>NC_052049.1:144132022-144462022 GCF_903992535.2 Arvicola amphibius | reverse complement strand
AATGGAGAACAGAAACCGAATCCAGCAACTGGAACAGAGAGGCTGGAAAAGAGGCAAGACATATGCTCTACATCAACATATATAGTATAAGACGCCACGCCACAGTGGGCAAGTAACCACTAGCTGTAAGACTTCTTACAGCAAGGATCCATCCAAGTCTGATGAAAACCTCTTTCCAGCTGCAAAGAGCAATTATAATTCCAACAAAGCTAACATTTGCTTGAGGCCTTTCTCTTTCTCATCTCCAGACCTGCAGTTGACTGAGAATCTTTCTATCAGATTTTCCTATTAGAACTGCCCGGTATAGTAAGTAAAAGGTCCAGTCCAAAGACCTTATGACTTCAGTGACTCTGAGTTTTAACCTTATCAGATTATAATCTCATCCAAGGTTTCTCAAGAGCCATCCCATAATTTCATCAACCAAACAAATAGAGAAGTGGACAGATTAAAATGATTCTTAGCAACCTTTTGAGAAATCATTGATACCATTTGAAAGGCACAGTAGTATGTAGGGCTATGCTATGGCACATAACTGACTGTGCCTTGAGAAACCCAAACCAAAACTTGGGTATCTCAATTTCTTTCTCTGAGCATCTCTCTTTCTTTTAATCTCTGTATTTAAAACCTATATTAAAAATAAGAATGGGGAGATGGCTCACTAGACAAAGCATTCACAGTACAAGAGTGAGAACCAGAGTTCAGATACCCCAAATTTACTTAAAAGCCAGGCATCTATAGCAGCTGCCTATGACCCCAGCACTCTGGAAGCAGAGAAAAAAGTCCTCAGGGCAAGCTGCTTGGCTAGACTAGCCAAATTTGGGCTAGTTCCAAGTTCTTTGAGACACCTTTCCTCAATATTAAAGTGGAGGATAGAGGAAGGTATCCAACATAGGCAGGGACACACAAATGTTTACAAACACACACACACACACACACACACACACACAGAGAGAGAGAGAGAGAGAGAGAGAGAGAGAGAGAGGAGAATACACTTATAAATACCCATACCATATACACATTCACACACTGAATAAAAGGAATAAAACTATAGCAAATAAAAAGAATAAAAATGTGTCTTAATAAACTTTTACTAATTTCTGAAAGGCCCATACCCACTCTCTTGGGTGTGTTTTATTCTTTCTCTGAACACCTTTTTTATTTTTTTTTTGTTTGTTTGTTTTTCTTTTTTCTCATTTTTTTATTAAAAATTTCCATCTCCTCCCCTCCTCCTCCCCCTTCCCTCCCCTCCCTTCCACCCATACCCCCACTCCCTCCCTCTCCAAGCCAAAGAGCCATCAGGGTTCCCTTCACTATGTTAAGTCCAAGGTCCTCCCCACTCCCCCTAAGTCCAGGAGGGTGAGCAACCAAACTGACAAGGCTCACGGTGAGCCCGTCCATGCTGTAGAGTTCTAGCTCATCGCCGTTGTCCTTGGTTTCTCAGTCCTCCTCCACCGTCAGCCACATTCAGAGAGTCCGGTTTGGTCCGCTGTTCCATCAGTCCCATTCCAACTGGACTTGGTGGTCTCCCGTTAGATCTGTCCCACCGTCTCAATGGGTGAACGCACCCCTCAGGGTCCTGACTTCCTTGCTCATGATCTCCCTCCTTTTGCTCCTCATCAGGACCTTGGGAGCTCAGTCCGGTGCTCCTATGTGGGGCTCTGTCATTTTCTCCATCCATTGCCAGGTGAAGGTTCTATGGTGATATGCAAGATATTCATGAGTATGGCAATAGGATCTGAACATTTCTGGCACCCTCTCCTCAGTTGCCCAAGGAACTAGCTGGGGGTGTCTTCCTGGACACCTGGGAACCCCTCTAGAGTCAAGTCTCTGCCAACCCTAGAATGGCTCCCTTAATTAAGATATATAATTCCTTGTTCCCATATCCACCCTTCCTATATCCCAAACATCCTATTCCCCCAAGCTCTTCCCATCCTCCACTTCACACTTTTCTCTCCCCATCCCCCATCCCCCATCCAACCCCACCCCCAAGTTCCCATTTTTTGTCCGGCAATCTTGTCTACTTCCAATATCCAGGAGGATAACTATATGTTTTTCTTTGGATTCACCTTCTTATTTAGCTTCTCTAGGATTCCTTAGCAATCAGGGAAATGCAAATCAAAACAACTTTGAGATACCATCTTACACCTGTCAGATTGGCTAAAATCAAAACACCAATGATAGCCTTTGCTGGAGAGGTTGTGGAGTAAGGGGTATACTCATCCATTGCTGGTGGGAATGCAAACTTGTGCAACTGCTTTGGAAAGCAGTGTGGAGGTTTCTCAGGAAATTTGGGATCAATCTACCCCAGGACCCAGCAATTCCACTCTTGGGAATTTACCCAAGAGATGCCCAATCATATTACAAAAGCATTTGTTCAACTATGTTTATAGCAGCATTATTTGTAATAGCCAGAACCTGGAAACAACCTAGATGCCCTTCAGTGGAAGAATGGATGAAGAAAATGTGGAATATATACATATTAGAGTACTACTCAGCGGTAAAAAACAATGACATCTTGAATTTTGCATGCAAATGGATGGAAATAGAAAACACCATCCTGAGTGAGGTAACCCAGGCCCAAAAAGATGAACATGGGATGTACTCACTCACAATTGGTTTCTAGCCATAAATAAAGGACATCGAGCCTATAATTCGTAAAAAAAAAAAAAACCCTTTTTTATTTTTAATAACCTCAAACTCCACTTCACAATGAGTCCCACCAATATTCTCTTCCACATCTAAACCAAAGATCCTATTTCATCTGAATTGAGGTCCTTAAAAGATTAGAGTGACAGTGTGGAGCTGTGCCTCTGTCCCTGGCTGCTGAAAGCCTGTCATTGAAACGGTATATCCCAATTCACCTGGTTCAGTCCTGGTTAATACCGGTCCTGTCCTGCTTAAGATTAGCTTAACTGGTCATTTTTAGCAAAGAGATTTATCTGATAACTGAATGAAACCAAGAGGGGGGAATTTATCCTCACAGTGTAGCTCTAACTTCTGTCCAGCCTCTTCCTGCAGTGTGTGAGGCATTTGCTCTGAGAATGGAGTTCTCAGTTCAACACATGGTTACATCTGCAAGATGACCCGGCGAGCCTCGCCTTAGCTTGATCTCCTCCAGATGCAGCATATCCACTATCTCCCTTTCAAAGTCAGCACGCAGAATGCCCGTTGATAAAATGAAATGTGTTCTGAGAGAGAGAAGCAGCGAGGGAGTCCTAACTCTCTCTGATCTTGGGTGCTGATGGTGGGAGGATAAACCAGCTCTGTTACTCTGACAGGTCTTTGTTCTTCTAGATAATTTGGCTCCTGATTGTCCTGTGACTTCTCTGAAGCTGAATGAAGGAAATATTTGAAGTTATGGAAAGATAAACATCGTGAGATAGCAGAGGCTGGGCAGTCCTGCCACATATGGCAGAGAGGAGCCAACACTTGGGATAAACTGTTTTTCATGCTATTCTTCAAATGTACGGTTTCTCTTAACTTTCTTTCCGTCACTGTTAATACTTCTTATTTTGCAGCAAAATCAGAAGACACCAAGTTCTTACTAAAAGTATCAGCCATTAGGAAGACAGTCCTTGAACCGATTGGCAATACCTTGAACAGTAGGTACATATCATGGAATATGTACTGCTCCCCAGCTCTTAGACCTGACCCAGGTAAATAGTTCTTTAACTATTTTAAATCAATCCTACCTACTCAGAATTAGTCTGTTCTGTGAGCAACAATTCCTTAATAAGAACTTCCTGTTTATTACATGGTTCTCAAAGGTTTTCCGAATCACAGCTCACTCAATTATAATGAAAGCTGTTTTCAGTGGGATTGTAGCTTTTATTGTGCCAAGGGAAAAGATCTAATTTTATTGGTAATGTTACTATTAATTTGTTTTAAAATTCAATATTGGAGATAAAATTATTTAATTTTTGCTGTGTTGATAGAAACAAAACTTTGGGTAAAGCACAGAAGTAGAGGACAAAGTTATTAAGAAGAAGAAGTGTAATCGGAACTGGATGGGAAGCACAAATAATCCAATCATGCGAACAGATGCAGGGAAACAGTCTACTAACTCCCACTGAAAAGTTAATAAGGAATATGGGGTGTCTGGGAACTACAGAGTTCTTCCTGGTGAGCCAGGATTCTGGAAACTCGGTGGCTCCTGAAGCCACCTCCAGTTAGTGGCTTTCAGGTTCCCTTCTTCCAGAGTTGAAAGATGAATTTCAAGGGATTTAGAGGCTGAGATTTAAAGAGCAGCACATCATAGATTTATAGACAAGAGCTTAGGAGGGAAAGAGAAAGTGCTGTTAAGTTGTGCATGGAGACAAGACACATGTGGCTGACAGGCAGCTAGTGACAAAACGGGAAAGGGAAGCTCAGAGTGCCAGAAAAAGAGTAATTAGGCTCTAGCCTAATTAAGAAACAGACAGAAGAGAAGAAAAAGGGAAAGATGAATGTTTCTCTAAACTCAGAAATGTGGGTAGACCCCCCAAAAAACCTCATGACGGCTCCTAGAGATGACAGGGAAGGCAAAACTTTGGGGAAGCAAAGGTACATTTTTCTCCTTAGGGGCATTATTATTCTTCTTATTTCTTTAAACATGATCTGTGCTCCCTGAGAGTAGTTCCTTGGTCAGGAGACTGGCTGACCCAGGGAGGAGACAAAGGCTTGTCTTCACCCGGTGGGAGATTATCCTCATCACTGTAATAATGTAAGTGTCAACCAAACTACGCCTACTAGGAAACAAATCATTTATGTACAATCGTTTTTACAAGGAATTGATGTCAAAAAACAAAAATAAAAACTTCAACATAATGATACTGTGTTCACTCCTCGTGACCTTTGTTCCAATGTCAGAAACTTTATGGAGCAATGTCAGACTTCGGCATGATTTTAGATGTCTCTGCTAAGGGTTCCCCTGTAATGTGATAACGTTTTCTCTTAGAGAGATGATAAATATAGAAAATATTAATGTTTATCTTTACTACTTCAACTAAATAAATTTAAAGTGGTGTAGAAGATTTAAATCTGAAATTACATGATTGGGATTTTGAGTGTTTGGAATTTTGGAAAAGATCTTTTAATAAACTTAGATTTTTTTCCCTTGATTATCTTATAAATGAGAGTGGAATTAAATTTAGTGACAAAGCTTATATCTTCACAACCTTTAATTTGAAATGTCAACAAAGTATATCCTGAATAGACTATTAGCCTTCAGGCACAAAAATACATTGAACTGTTTACAATTGCTGATATACACAGCATGCTTAATGAGTTCTGTCTTGAAATGTGTTGGAGGCAACGCCGCAGCCCTGAGATGAAGCTGGCCATGGATGAGACTTTCCCAGAGGGCGCAAGGCCCTATGTGGCCCTGGAAGAAGCTGGAGGGAGCACCAGGTTCTTGATGGATTTGGCAGCTAATGAAAATGTAGTTTATGCAGACTTTTAAAATTATTTTGAAGATCTCTGATGATGATGATGATGATGATGATGATGATGATGATGATGATGATGATGATGTTTGGTGAGGCCCTCTAGTTGTATATGCTCCACTTTTGTGACGTGTCTCAAATTTCTCAGAACAGGATCAGATGTTTGTAGAGACCTTGCAAAGATCACCAGAAGTCAAGACCTGGTCAACCACAGGAGGGAGACTGTCTGAACCAACTGGGTGCTGCTGTCTCTAAGAAAGCTAGTCCCTCATCCTTTTTAAATTAAAAAGAGTAACATAACAAGGAGGGCAATTTAAAAAAAAGAAGAAGAAATTTGTTGGAAAAGGAAAACTATTGCAAAGGCAATTAAAAAGATCACTTTAAATTCATTTATAATGCTATTCTCAATCTAGTGACCGACGTAAGAAGATGACAAGTTTAGTGCAGGCTATATAAGGAGCTTCAGGTCAGTCTAGGACAGAGTTCGGATGTACAGTAACAGAAAGCTAATAGGATCTCACTACAGGTGTATCTGAGGTTTGGCCTGGATTTGAAATGTGCCCCCCACCCACCCCAATAATCACCCAACGTATCTTGCTGCTTGGGCTCCTTTGGGATGGCTTCTTGCTTCACTAAACACGTGAGAATTCTGGCTTCTGGATGCTAATACAACACTTTACATCATGCAATGCAATCATTAAAAAGATAACTATAAGCTGTAGGCAGGGAGCAATTTGTAGACGCTGCTACATTCCCAGAGAGGACCATGCTTAATCCATGCGCAAAGATGTAAATTCTAGGAAGTGACACTTTCCAAGTATTGACTTGGGGTCTGTATACAACAAAGATGATATCAAACATTTCTCATTTTATTAAAAAATAAAAGATGGGCTAAAAGCCGGGCGGTGGTGGCGCACGCCTTAAATCCCAGCACTTGGGAGGCAGAGGCAGGCGGATCTCTGTGAGTTCGAGACCAGCCTGGTCTACAAGAGCTAGTTCCAGGACAGGCTCCAAAGCAACAGAGAAACCCTATCTCGAAAAAAAAAGATGGGCTAAAAGACAGACAGCTAAAGAGATGGCCTAGTGGTTAAGAGTGTGGACTGCTCTTGCAGAAGATCCAAGTTTTCAGTTCCTGGTACCGGGGTGTATACAATACCTGTAACTTCTGTTCCAGGGGGAATCAAGTACTTCCTATCTTCATGGGCACCTACAAGCACAAACACGCACACACAGAGAATAATTAAAATAAAATAAATTTTAAACAATATAGAAAAACTGTAATGTGTTGGTATGATCACATGCTGTTTGGATGGTTTTAAAATACTGAAGTGCATGTGCAATCAAAGAGATAGCGTGGTTGGTAAAGTGCTTATTGTATAAGCACACAGAGACCTGAATTCAATGCCCACCACTCATGGAAAAAGCTAGGCATGGTGCCACATACTTGTAATCCCCGTCAAGAAGACAGGAACATTCAGGTCTCTGGTACTTCCAGGCAAGCCAGTCTCACCAACCTGGTAAACTCCAGCCTGCTAGAAACCCTGGCATCTCCAAATGGTGAATGACACCAGAAGAACAAACCAAAAGGCTGAACTGCGGTCTTCACATTCATGCACACCTCCACACATATGTGAACATGCACATATAAACATGTGCACTCATATAATAAAGTTTGACCATTTTGATTCTCCTACCATAAGTGGTGCCTCTTCCTGTGTCCCACATCTGTAACTTAGGACTAATCTTTTTTAGTTGTTGGGTTTTTTTGTTTTGTTTTTGTTTTTTGTTTTTGGGTTTTTTTTGTTGTTGTTTGTTTGGTTGGTTGGTTGGTTGGCTGGTTGGTTGGTTTTCAAGACAGAGTTTCTCTATGTAGCTTTGGAGCTTGCCCTGGCACTAGCTCTGTAGACCAGACTGGCCTTGAATCCACAGAGATCCACCTGCCTCTGCCTCCCAAGTGCTGGGATTAAAGGCGTGCACACTGCCACCCAGCGACTCAGGGCTAATCTTAATGGGTTCATTTCTATGACAGAGTCCTGTGACACTGGTGCATAGTGACTTCCAACACCGGGTTAGAAAGAATCACCGTTCTTTACTGAATCACGTTAATCACTCACTCTTATAGGCTTCTTTTGTGACATGTCCTTTGAGAAGCCACTTGACATACTTGAAGGAATTTGCACCATCTGAAGAAGCCACGTGTAAACATTCAAGTCAACAGACTCAGTCTAAATGTCAAACTGCAAGTAGACTTTATCTTTAAAGTAGACTCTCCAGCCCCCCACACTTTTTAAGACATAGTCATTTTTTTGGTCTTCCCAGCATGGGTACCAGACATTGTGGAGCAAGAAATATTTGTCCTCTTTAAGCCCTTTCTTAAATAGCAATCCACAAAATCTGTAAACATAATGAACTGTCATGGTGGTGGTTTGGATCTGAAATGTTCCCTCAAATGCAGGCTTAAAGGCTCGACCAACACTCTAGTAGTATGTAGAGGCGGAGTCCTGAGAGGAGACCGGGTCATGAGAACAGTACAGTGGATTAATTCATTGGTGAATTCGTATGAATGGGCTAACAGTAGGTTAAGATCCAGTCTCAGAAAAGAGGTCATAGAGGGTCACAGGCTTCTGAAGGGAATATCCTGTCACGTGAGTGTTTTCTTCCTTCTCTCTTTCCTTCACCGTGTCTCCTCCCTTCTTCCACAGACACCACTGAGGTGAGTAACCTCCTCTATCACACGTCCCTGCAGCCAAAATGTTCTGTCTACTCTCAGGCCTAAAGCGATGAAGTCAGCCAGCCTTGGACAAAAATGTCTAAAACTGTCAGCCAAAATAAACATTTTCTTTTTGGGTTCTTTGAATATTTTTTTCCCGAAGTGTTTGTTACAATTACACTGTATATGGTTCTAAGTTCAATACCTCTTTCATTTTGTTTTAATTTTTACAGAACATTAGTATTAAAACTTGAGGACTTCAAATTTTAGGTTAAAATCATTAAGTCTGTAAAACTCTCACCTAACTCAAAATGCTTCTGACAAATCAATAAAAAACAGAAAAACTTTGGAAACTTCATGAGTTACCACTTTACAGTATTTTCAGGTCATGTCTTTATGCATTTCAACTACACACACACACACACACACACACACACACTTTAAAGCATGTTTTCTTTCAAGGGAGATAGAAGTTACTTTCAAATTAGTTCATGTAGCTTATATCTCCAAAGATTCAATTCTTTGTTAAACTGTTACTTGCCTACTTAAATATTTTTATTTAAAGCAGCTGTGACAAGTCTACTTACTATGTAGACTTTGAAAAATCAATGAAGAACACTAAAGTATATATAAAACCTATAATTAAAGCCAGTTGTTAACTTATCAACATACAAAAAATTTAAATCAAATATTACCATTTAAATGAAAAATATATTAAAATGGCATGTTGTGCATAAAAAATAAAATGTTGTATACAAAACTCAAATGTTCTTGTGCTCAGCAAGCAAATATGGACATCATTTGCTCCTTCACATTTTGTTTGGATTTCATTTCAAGGTTGAATTGCAGTATTTAAATGTTATGAATAATGTAAAATCTTCCTTGGGAATCTATGATATGGAAGTAAAAATATTGTGGTTTGGGGTTTCTATTGCAACTACCATGTCAACAAACTTAGTAAGATGTTAATAAAAAACTGGAAAACTTTTGATATCCTATAAATTTTTGTAATCTACTAACGTCATATTCATAATAAAGTATTTAGATAGGATTCAAAACTACTTTCTATCTATGAAGACATAACTTCTTCCAAGCAAGACTGTTCAATGTAAAAATTAATCCCAGATTTTCAGAGATGTGATTGAAAAGGATACAGAGGTTGACAGGAAGGAGTTGAAAAATAAATATATGAACACGTTGTTAAAGGAAAAGGTTGAAAAGGCTCAGAGCTCATGGCCCAGAAAGTTGCATGTCTAGGTTGTATGTGAAATGAAAACCTAAAACAAAACCCAAAACCTGCTTTTCCCTTTACGGGTGGAAATTGATGGAAAGGAAATACTAATTAAAATGGTTGAAATGAAGTCATTATTTAAAACCTAAGGGAGTACACAATATTCATCTAAGGAAGGATGTTAGTTGAGATTATAAATGGGACAATTTATAAGAACAGAAAATAGAGAGGATCTTCAGTGACCAGCACAATTTGACACACACCCATGCACACACCCATGCACACATGCATGCATACATATACACACACACACACTCACACACACACACAAATGTTTCACTCTATGCTAAACTCACTTTCTGGATTGACTAATCAGGTAAGATAAGAATAAAGAAATCAAGAACCTGAACCCTCCCCCTTCACAAGATAATACTTGCAAAGTAATATCCTAGCTAACAGTAAATGTCTGAGGAGATTCCATTACTTCACCTGTGTGGCTACAAAGATTAGAGTTTGGATTGATGATAGAATCCTACATTTATGGTAATAAAGTGTAGCTTTCAGCATTGAGTTCATGGTGAGCTAATTCGTACAACTAATCTGCACAGCTTCAGAAGACAGGTTGTCATCACTAGATATAGTCAAATATCGGGTCAGAGCAAACAAAACTCCTGCTCTAGAGTGTTCTGTCAGTTATCTACAGCCGCTAGGGTTGCCAAGTGTTGGGTACAGTCAGACATGGCCAGATCTGATGATTTTGTGCTGTGTCCTGCTCTGCCTCAGACAGCATGTCCCAAATGTCTTGTATTCTGTGGATGCCAAAGAAATTACAAAAATGTCAAAGAGCTATTTATCTGTCACAATAATGGGTGCTTAAATTACTTAAGTGGCAACACCAGTCGAAAGACATAATCCATACATTAGGAGCTGGACAGACTCTTACAGAGTTTCCTGCTGTCCTGGCTAAAAGACCAACCAAGGGGACTAAGACTTAAAAGGGCTTGCTTTTCATAGCCAAGGAGAGAAACAAAGAAGGCTGTTTTTGGCTGGAGGCCCAAGTCATGACAAATAGCCACCATTAATTGGTGAAAGAAAGCCAAATCCGTTCACATGCTCTGAAACTCACAAGTCAACAAGAGCCGCACTTCTTCAATTTCCAGATGAATGACAGCTTTACGCTTCTGAAAGGAAGCTTTTGGTTCCTAGAAGGATAAAAATCCATACTGGAAGACTTGTAGTCATATTTGAAGTCATCATCTTTTAAGACTCACTGCTGACATTTCAGAAGTTTGTTTTCCTGACTTTGCCTTTCCTTCCACATGAAAAAAAAAATCAGTTCAGTGGTTAAGAAGGCATTGAGCACACCCAAAATCTGCAGCTTGGTACCCAGCAACATCCCTAATAAATAAACACAAAACCAATAGAGTTAAGTAACGTGTCTAGGTGACACTAAACATTTGTAATTTCTGGTGTAGGTAATAAAGATTAGATACGAACCCACAGGTATTATTTTGTATAAAATTTGCATGAATTATATTTTTAATAAGCACTCACAGCATTTTGATGGTTTTCTGTTTCTCTATCTTTGAAATAACAAAGTAAAAAATCAAAATAATTGTGTCAATGTCTAAAGTATATGTTATTCAAAACTCAAGATCCAGAAAGAGTTGAGCTTGACATTACCATACATGAAACTAAGTCAACAGCTCAACTCTCTTTTATGATATTCATCCGTATTTAAGACTTTGTTTGTTACATTGATGAGTACAATTATTCAAAACTGAAACATATAAGTGATATAATCTGAGTATAATTTTAGTGGAAGTGTGTGAGTCTTTTCAAACACAAAGGTTATCAGTCCTCAGTATGTTTCAGAATCACATATGGGGCTGCTAAAATATAAATTAATGAGTCTTAGACAAGGACTTTGATTTAGCTATTCTGATATAAGATCCCAGAGTGTGAAGTTTTTTCACAAGTACCATATGTTTATGCTGCTGGTCCCAGGAAGAAACTTTGAGAACTGTTGATTTAAAGACCTGAGAAGTAGCATGAAAATGTTATCCTTTGTTATTCTAGAATCTCCTGTCTACAATTTATTTTAAATAAATTATTCCTTTTTCTATAATCAACTTAATACATAAGACAATTGGTTTTCTGCTTGTACAAGGCAGAAAAGATTGCTACAGCTAAAGAATGCATGACTATAAGAAATGGAAAGTATCCATATAAAGAATTTACACTTCTTCATAATTCAGATATTAGGAACTTGAAGTTTTTATTTAAACTTCATTTAGGTTATGATTTATCTTCAATTCTATCTCTAGCAAATTTTTTTTCTAAATAAAGAATAGAGGGATATTCTGGGGGGCTTTTTGTATCCGACTATTCAGGGTAGTTTTCCAGAAAAGTGATATGTTCTATCCTACTCTGTGGCTTCATCGTGGAAGTGTACAGGCTATGAATATTGGACTCCTTTCAGTGGGCTTGGAATGTGATTATTTCCCTTCGCTTCTAGGGGACAGAACATGGCTTCACCGACTGGGTGTTGTGTCACCACAAATCTTCATGTGAGAAAAGTGCTCTGTTTCCTGCCATTCGTATTGACTTTAGTCTATTACTACATCTCCGCAGCAAATTAGTCTAAAACTTACTGGGATGCCTTTCAAAACCAACTAAACGTCATAGAAAACAAACTTTCAACATCATCATGTGTTGCTGATAAGCCAACTAATGGCAAAACTACATCCTGTTGGAAACTCAAGAAACTCAAGGACTTGAGATCTGAGTGTGATTTTAGAATACTTTACATCTTTACAAGTTAGATGAGGGCAATTAATATGGCTCATCAGGTGAGGGTGCCTGCCTCCACGTCTGAAGACCTGAGTTCAATCCCTGGCACCCACATGGTATAAGGGGAGAAACAATGAATTCTGCAAGTTTTCCTCTGCGCGCGCGCGTGCACACACACACACTCACCACTGAATAATATAAATTTTATAAAATTATATAAAAAATCAATTAACTTTTTTTTCTGCAGATTACAATTTGCCCAGCATGGTATATTCTTTTCTACTGGAGAGAAACTGATGGGCTCAAGTGTGTACAGTCTCTAAGTTCTCTCATGTACTTAGCTTACATTTCTTTCCATGAGTGAAAAAGAAAATAATGAGCTTGTTCCACAATAACACACAAGTCTTCTATTGATTCAACAGCCAAGAGGATAGAGAAATTTGGTGGAGAGAAAGTTCATTCACTAAAGCGTCTCATCCAAAATTTCCCTCCCACTCCCCTTTTTCTTTTAAAGGAAACCTTTTAGAGTGAAGTTAAGCAATGAATGGGAGTTGGTCCAGTCGCTGCTGCAGGCTCCAACACCACTGAATGCTTTATCTACAGAGCTCTTGCCAAGTTTCCTACTGACAGAGAAGCCCTGAAATATGAACCTAGAAGTCAATTCATCAGAAAACAAATATTACATATAAATTAGCTGGAGGAGATGAAAACTGTACACATTCTCCAACTTCCATAATTATTTTGAAACAAAACAATTCCCTCCTACTTCTGCCAAAGTATTTGGCAAGCATACAAAAGTGGCTACAAATTAGCATAAAAAACTTAATACTGCATTTATCTTTCTAGATTAGTTTAAATAACTTCCAATTTCTTAAGTTTTGTAGGTTGGTATTTTGAAAGAGTAAAGGTATTTTTTAAGAATATGCACATAATTTCCAGACCCTTTAGGTGAAAACAAAAGGGATTTCAGCTGCTAAAATATTTACATTAGGTAAACTTATTAAAAATACAATGAAAAATTCAGAGGATATTGTCAGATCAATATGCAGTTTTAAAGGTTTATTTTACTTTTGAAATTAACCATGAATGAAATGTTTTCTTAAAATTTTTTCACTTAGCAGTATATCTAAATCTATAGTAGAGATTATCATTAGATTATACTTACATTTTATACTCATATTCGAACAGTGGCCACTACATTACAGGGAATATTCTAAATTTACTAACAGATATCAATTTCAATATTTTTTTGAGAAAGAATTTTTCTGTAGCTTTGGAGCCTGTCGTGGAACTAGCTCTCGTAGAGCAGTCTGACCTCTAACTCACAGAGATCCACCTGCCTCTGCCTCCCGAGTGCTGGGATTAAAGGCACGTGCCACCATCACCCAGTCCAGTTTCAATAATTCTTATTAAAAGAAAACTACAGCATATAAAAGTTAGTGGACAGTTGATCAAGTATTTATATTCATATGTGACATTATTTTTTTTAATACCATTTAAATCTATAATGCTCTGGGATGAAAATGGAGCCCTGTCATACCCAGAAAAGTCTTTGGCCGCAGATTCCACAAGTACTATTTCAGGTAGGCTCAGCTGGCAACACTACCATCTGCTTTAGGATAGAGAGAGACCCGTGTCCTCCCTAGGGAGTCCTCCGTTCAGTGATTGATGAGGGCAAAGAGAAAATACTATGGCGATTCCAGCTGATGTTGGGCCAACTCTGGCTGCCCATAGCAGCTCCGGAGGCTATCTTCAGCCTTATACTGAAACTTGACTCATCTCTCAACTCAATCATGTTTCTTCCTCCTCCCTTCCACAGACTGGGATTCCAAGAACACTTCATAATATATGTCTCACCTACTAATCTCCATCTTAACATCTGCTTCCCAGAAAACCTAGCCTACAATGATTTTCCACATACTTCTTAAATACATTTGTGTTAGTGCGTACTTCAGTTGATATATCCTTCTGATTATAAAACTTTTCAGTGAATATTATTGTATTATATTTAGACATTGATAAATAATCTATACTGAAATGTTTATGATATGTTTTACTTAGTGGCTAGTATTTCTTGATTTTAGAATTCCATTGTCTTTTCTAAAGATTTTTCTAACATAGCAAGATATATATCCATAATAATACTACAATTTAAAGTCTCACTACAAACTGTAGATAGATTTTCATTTTCAACCGTGCCAGTTTCTGTAGTAACAGAGAGTGGTCAATGAATGTTACAACCACATTAATGCTCTAACTCCTGAAAAATATACTAAAAGTACTACTATTTTTTAAACCCTTATTTGTTAGATAGACACTGTGTTGATGGTATATTGTAATTCTCCTCTGGCAAAATAGCAATATAAAGTCCTATTTTGAAAGAGATGAAATAGTATTCATTTTATAATTTTATAATACAATTTTATAATAAAAATATATTCATTTTATAATTTCCTATTGAATAGGCTAATGTACTGGATAGTTTATGTCAATTTGACCCGAGCTAGAATCAAGTTGGAAGAGGGCACCTCCATTGAGAGACTGTCACCACTGGAAAATGCCTTCAATGCATTTTCTCCCCGGCCTCTCCATCATCAGTTCCTACCTCTAGGGTCCCACCTTGAATTCCTGCCTGACTTCCTTTGTTGGTGAAAGGGTTAGCTGAAAGGAACATTTTTGTTCCCAACATTCTTTTGTTTGTTCACGGCAATAGAAATCCTACCTAAGACAGCTGTTGGCTCCAGGTCCTGCAGTATTGCTGTGGCAATGCTAATTGTGTTTGGGGTGGGCTTGTGTTGATGTTGAAACTTGAAGCTGAAGAACCAGCTGAGAGCTCAGGGATGAGTATGGAATATGCTGTCCTCAAAAGAAAGGAAAGGCTATGGGTTAGCAGTGATTCATTTGTGTTTTGAGTTGACAAGGGGTCAGTTATGATGGCTGCATTTATATCAACTCGACACAGCTAGAGTAGTTTTGGAAAAGGGAACCTCAACTAAGAAAATATCTTCATCAGATAGACCTGTGGCCTAGCCTAGGCACACTTTCTTGAATAATGATTGATGTGAGAAGACTCAGCTCACTCTAGTGGCACCCCTGGGCTGGTGGTCCTGGATGCTGTTAAGAAAGGCTGAGCAAGCTATAAGGAGCAAGCCAGTAAGCAGCATTTCTCCATGGTATAACAGTTTCTTCCCAGACTAAAACACTACAACCTATAGGGAAGCTCTCTAAACAGGAAGGGAAAGACTCAAAGTAGCTAAGAGTCTTTCCTCTCTCCTCTCAAACCAAGAGAAGCTGAGCTGCAAAAAAAAAAAAAAACCAGAACTGAAACCAGACCCACTGCCTGAAAGATACAAAAGCCTGAAGAGCTGCCTGGAAGGTTCAGACCAGCTGAGCCACCTGGAAAGCACACTGCCCAGCCTGTTAAGCTACCTACAGGCTGTGCGCTGTGCTCCAGGTTCCCAGGTTTACAAGCTGTCACTCCTGCTGGGGTGGGGTTTGCTGATACAGCTATCTTGGAGGCATTTCTGCCCTTGTAACTGATATCAATAAAACCTATTGGTTCACCAAATTGGATGCTGTTTGTATCCATACTTTTGTGTGTCATGAGTTCCCCATCTGGGGTGAGTAGGCATGTGTTGTGTCTTTCCAGGCGAAGTTTTGTTACAACACCTCTGCATCGGTTCCTGCTTATAGGTTCCTGCTTTGTATTCTTGTTCTGTCTTCCTTCAGCAATGGAAGTCCTAATACAGTTTATTTAAGATCTAAATTTCATAATTATTTATTGGCAGAACCAAGATCTCAAGCCAAATATTTTGGTACCTGTCCCTCTATACTTCATTAGCTAGCTCTGGACCTCCTAGTCATAGTGCTTCTTTTAATCTCCCATACTCAACAGTTAAGTAAATACTTGTAAGGACTTCTTGGCAAGCATCCCAAAAAGAAGTCTTCTGCATTTCCACATCCGAGATGTTATCCAAAAGCATGTCTTGTTAAAGTAAGGTTTGCTCTGTGCAGTGAAGAGAATGATGTGCCAACTCTCAGAATATCCTTGTGCTAATCCCCGTGTCCTCTTACATGACAAAGATTCACATGTTGCTATTACAAGTCTGAGTAGGATGGTTATCCTAGATTAACTCTTAGGAATGGACTTACAAGGCAGAAACAGAAGAGTCAAAAATCAAAGGAATTATGGCAATAGAAGGATAAGGATGAGGAGACGGGGTGAGTAGGGAAGGCTGGAGGGAGGGTGAAATGGGAAGGCAAAAGAGATAAACAAAGATAAAAATGCTGTTACTTGCTTCAGTTTAACCGACTGTGCTTTGCTTTGATTCTTTTTTTTCCAGTTTATTTATTTTTTATTAAAAATTGCCATCTCCTCCCCTCCTCTTCCCCCTTCCCTCCCCTCCCCTCCACCCACACCCCCACTCCCTCCCTCTTGAGGCCAACAGCCATCAGGGTTCTCTACACTATGTTGAGTCCAAGGTCCTCCCAACTCCCCCCAGGTCCAGGAAGGTGAGCAACTGAACTGACAAGGCTCACACAGAGCCCGTCCATGTCGTAGAGACCAAGCCCATCGCCATTGTCCTTGGCTCCTCGGTCAGCCTCCACCATCAGCCACCCTCAGAGAGTCCGATTTGGTCGCATGTTCCATCAGTCCCATTCCAAGTGGACTTGGTGGTCTCCCATTAGTTCTGTCCTGCCGTCTCAGTGGGTGAACGCGTCCCTCATGGTTCTGACTTTCTTTCTCATGATCTCTCTCCATCCACTCCTCATCAGAACTTTGGGAGCTCAGTCCGGTGCTCCAATGTGGGGCTCTGTCTCTATCTCCATCCATCGCCAGGTGAAGGTTAGGGAGATCATGTGCTTTGATTCTTGAAGCAGAAATGATAGCATAATGTTTCAATGCTTATAGAAATTAAGCTTGTAATATTTAATTATAAAGCACCAGAAAGCATCCTCCGTGCTTGCAATTCTGCAGACTCCTTCATGTGTAAAAGATGAAGTGAGCTAGAGTGGCTAATTTTTGTTTTTTATATTTATTTTTATTTATTTTTTTATTAAAAGTTTCCATTTCCTCCTCTCCTCCCACTTCCCTCCCCTCCCCTCCACCCACACCCCCACTCCATCCCTCTCCAGGCCAAATAGCAGTCAGGAATCCCTCCACTATGGGAAGTTCAAGGTCCTCCCAATTCCCCCCAGGTCCAGGAAGGTGAGCATCCACACTGACAAGGCTCCCACAGAGCCCATTCATGCGGTAGAATCAAAGCCCAGCGCCATTGTCCTTAGCTTCTCAGTCAGCCTTCACTGTCAATAGAACCTTCATCTGGTGATGGATAGAGATAAAGACAGAGACCCACATTGGAGCACTGGACTGAGCTCCCAAAGTTCTAATGAGGAGCAGAAGGAGGGAGAACATGAGCAAGGAAGTCAGGACTGCGAGGGGTGCGTTCACCCATTGAGACGATGGGACAGATCTAATGGGAGATCGCTAATTTTTGTTCTTACACTTAGAGTAGAGATAAATATATTTTATGATCCCACAAAATATAGTGCTAATATTACCAGAAATAGGATTCATGGAAAACCTACTTTCCATTTTAACTGTCGAATATTAGTGAGCTGAAGAATAGAATGACGTTCTTTTTCCTTCAGTTAACTACTGTGTGTGAGGGAAAAAAAGTCAAATACACACACATAATATACAAAATTGAACTTTAATTTCATAACAAAATACTACCCTGTAATTTTTACATGAGAATACTATTTACCTCTTATACTCAACTGCATTCCCTACAGTAGCTTGGAAAATAAATCCTCACTATAAAGAGGAGTGGCTCAAACAGCTGAAGGTCGCAAAAGGGGTTTGAAGGAGAAGGTAATGTGGCAGGCACAGGGTTATGTTCTCAGATTGTTCACCAGAGACAGGATTGATACACTAGGTTCCAGGATGTGGACAGCAGATTCACTTCAGCTTAGAGTTCATTTAGTGTCAGCCTCAGCTGCGGAGAACTCAGCCACACCCCATCATGCCTACACACTTTCCAGGGTAGCCTACAAGAAATATCAGCGCATGCCAGAGAACAAAGGCCTGGAATTTTACCTCTGTTAGGGATATTGTCGGTAGCTATTACAGTGCCTGGTGGTCTCTGTGGAGCAGTTGTGGCTGTCCCTAGTACGACTTTCTCCTCCAATCACCCTTAGTTCTTTTTCCCTTTCTCAGGTGTTGGTCTCATGTGCCTGCTTTGATTAACATCCTGATAGTAAACTGCACCCTAAGAATCCGCTTCTTCTAGAATCTAATTTATAAGAAATAGGATTCATGGACACCTACTTCCATATTTTTTTTTTTTTTTTGGTTTTTCGAGACAGGGTTTCTCTGCAGCTTTTTTGGAGCCTGTCCTGGAACTAGCTCTTGTAGACCAGGCTGGCCTCGAACTCACAGAGATCCGCCTGCCTCTGCCTCCCGAGTGCTGGGATTAAAGGCGTGCGCCACCACCGCCCGGCGCCTACTTCCATTTTTACTGTCGAATATTAGTGAGCTGAAGAATAGAGTGGCTTTCTCTTTCCTTCAGTTAACTACTCTGTATGAGAAAAAAAAAAGGTCAAATACACACACACACACACATAAACAGAGGCTGCTCTTTTGTTTCCTGGCCGTTCAATTCTGAACATAGAAACTATATTAATTACAACATTGTTTGGCCTATTAGATTAGGCTTATTTTTAATTAACTCTTACATCTTAAATTAACCCATTATTAATTAATTATTAATTAATTTATTATTAATTAATTATTAATTAATACACTATTAGTCTGTGTGTAACAAAGAGTCTGTAGCCTACAGGTAAAGGTTCTGGGGCATCTGTCTCCTTTGGCAACTACATGGCATCTCTTTGACTCTGCCTACTCTCTCTCTATATATCTTTGTTCAGATTTTCTGCCTGACTTTATTCTGCTAAGCCATTGACCAAAGCAGATTCTTTATTAACCAATGGTAATAAAACATATTCATAGCATACAGAAGGGAATCCCAAATCACATGCACACATACACACGCTCACACACACACACACACACCACACAACAGTAAAAATGTACAACTCTAATGTCTATTTTCATTCTACTCCCATATGAAACATAGCATTAAAAATACTTAAAACAAAAAAGGACAGGATCTCATGAACCCTAGCTATTCTCAGTCTGTTGAGGCTCCTGACTCAGCTTTCTCTGTGCTAAGCATGTATAACCTTTCTTGTTCACTTCTGGCTTACTTCTGATCATTTAATGCAGCTAATCTCTATCCTTTCTTCAATTCACCAAGACCATTGTTTTCATAGTAACACATTAAAATTATTCATCATAAAATAAATTAGTAAATATTTAGGATAAATCATGAGTTCTTCCTCAGTTTTCTTAACTCTTTGCATCATTTTTTTCCACTCAAACTTGTTCTTGGTCCACTAGAACCCGCTGCTCCCACTTAGCTTCTTACCCTCAAGGGTAACACATTTTTCATATCACTTCTGTGTAATAACATTACATACACACTCCCATGTATCTTTGAAGAAGTCAGCACCCTATACAGGTCTTGGCCATATAAAAATTTTATTAAACAGATAAGGCAATGGTTCCAGAGAGGTTTGTGGGTGTTTTCAATTTTCATTTTTCCCTGCTCTATCTACACATAAAGGAAGACATTGTTAAAGTTTGTGAGTCTTTGCTAGTGAATCACACATTCTTTAGATAAAAGTCTTCAAAACAAAATTAAGAGCAGGCACTAAGCTAATAATATTTAAGGATAGAAATGATAAACTTTTTTTCTGAAGATGGAATGACCTCCCATGCTCCGGGATTTGTACAATTAGTATTGCAAAAGTGACTTATCAGATCAAAAAATGTAGATTTAGTGAAATCCCCATCAAAATTCTAACTCAGTTCTTCATAGAAGTTGAAAAACTCTTAAATTTCATCTGGAACACACACATACACACACACAAACACCTAAGTACACATATACACACACAACCTAAAACAAGACAGCACAAACAATTCTGAATAATAAAAAAGATCTACTGGAGGTATCCTTGAATTTAAATATATTACAAAACTATAGAAATAAAAAAAGCATGATACTGGTATAAAAACGGGCACATTGGTCAGTGAAATAGAATTAAAGACTATGGAGTTGTCCAGCACTAAATCGAATATTTGTATCATATTCCTCCACCAAAGGCTCACAAATTTTGGAAGAAGAAGGGATATACAGATGGTAAGAAACAGAAGGAGTTATTAACATCAAGGAAGCAGTGTTTTCAGGACAGTTGGGGGGCAATTGCACAAGTGAACTCCGTGCGAGTGCCCCAAGACTTGTACAAGTTCTAAAATCCTATCATAGAGTGGGCAAGTGGCATAAAATACCCATCACTGAAGAGGGGATACTGGGCATTTGCGAGGTGATTGGTAGAGTCAGTTTTCTTAATAATGTAACCTCTGGTATGTTGACCATACTTCAGGGCAGGCCTACTTCCAACCATAGCTGAGCAAGAATGAGGAAAGAAGAGAAAGCAGTCTCAGTGGTGTGGGAATGGATGGGAGGATTCAAAGTGTGATAAGGCAGGCGCTGGAGGAGAAGAGAGAATACAATCAACATTTTCAAACAATATATTTTTATTTAAAAAATCTGGACAACGGCAATGAACATTGAACTCTACAGCAGGACGGGCTCACTGTGAGCCTTGTCAGTTTGTTGCTCACCTTCCTGAATTCTCTAAGGGGAGACTGGGAGGACCTTGACTTTAACTAAGTGAAGGGAACCCTGATGGCTCTTTGTCTGGAGAGGGGGAGGAGAGGGGGGGGTTACTTGGTGGACGGAGGGGAGGGAAGGGGGAGGAGGATGGGAAGGAGATGGAAATCTTTAATTAAAAATAAATAAATAAAATAAATAAATAAATAGTAAAAAAAATCTGATATGCCTATTATTTTTGACTCTAATTCATATTGCTAAAGAGAGTGAGAGAAGTAGTTTTTTAAATTCTACAATTGTTTAGAATTTCTTTTAAGATTATCACTGTAAAATATTACTAATACTTACACTAAGAAATCATGTAACATTAAACAACAGTAAGTAATATCCCTATGAGAGTCAATTTCTCTATTATAATAGAAAAGGTCATTCTGTAGTTTTATTTATGTATATGTATAAAATAATAATATGAATTGAATTTTGAATTATGAAGCATATGGGTCTTCTGTCTGGTCTTGCTGTTTCCCAGATAGTTTTCCAACACCAGGTGATATGTGAACAAATTGTTATTGAAACATTAATTTAAACGAGTAAAAAATAAAAATAATAATAGCCTACCCAACCTATCTATACCATCTATTTTAGCTAAAAATTTATTATTAGAGCCAAAAGAGCAGAAGAGACGATTATAGGACATGCTGCAAAGTGAACCACAGGACTGTTAGCTGCATCACAGACCTGAGAGAAGAAAAGCCCAAAGCTAGCCATTAAGGAAGCATTAAAGAGAGTTTAAAGGCTATGCAATGCACCTTGAAAACTGCCAGCAGTATGGTGTGATGGTGCACAACTTTAATCTCAGCACTCAAGAAGCAGAGGGCAAGCAGACCTCTGTTGAGTTCAAGACTATTCTTGCCTGCATAGGGAGTTCTAGGCTTGACAGAACTTATACTGAGACCCTATAATTAGCCACCATTCTGTTCCTGCGATAAAGTACCATCACCAAGGTGACATCGCCAAGGCTGTGCTTATAGAAATAAGGCTTTAATTTTGATCTTGGGCTTCTAGAGGGCCAAGAGGTCCATCATCTTCGCTGTGAAGAAGCCAAGTTTGTCAGGCAGGCATAGAGGTAGGAACAGATGAGAGTCACATTTTGAACTGCCAAGCAGCAAACCAAACGTGAACTGGCTGGTACAGCCTGAGACCCATGCCATGAGATTGAGTCCATTCCTGACACTGCCTGGAGCGCTGAATGAAACCCAGAGGCTGGATGGTCCAGAAACCTACAATAAACCTCACAACACAATTGCAGGGAAAAATTGTCACTGTAATAACGCCTAATGATATATTTATAGTATGCTGACTACCACAATTGTCATCAGAGAGGTTCTCATCCAGCCAACTGGTGGAAAAAAGATGCAAGAGACCCACAATCAAAACATTAAGCCAAGCTCAGGGATCCCTGTCTGAAGGAGTGAAGAAGCCTGAGGGGTAAAGGACAACCACACAGAAAATCCACAGAAATCCAACTTACTCTAGGCTTACAAGAGCTCACAGCGGACTGAACCGACTACCAGGGAAACCTGTATGGAAATGACCTAGGCCCTTGGCATATATGTGATGTTGTGTAGCTTGGTCTTGTGGAACTCCTAACAGTGGGTGCAGGGACTGTCTTGGACTCCTTTACTGGCCAGACACTCAACCCCCCTTGAAAATTTCACTTTTGGTTAAAATGTTCCTAAAATACTTATGGATATGATATTTGAAAATGCTCAACAGAACAGCTGGGAGCCATTCCATTTCAGATGGATAAACATAACCACAGGGTCTGCTCATGCATCTTGCTGTATAACATTACAGATACTCACGCTAAGAGATGAGAGCAGTTTCTCCACCCTGTGTATCTGGGCTTGGTATGTAGCTGCTTTGGCCAAAAAGAACATTTACAAGCACAATACAAACAGATGCTTGTGAGCAACTTGGGCATTAGGTCTTGCTCTCTACTGCCCCTGGGTTACTAAGAATATCGTGTAAATGAGACCAATCTAGCCTGCAAGAACAGGAAAAGAAAAAAATGTCTTAGACAACAAGCTGCCAGCTACAGCCTCTGAGGCCCTAATCATCCACCTGCCAGCCAGTGGAGCTGATGCTTTTAGAAGCATGAACAAGAACAAATAAATCAGCCAAGTCAGTCAAGAACCAGATCCATAGAGCAAGTGAGGAATTTTGTGTTTTTAAGAATGGTTCTCATTGGAACTCGCCCGTTGGCTATTATTATAGAATGACCAGCTACTATATGCCGTTGGTTCTGCGTGTGTAGAAAGCTAATCCAAGATAAATAGCTTAAGGCAAATAACCATTCATCTATTCCATATTTTGTGTTATCGATTTAAGCTGTTTATTTTTAATTTCTTTATATAGCTATTCTATTGTAACTGTTAAATAGAAAAACAACACATGCAATCAGCTCATGTTAGGAGTCACAGAAGACTAAGAATAAACAAGTTTTTTAAATAAAGAATTAGAAAACAAAATCAATAAAGAGAAAAGATTAAACTTTGAGGAAACTTCAATTCCTCAGAAAAAAATGTGATTTTTTTAACTATATAATAAGAATATAAGTTGATAAAAATGGAAACAGAACAAACACACACACCAAAAGTTCTTGCTGATTTAAAATTGCAATTGTAGAAATAAAATGTGGCAGACAATGTCAGAAGAAATCGAATGTGGAAATGGGGTAAGGAAACAGATTGAAAAGATTAGAAACATTTATTCGTGAGGTGGTTTAAGAATTTGAATATGTTCAGAGAGTCCGGTTTGGTCACATGTTCCATCAGTCCCATTCCAACTGGAGTTGGTGATCTCCCGTTAGTTCTGTCCCACCCTCTCAGTGGGTGGAATGCACCCCTCTCGGTCCTAACTTTCTTGCCTCATGTTCTCTTGGTTGATCACCTTCCTGGACCTGGGGAGAGTTAGGAGGACCTTGGACTTAACATACAGTAGGGAACCCTGATGGCTCCCTTAGCCTGGAGAGGGAGGGAGGCGGGGTATGGGTGGAGGGGAGGGGAGGGAAGGGGAGGAGGAGATGGAAATTTTTAAATAAAAAAAATAAACCATGACAAAAAAGAATTTGAATATGAAGAAAAATCCTTTTCAGAAGAGAGCAGAGAAAGAGAAGAAATCATTCCGAAACATAATTCCTCATTATGAAACAGAGAATGTTAATTTCTATGCTAGTTTCAAAGACCTACACTAGATTTGATGATTTTGAAACATTGTAATTGGAAATTAGAGACAATGAGGAAAAAAGAAAAGACAATATTAGTCATGCACTTAGACTAAGCCATTTGTGGACCTGAGAATGGGGTAGATTCCCGGTTTGCAAGATTTTTAGACAAGTTTCTGTTTGCTGGGAGTGCAAAGATTAATAGCTAAAAGCTAAAATGTAGTTAAAGCTAACCACCTTAACAATTTGAAGAGCAATAATTCCCAACTGGAAAATCAAGGTATCAAATATGAGAGTGACTAATGAGATTCTCAGCCATGCAGGTTTTAAAATTTTTTACTGTCCATGAATCTTTTCTCAGGGATTACCACGGGAGATACTTCTAAAAGAGAAGATAATACAAAAAGATGTGGAGTCAGGAGAGATGTGTATTTCAGGGGAATAAAGGATCCATACAGAATGATGGAAAGAAGCCTTCTGCAAGCCTCATAGCCAATAGGCCAGGATTATGGGAGAGGGAGAAACTTAAGGACATAGAAAACCAAAACTAATAGAATCCAGGATCATATAGAAGGGAAAGAAAAGAACATTCATGCTTGGTGTGTGCACTCATGAGTATCTAAGGTTAAAACCATATGGTTCTTGTGGTGAAAAGTACTTAGGCTTAGAAAGTCCTTTGTGGGCCAGGAAGATAGTCAGCAGATAAAGGTACTTGCTGTATAAATCCAAAGACTTGAGTTCAATTCCTGGAACACAATGTAAATGTGGTTGGGACAGGTGACTCCACCAGTGACTCCACAGGATAGTTTCTACCTACTTCTTCAACAAATCAACAAATCAACATTTTATACTCAATCATTTTACCCCATTATAGGCAGGGACAAAACCTTCTAGAGAATCAGTAAGGTGTGGTTGTCTCCCAAAAGCTTCAGTAGCCAGACAACCTTTCAGATATAGCTCTGTCCCAAGAACAGACAGTATCCTTCTCTGGGCCTCACAAACTCCCAACAGCATGACACACTGAGGTCTCCTGAGTCCAAGAAGAGAGTTCTGTTCAAGGATAATTGTCTCACCACCCCCTAAGAACATGAGCATGTATGTATTTTGGTCTTCTGTGGCAACTAACCTGTACACTTTCTTCTTCTCTGAAGCTGATATGGTTCTAAGTAAAACATGATATGTAAAAGGGAAATTATGTATAATCAAGTTTAATGTTCAATGATGGCTTTCCTCCCCATCCTTCTACTGTCAACTCTAATAAAATGAGATTTGGAACCAAGCAGAGCAGGAAAAAAAAAGATGGTCTATCATGACTTAAGATGAATTTTTAATTTTTTTATTTTATTTACTAATTTATTATTTTTATTAAAATTTCCGCCTCCTCCCTGCATCCCATTTTACCCCCTCACCTCTGCCACTCCCTCTCCCTCTCCTGTCAGACAGCAGTAAGTGGTTCCTGCCCTGTGGGAAGTCAAGTTTCTCCCGCTCCACTCCAGGTCTAGGAAGGTGAGCATCCAAACAGGCCAGGCCCCTCCAAAGCCAGTATGTGTAGTAGGGGTCCAAATCCAGGTCATTGTCCTTGGCTTCTCAGCAGCCCTCATTGTCTGCCATGTTCAGGGAAACCGGTTTTATCTCATGCTTTTTCAGTCCCAGTCCAGCTGGGCTTGGTAAGATCCGAATGGATCAGCCCCCACCATCTCAGGGGATGAGAGCACTCCTCGCAGTCCAGACTTCCTTGCTCATGTTTTCCCTCTTCTGCTTCCTCATTTGACCTTGGACGCTCAGTTTTGGTGCACCAATGTGTGGCTCGTCATCTATCTCATCCATCGCACAGACCAAGGTTCCCTCACGGTCCTGACTTTCTTTCTCATGTTCTCCCTCCTTCTGCTCCTCATCAGGACCTTGGGAACTCAGTCCGGTGCTCCAATGTGGGGCTCTGTCTCTAGCTCCATCCATCGCCAGATGAAGGTTCTAATCCTAAGGTGGCTCCCTTAATTAGGATCTTTTTTTTTTCTTTCATTCTTTTATCTTTTTTGGTGCTATTGTTTAAACCAAGTCTTACTTATATCTTAGTATTGCAGGCCAGCCTGAAACCCTTGTTTAATAGAGATAACTTTCAGGTGACCACCCGTACCTGATACCTATGATTACAGATTAAGTTACAGTTCCATGCCACACACCTGGGTTTCCTTTCAGTATGAAGAATTTTGAAGTAGAGTATAGCTGAGGGTCATCAGTCCTTCAAGGGGTACAGCCTAGAAACAAGGCAAAGCCAATATAAGCATCATACATCACAGTTCAGAATAAGAAGGTGAGAGGATTAGCGAAGACATACAATAGCTTTGATAATTCTGAAAGCAAACGTTACGTCTTACCTCAGAATTCTGATGACTAATGAAAGTGAAAATAATATATTGCTAATCATTATTAAACCAAAATAATCAAAACACAGCCATGGTATCCAATTGAATCAGTATAGTTTACTATATTTATTTTTTTAAAACTTCATCATTAACTAACATTAGTAAGTGCAAATATTTTTAAACACAATTAGCATACGTCAATAGTTTTCATTAATTCAAAATGGTTTACTCCTCTCAATAAAATCTCAAATAGAAAACATGTAGTGACATGTATTTGATAAATAAGTTTACCTGAGGATCAGAAAAGTAAAACAGTCACACTTACAAATCAGGTAGCAATTGACACACACCTTTAATCCCAGTAGCCACACTAGTTTGCCATAGAAACAAGCAGTAGTGGTACACGTCCCTAATCCCATAACTAGAGGGTATTATAAAACAGGAGTAGACAGCTCTCAGTCTCAGGACTCATTCTGAGATTCACTGGAGCAGGATTGCCATTTTGGACTGAAGTAAGGTAAAAGCCAGTGGCTGGCTGTTTTGCTTTTCTTTTTTTGTTTCTGTTTTTTTCTGTTTTTTTTTTATTAAAAATCTCCTCTCATCCCTCCCTGCCTCCCAATTACCCCCTCCCCTCCTCCACTCCCCCTCCCTCTCCTGTCCAGAGAGAAGTAAGGGTCCATGCCTGTGGGAAGTTGAAGTTCCTCCCCCCTCGATCAAGGTCTAGGAATGGGTGAGCATCCAAACAGGCCAGGACCCCCAAAGCAGTATGTGTAGTAGGGTCCAAAATCCAGTGTCATTGTCCTTGGCTTCTCAGCAGACCTCATTGTCCGCCATGTTCAGGGAGACCGGTTTTTTATCTCATGCCTTTTTCAGTCCCAGTCCAGCTGGCTTGGTATAAGCTCCGAATGGATCAGCCCCACCATCTCAGTGGGTGGAGCATCCTTGCAGTCCAGACTTCCTGCTCATGTTTCCCCTTCCTTCTGCTCTCATTTGGACCTTGGGTGCTCAGTTCGTGCACCAATGTGTGGCCTGTCTCTATCTCCATCCATCGCCAGACGAAGGTTCCCTCACGGTCCTGACTTTCTTTCTCATGTTCTCCCTCCTTCTGCTGTTTTGCTTTTCTGATCTTCAGGCTGAACCCCAATTTCTGTCTCTGAGTTTTTATTAATCTCACATCAAAAGGGCTTTTCAATTTTGTTCCACAATACTAATGCAAGTCTTTAATTATTTTTAGACTTACATAATAAGTATCTGTGCTAATTTTATCTATATATTTTTTCAACTCAAAAACAAGTATATTTTGTAGATGAGCATATCCCATATCATAATGAACAGTGAGCCCCTCAACTTGGATAAGCTATTCACAGTATTAAGTGCCATACTTGGTAAGTAAATTATGTCCTTACTTTAGTAAGATAATAATAATATTTTTCTAATATTTCTTTCTAGAATTAGGAAATAGTTTTCATCCTGGTCCACTGTAATGCTTTTTATAAACTAAAGGGGAGAAGAGACAGCGATACATAGGCAGCAAGAAAGCCATCTAAAGTTGCATGTACATTCCTGACATGTCTAAAAGAATCACCGAGAGTCCTGTGTGGTACCTCTACATGGGTAAACATTCATTTTTCATCCTACTTTTTGCAGGAGAAAAAATATTTCTTGTTTTACAAAAGACAATAGATGTGAACAAATCAGAAAAGAAATGTGCTAGCCCATACACTTACTGGTAAGTGATGAGCTGACCTACATTCACCTCAAGGCAAATATGATACAATTATGCAGCACCCATAGAAAAAAATGCATGACAATTCTGTGTTCTTGCAAAAAAATCAAGACCAGTTAATACAATCATAAGAGTAGCTTGGTCTAATACAATTCCACATGTCTCCTTTGGCTACAATAATTAATAAAGCCATTTATTATGTTTACTTATTTATTAATTGTTTGTGGAGAAAAAAAGGTTATGCATTATTTAGCATTTTTGTAAAAGCATGTACTGGACTAAAGAGAGGATTACAAGCTCAAATGTCAGCATTACTTAGTCCTAAAGATGAAATGAGAATGCAGAGAATGCAATACTCCAGAAAGAAGATAAGAAATCAATCACACACACACACACACCACACACACACCACACCATATATATATATATGAATATATCAGGAAACGCTAGAAGAAATATTTTATTAAAAGAACCACAGTACACGCAATGGTAAATTGAGAAATCCATCCTCAATGAAATTGGTTTTACCAGTCTGAAATGATATAATGCACACAGTGTATTGCTCTACAAGACAAATCCAACACTGATGAGCTTAAACGTACTAAGGAGATTTGAATCCTGCTACAGCAGTAACAACTCATCAGGAAATGGAAATGACTAGAGCAGGCAAGAGGAAGTGAAGAGGAAGGTATTAAAAACTCAAAGGCACTGAAATGTATCCAAAATTAACAATAGCATATTGAAAGCAAAAAAGAGAGATGAGAAAGTATATTACTTAAGACAATTTTCCTCACACTTTCTCAGAAAAATCTTCTGAGTGTTATAAATTCAAACTTTTCACTTGGTGCTAAAAAAATCCCTTTCAAATAAATTATGTATCTCTGCATCTTGTTATATTTAATCTCTTCAAACATACTGAAGATCCGTGTTTTACTTGTTTGTTTATACTCTAAACATCACTTTATTTAGCTAAAAAAGATTAGAATTTTATTAAAGACAACACTGAGCTCAATGTCCTGTTAATGTCCTGCACCATGGCATCCTTGAGTAAGTGAATCTAGGAACTGAGTCAAACGCTGTAGCCAGAAGACAAACATTAGCAACAGATTTAGATCTTTGTTTTAAAGGTGTGTGCATAGTAGAACAGATTGTTTGTTGAAACATCTACTTGGCCACATCATCCAACAATAGTAAGAAAAGATTGAGCATCCTTTGGGTATATACCCAAAATGGTATTGCAGTGTCTTGAGGAAGGTTGTTTCCTAGTTTTTTGAGAAATAACCATACTGATTTCAAAGGGGCTGTACAGCTTTCACTCCCACCAGCAATGCAGGAGTGTTTCCTTATCCCATAACCTCTCTAGCACTAAGTTGTCATCAGTGTTTTTGATCTTGGCCATTCTTTACAGGTGTAAGAAGAATCTCAGAGTTGTTTTGATTTGAATTTCTCTGATGGCTAAGGATGTTGAGCATTTCCTTAAGTGTGTTTCTGCCATTTTAGATTCCTCTGTTGAGAGTTCTCTGTCTAGTTCTGTACTCCATTTTTTATTGGGATTATTCGTTCTTTTGATGACAAAGTTCTTGAGTTCTTTGTATATTTTGGAGAATCAGACTTCTGTCCGATGTGAGGTTGGTGATGATCTTTTCTCATTCTGTAGGCTGTCCATTTGTCTTTTGGCCATGTCCTTTGCTATACAGAAACTCTTTCAGTTTCAGGAGGGTCCCATTTATTAATTGTTTCTCTCAGTGTTCTGACCAGCACCATTTGTTGAATATGATTTCTTTTTTCCATTTGATATTTTTGCTTCTTTGTCAAAAACCAGATGTTCAAAGTGTGTGGATTAATATCTGGGTCTTCAATTGGTACCATTGGTCCTCCTGTCTGCTTTTATGCCAATACCAGACTGTCTTCAGTACTGGTAGCTCTGTAGTAGAGTTTGAAGTCAGGGATTGTGATGCCTCCAGAAGTTCCTTATTGTACAATATTGTTTTGGCTATCCTGGGTTTTTTTGCTTTTCCCATATGAACTTGAGTACCATCCTTTCGGGGTCCGTGAAAGAGATTTGCTGGGATTTGATAGGCATTGCATTGAATCTGTAGATTGCTTTTGGTAAGATTGCCATTTTTTGTTCTGTTAATTCTACTCTACCCAAGAACACGGGAAATCTTTCCACTTTTTAGTGTCTTCTTCTATTTCTTTCTTCGAAGATTTAAAGTTATTGTCATACAAGTCTTCCACTTGTTTGGTTAGAGTTACTCTGAGATATTTTATGCTATTAGTAGCTATTGTAAAGGGTGTGTTGATTTTCTGATTTCTTTCTCAGCCCATTTATCATCTGTGTAAAGAAAGGCAACTGTTTTTTTTTTAATTAATCTTGTATCCGTACATTGTGAATGTGTTTTTTGAGTTGTAGAAGTTACTTGGGTAGAATTTTTGGGGCACTTATGTAAACTATCATATCATCAGCAAATAGTGAGAGTCTGACTCTTCTTTACCAATTTGTATCCCCTTGATCTCCTTTTGTTGTCTTATTGCTCTAGATAGGATCTCGAAAACTATTTTGAATAGATATGGAGACGTGAACAACCTTGTCTTGTTTTCTGATTCAGTGGGAATGCTGGGATGTCTCTCCATTTAGTTTGATGTTGGCTGTTGGCTTGCTGTATATTGTCTTTATTAGTTTAGGTATGTTCTTTGTATCCCTGCTCTCTCCAAGACCCTTTTATTATGAAGGGCATGTTGTATGTTGTAGAAAGCTTTTGTCATATCATGAACTGGACACAACCTAAATGGCCCTCGACTGAAGAATGAATGAGGGAAATGTGGTTACATTTTACACAATGGAGTAATATACAGCAGAAAAAAATGACATCTTGAAATTTTCAGGCCAATGGATGGATCTAGAAAACATCATATTGAGTGAGGTAACCCAGACCCAGAAATATAAATATCATATTTACTCATTAATAAGTGGCTTTTAGACAATAAACAAAAAAAGCCTACAAATCACAATCACAGAGAATCTAGACAACAATGAGAAGCCTCTAAACGAGATATACATGAATCTAATCTACATGGGAAGTAGAAAAAGACAAGTCTTCTGAGTAACTTGGGAGCATGGGGACCATGAGCAAGGGTTGAAGGGAGGGGAGAGGCAGGGAAGGGAGCAGCACAAAATGTATAAGCTCAATAAAATAAATTTAAAATATGAGAAAAATAAATAAATAAAATGTGTAAGCATTAATGACAAAAAGAAAAAAGAATAAGAAAAGAAATCAACAGGACGAGAACTACAAAAGCAGATGTTAAGTTGCAAGCCCCAATCTCCTTCAGTAGCTTTGGCCACCTAGACTAACACTCCTTCTTCAGTGCCACTGCTGTGATTAAATGCCAACAAATGCAACTTAGGGAGAAAAGATTTTTTTTAGCTTGTACATCCTAAGCCACAGTCCACTGAGGAAGCCAAGACAGGAAGTCAAGGCAGGAAAACTGGAAGCAGGAACTGAAGGAGAAGTCATGGATGAACGCTGTTATTGGCTTGTTCATTCATGACTTGATCAGCCTACTTTCTTATACATACCACCTTTTTCACACATGACCAAAGCGTGACACCTCCCACAGTGAGCTAGACCCTTCCACATCAATCCTAAACCAAGAAAATTCCCACAGGGCTATCATACAGAGGCATTTTCTGGACTGCATACCCTTTTCTCAGATAACTGTAGTTTCTGTCAAATTGAGGGGGAAAACCCAGGCAGGACAGACTGCAAATACCTTAGTCCATGTAATAAGAAATTATAAATGATATTTACAAAATTACTAAAAGTTACAATGCTCTTACATTTATGTAAGAATAGTAATGAATATGAACACTTCAATTTCTTTCCCATGTAGATCAATCTGTTGTTGCATTTCCAACTTTAATAAATTTACTGGGTTGAAATAAGTACCCTTAAGCACATTAGTCAATTATTCACCCATCTTGAAAATTGGATTCATATCTGAGAAAGGAAGTTTCTCAGAATTGTAGATCATAAAATGTTTTACTTCCCTTGCTACCACCTAACTGGGCCTTTTGTGAATAAATCAACACAGTTTAGTACATGTGTATATAAAATTACTTTATATGAAGATACTTTGAAAAGGAGGATTTCTAGTACTAATAATTTATTACCTGTTAAGACACATATATCCCAAGTTGTCAAGTTAACAAAACTCCAAATATATAGATGGTCAAAATTATTTAATGCCAGCTATTGTTTTCCATATCATTTCTAAGTATTGCAGATAGCTTCCATATAAATATTATATATGTTCTTGACAAAACAGAAAAATTTATAAATGTGAGATAAAAATAAAATGTAAAGTTTGTATAAATATATAAATGTATATATAAATAAAATGTGTATATGTGTGATACATATATTATATGTATACATATTTTACATTTTATATAACTATATTGCTGAGGGAAAGAAGTCCAAATTCACAACTTGACATAAAACATGATCAAGTTATATAAAAAAAACTCATTGATACAAAGAGCAAAAAAATCTTAGGTAAAAAAATAGTTCCTTCATCTTAGAATACATTTGTTACAACAAAAATCTTAAATACAATGATACTAGTCATCAGTTTGACTGCATTCTTTCTGAGGGTAGGTTTGTTTTCTGTTTAAATTAGATTTTTTTTAAGTATTATTTTTAATCATTTCTCAGGTGTCAACTCTCTAGTAGGAGTTCTCTCTTTTCACCAAGAAAATAGCAGGTCAGACAACAGGCAAAGCTGAAATGCAGGTACAGGAGACCAATAGGGAAACTCTTAGTTCTGGTCCCAGTGACACTGGCCATTTCTGAATGTAAAGATGGCAGGTGCTTAATAGGGAATGTTACCTGAAAATGAGAGTTGACGTTCGGGAGAAACTCTAACACCCAATGCAAATAATCTCACCGGCTTTTCTGATAATATAGCCCTGCTGGTATCACCCCTGACCTGATCTTAGTCGATGTTAGTGTATTTGAAGCCAACGGAAGTCTAACTAGACAGTTGACAGCCTGAAGAGAGAAAACGATTCTGTCTTGAAACACTAAATCTCCTAACCAAGTGAACCTAGTCAAGCGGGACCTTGGTTTAACTTTCACAGCTTAACAGTATTCAGGAGACTTAAAGCAGCAAACATAGCTCACTCCTTAGCCCAGACAGGAAATAGATACTGCAGCAAAGGAAATATCATTAAAGAGTGCTCAAGAGGCATTTTATACTTGGGAAAATCATTTGAAGGCATTTTTCAAATAGCATTTTGTCAATAATAGTCTGTGAAGTATCGTAGAAGTGTCGTGTGACACTGGTCCTGGGGAGAAAAATAAACATCTTCTTATCTCATAAAGGGAACTAATGATAGACAACAGATCAAAGTCGGGATACCACCAAGTCCATCTTGGTAAAGCTACAATTTATTAGAGTCACTTATAGGAATATGAATATAGTAGTTTGTTTAGAGTTTCTATTGTTGTGAAGAGACATGATAACCACAGCAAATCCTGCTAATGAAAATATTTCATTAGGTGGCTCACTTACAGTTCAGAGGTTCAATCTAGTATCAGCATGGCAGGGTATGTGGCAGCATGCAAGCAGATGTGGCACTGGCTACATCTTGGTTTGCAGGCAAACTTGTAGTTGTCTGACACACTGGGCAGCATCTTGAACACAGTAAACCTCAAAGCTGCTCCCAGAGTGATACCCACTCCAAAAAAGCCACACCTCCTAATAGTGCCTCTCCCTATGAGATTATGGGGGACAATTACATTCAAACTGCCACTTCTATTCCCTGCCCCCCATAAGATTGTAATAATATCATTAATGCAGAATTCATTTAGTCCACACTTCCAAAGTCCCCACCAGTCTATAACAGTCTCAACAATGTTTAAAAGTCTAAAGCTCAAAGTCTCTTCTGAGATTCATGCAATCTCTTAACTGAAATCCCTATTTAAAAAAACAGATGACATACTTCTAACATATAATGACACAGGATACACATAACCATTCCATACATAGGGAAGGGAACATAGTGAGGAAATACTTCACTAAAGCAGACTGAAAACCAGGTGGGCAAACTCCAAACTCTGGATCTTCATATACGATGTCAAGACGCTCTTCAGATCTCCAACTTTGTTCAGCTTTATTGACTATAACACATTTCTTTCCCTTGGGCTGGTTCCACTCCCTGTTATCAGATCTCCTCAGCAGGTATCTCACTACTCTGGCTGCTCTGGGTTCTCCAAGGCAATCCAGGCTTCAAATTTACAGCTTCACATAATGGTCTCTCTACTAGGCCACCGTTCAAGAAACCCCTAAAACATGCCTGGCCTCAGTGGCTTTCTTTAGGTATAAAGGTAAATTCCATAACCCATTTCTTCTATCCTTAACTTTAAAGCCAGACCCACATAACCAAAGTTGTTAACTTCTGCAGCTTACTGGGGCTGGAGTACTTTCCTGTTGTTCAATTACAGTTTGCTAACTTTCTGTCCTTCCCTGTCTAAGCTTAGCTGTCCTAAAACTGGATCTCTAGACCAGGCTGGACTCAAAACCAGAGATCTGCCAGCCTCTGCCTTTCCAGTGCTGGGATTAAGGGTGTGCCTCACCATACATGACTCTAAGCTTTTCTTTTGTTTCTTTCCACAAATTGAAAATTACCTCATGGAATCTTGCCCAGAGGTCCTTTTATTTCGTTTCTTCATCTATTTATCTCCTTGAACATAGGACTTAGCTCCGTTCCACTTCCTGATGCTCTTTTTCTCCTCAACATTTACATTTTCTAAATTTACCCTGATTAGCTTTCTCCTATTTCATTTTAAATCTTTGTAAGCACCAACACTAGGAACCACGCAGCAGAGTCACTTCTAGGTTGCTGGGAAATTTATTCTGCCAATGGAATTAATCCAAAACTCTTCACTTTAGCCTCAGACATATTCTTCAAGCAAGGGCAAAAGGCAGCCACTTGCTTCATCAAAATATCATGACCAGTCTCTAGGCCACATATTTAATATTCTTCCCCTCTGAAACCCCTTGATTTCCACCATTCATCAAGTCAACAAAGACACACCTCCTGCAAGTGCCACTCCCTATGAGACTGTGGGGGGCAATTACATTCACACTACCACATGGTATGTATGAATAAGGTGTTCCCCAAAGCGTCAAGTATTTGAATACTCAGTCCCCAGTTGGTAGTGCTTTGTGGGTAGGTTTAGGAGGTGTAGTCCTGCTGGAGGAAGTGCATCACTGGGAACAGGCTTTGAGGACAGTGAAGGACCAGCCTTAGGACCTGATGAGTTCCAGACTTGTTTTGATCAAGTATTCCCTCACTGTGACAAAAACAACAACAATAAAAAAAAAAAAAAAAAAAAAAACTACCAACCAACAAACAGCTCTTACCTTAAAAGTTATAAGAGAATACTTTATTCTGGAACTATTTTCAATGACTGCACCCTAAGTAAACAGATGTAGATTACCCCAAATTCCTTGTTCCCAAGTGGAATTGGTTTCATGAAGTCTTACAATTTTATACAACAAAGAAAGTCACAAATAAAGGCAAGTCTAAATATATTTGAAGATACCTCAGAGAGGTGGTTACAGCAAGATGGAGAGGGGTTCTTTATAGCCCTCATGTGCTGTCTTTTGATATGGTGGGAGACAGTTATCTGATAAGTCAACAGGTTTCAAAAGGCTTTTATGTATTAGTTACAGAATGTTAGTTCTGACACAAGGGTAGGCAAGGACTGGCTATTCAGAGAGCTAAAGATTACCCAGGCAGGGGAATTTGCCTCTGGATCTGCAACATTCCAACCTCACCACATCACTGAAGTTCTAATTAGTTAATCAGTGTGTGCAGACACACCCTCTTTCTAGGAATCCTTGTTCCCACCCTTAATTCTGCCTTTTGGAAAATTAATGTATATACTTTGCTATTATATGTTTGGAGTATATAATTTGCTCTTTTTACTTTATAGGGTGGTTACAATTAAGAGATTTCCTACAGAATCAGAAAAGACTTTGGACTTTGAACTTTTAAGTACTGTTGAGACAATAAAAGACTATGGTACTTTTGGAGTTAGACTAAGTACACTTGGCATTATATTATGGCTAAAAGCCTATGGGACCAAGGAGTAGAATTTGATTTGAATGGGATATCCCCTGAATAAGGACACGAGGTTCATGTGTTTGCAGATAAACATTAGAGAAACTAGAATTGCTGAACACGCAGGCTTTTTACTTCAATAGAGGAAATTGACACCTGTTCACTCTGAAGGATGGAGTAGATGTTGTTTAATAACCTGGTGAGCTCTTTCTAGTCCATAGAGCCCTCCCCTACCTGAATTCCCCAGAATCCTGAGTATTGGACCAGATCCTATCTTCATGCAAGAAATCTTAAGTACATTGTAAAAGAGTTTGCTATTATGCTTATTACAAACACTACCTAGGCCCAAACTCCTAGGCATTGTTTCTCAGTCAATAGTATCCATTCTGATACTTATTACAAGCCCTTCCTCCCTAGGCCCTTGTCCTGAATACTGTGTCAGACAATACAATTCATTTTTGTGGGAAAGGTGCTTTGCTAGAGAGATGTACCATGCAAAGGAATTCCAATATAGCCACATCTAAAGCTTTGTTGTGATAATTGTGACAAGAAAACATTTTCCCAAAGTTTTGCTGTGTTGAAATAAGTAAAAATAAACCACTTAGCATCAAACTCCAGAGGTTTGAACTAGTGGTAGCTAACAAAGTAAAGCTGGACCGACCGAGTTTCCCCATTTCCTCACCTGGATCATTTTACTGCCATCCGTGATGTTTGCAGATGTCTTTCACTGTTTATATGCTTGGGAAGTATTGGAGGATAGTGAATCTGGTCAGTTTCAGGGACTTCCTGAAGATTCTGAGTTGTTTACTTCCTAAATTTAAAGTGCATCCCTGCAAGATGGAGTGCTTCATCCTCCCTTAGAACATGCTGCTGTTTCACTTCTTTTTAATATCTTGTGTCTTAAGTTCTTTATATATTTTAGAGATCAGACCTTTGTCTGTTGCGGGGTTGGTGAAGATCTTCTCCCAGTCAGTAGGCTGCCTTTTTGTCTTACTGACAGTGTCCTTTGCTTTACAGAAGCTTCTCAGTTTCAGGAGGTCCCATTTATTCAATGATGCCCATAATGTCTGTGCTGCTGGGGCTATACGTAGGAAGCGGTCTCCTGTGCCCATTATGTTGTAGAGTACTTCCCACTTTCTCCTCTATCAGGTTCAGTGTGTTCAGATTGATATTGAGGTCTTTAATCCATTTGGACTTGAGTTTTGTTCATGGTGATAGACACGGATCTACTTTCATTCTTCTACAGGTTGACATCCAGTTATGCCAGCACCATTTATGAAGAAGCTTTCTTTCTTCCATTGTGTACTTTTAGCTCCTTTATCGAAAATCAGGTGTTCATAGGTTTGTGGGTTAAAATCCGGGTCTTCTATTCGATTCCATTGGTCGACTTCTCTGTTTTTATGCCAATACCAAGCTGTTTTCAATACTGTAGCTCTGTAATAGAGTTTGAAGTCAGGGATGGTAATGCCTCCAGAAGTTCCTTTATTGTATAAGATTGTTTTGGCTATCCTGGTTTTTTTGTTTTTCCATATAAAGTTATTCTCTCAAGATATGTGAAGAATTTTGATGGGACCTTGATGGGGATTGCATTGAATCTATAGATTGCCTTTGGTAGAATTGCCATTTTTACTATGTTGATCCTCCCAATCCAAAAGCAAGGGAGATCCTTCCATTTTCTGGTATCCTCTTCAATTTCTTTCTTCAAAGACTTAAAGTTCTTGTCAAATAGATCTTTCACTTCCTTGGTTAGAGTTACCCCAAGATATTTTATGCTATTTGTGGCTATAGTGAAAGGTGATGCTTCTTTGATTTCCTTCTCTGCTTCCTTATCCTTTGTGTATAGGAGGGCAACTGATTTTTTGGAGTTGATCTTGTATCCTGCCATGTTACTCAAGGTGTTTATCAGCTGTAGGAGTTCTTTGGTGGAGTTTTTGGGGTCGCTAATGTACACTATCATATCATCTGCAAATAACAAAAGTTTGACTTCTTCCTTTCCAATTCGAATCCCCTTGGTCCCCTTATGTTGTCTTATTGCTATTGCTTGAACATGGGATGTACTCACTCATAATTGGTTTCTAGCCATAACTAAAAGACACTGAGCCTATAATTTGTGATCCTAGAGAAGCTAAATAAGGTGAACCCAAAGAAAAACATATAGTTATCCTCCTCTATATTGAAAGGAGACAAGATTGCCGGGCAAAAATTGGGAACTTGGGGGTGGGGTGGGATGGGGCTAAGAGGAGATGGGGAGAAAAAGTGTGAAGGGGAGGATGGGGAGAGCGAAGGGGAATGGGATGGTTGGGATAAAGGAAGGGAGGATATGGGAGCAGGGAAGTACATATCTTAATTAAGGGAGTCATTTTAGGGTTGGCAAGAGTCTTGACTCTAGAGGGGTTCCCAGGTGTCCAGGGAGATGGCCCCAGCTAGTTCCTTGGGCAGCTAAGGAGAAGGAGCCTGAAATGCCCCAATCCTATAGCCATACTGATGAATATCTTGCATATCATCATAGAACCTTCATCTGGCGATGGATGGAGATTGAGACAGAGCCCCACATTGGAGCACCGGACTGTGCTCCCAAGGTCCAAATGAGGAGCAGAAGGAAGGAGAACATGAACAAGGAAGTCAGGACCATGAGGAGTGCATCCACCCACTGAGATGGTGGGGCTGATCTAATGGGAGCTCATCAAGGCCAGTTGGACTGGGACTGAAAAAGCATGGGATAAAACCAGACTCCCAGAACAGGGCAGACAATGAGGGCTGCTGAGAAGCCAAGGACAATGGCACTGGGTTTTGATTCTACTGCATGTACTGGCTTTGGAGGGGCCTAGCCTGTGTGGATGCTCACCTTCCTAGGCCTGGATGGAGGGGAGAGGACCATGGACTTCCTGCAGGGCAGGGAACTCTTACTGCTCTTCGGACTGGAGAGGGAGGGGAAGGGGAGTGGGGGAGAGGGAGGGAAGTGGGAGGCGGGGAGGAGGCGGAAATATAAAAAAAAAGTCCTGTGTCTTAACAAGCTTCCCTCCAATATGGAAGGATTTACCTTGGAGGAAATTACTAGACAACAGCAGAATATACATAAACATTCAGACACCGTTTTGATCAAATGTCAGTGAGAAATTCTGAGTAAGGGGAATGGAGACACAGAACAGTTTAAGGAGCATGTTAAGGATCAGGATTTGGTTCCCAACACCTGTAGTGTTTCATAGCCACCCGTAACTCCATCCCTGGGGTTCCAACATGCTCCTCTGATCTCTAGGGAACCCTGCACATACATGGTGCACATAAATCTACTCAGTCATATATTCATAGACATACAAATTAAAACTAATCAAATAATGAATAAAATATGTTACAAACTATTCTGACAAAGAAGAGTCTTGTTAGTAGTAACTCATTCAAATTTCTATATGCCCTTATTATTATAAATGCATGTTTCTAGTGTTATAGCTAAAAACAGAAACTAGATCTTTTAAATTCTATTACTGATGAACTAAATGGCTTATGGATTAGTGTAAAGGTTTCTTATTTTCCAACATGGGGGAACAAGTTGTTCCTTATAGGGATATATTACACTAACAATGTGAGCATCTCTAAAGAGTTCTAACAAAGTCACATCCTCGCTTCAGGCGTCAAATGCAATTTCCTCATTATGATTAGAAGCAAAAGTGCTACCACTTTTAAATCTGTACAATAATAAGGACAAAAGAATAGGAGACAAGACAAGGTGATGGGCTGTTTATGAAGTTTAACAGAATGGAACAAGCTGTATAATGAAGCATTGTAAAATAATGCTCATTTTATCCTTGTTCTAATCTGATGATACACCCACTTGGAGTGTAGGTCCTGTAGTGATATAAACCAAAAATCTTCATCTAATTGCTCCTTCAAGGTAACAATGCACATACCAAAATTATTTCTCAAAGGTTTATTTGAAGATTGTTTTTTTTAACAGTCAATGAGAACAAAACACAAATAAATCACTATTTTTAATATATACACATTTCAATAGTCTCTTCTTCCTTTTCATATCCTTGTTTATCTCCTTGAGGTTTTTCAGCAAAATAACCTGTACAATTACCTGCCAATAGAGAGCACAGCTGATCAGGTCTTATGGGATTCCTCCAGCCTGGGATTATTGAAGTTGTACTAGTCAGCTTTAGTTGTCAACTGGGCATAACCTAGAGTCATGTGGAAAGGAAATCTAGGGATGAATTATATAGACCACCAATCATGCTGGCCTGTTGGTATTTCTGGGGTGGGAAGGTGTATTGATTATTAATTAAGGTGTGAAGACAGTATCATGGGTGGCATTGTTTCATGGGCTGGACCCCAGATTGTAAGCGTGAGGAAAGATAGCTTAGAACAGAGCAGTAAGCAAGGATCCATGCTTTTGTTCTCTCTTGACTCTTGACTGTGGATGTCAAACCTTAGCCTCCTGCCTTGACTTCCCTTCAGCAACGGACTGTGACTAGGAATTATAAGCCAAAAAAGCCTTTCTTGTTTCTGCCAGGCATTTGTCATAGCAACACAAATTTAACTAAGACAAAAGTGATGTGTACTTCTCTGGTGCTTCTCAGAAAACTTAATGTGAATGCATGTGCCAAGCTGATTTAACTTGATGTCACACATACACAGTCATTCATACAACAAACATCACAGAATTATTCAGTAAAGTTGAAATTAAGCCATGCATTGCAATAATGGTAAACATCACAGAAAATATACAGGGAGCATGCATTTGTGGCATTCCAGAGAGTATGATTTAGTTTAGCACACTACTGCCATGCCTAGAGCCTATTTTGTTTATGAAATTTTAAGCAGAATAAACAAAATTCCATCATAATTACAATTCTATTATTTCACTCTTTTTAAGTGAATACTCACCAGGCAAAGGCAAAAAGAGTTACCTCATTCATAGTTTTCTTATATAATGACAGGAAATATGGCCTATAAAAACTGTTTTATATATCCTTGAACTTATTCTGTTTTAGGTAGTTATTAAAAATATAAGGAATCAAAGAAATAAATAACTTATGGGACTTGGATAAATATAATATTAAGAATAGAGAAATAAATCAAGGAATATAATATATACCAACTTTGTACATCTAGATCCAACTACTGGTGAGGGTTCAATGCAAATTCGACCTATACACCTTTGTGTACTTTGTCCAAACAATACACCCAAAGAATTTGGAAGTTACAACATCTGCAACATTCTAAGGTTAATATATAAACACTTTATAAACTCTAATTACTTTAGCAATAACTAGTTCTTCCTTTCTTCCTTTGGTTTTCTTAATCATAAAATAATTAACTGATGACTACCACTTCTGCTACCACTAGCAGACAACTTTCCAGCAAAAAAAAGTAATGAACATATGCTGAACACCTTGTTAAGACCTCTTCTATGATGTCAAATAATTTTGCAGTTTATTCCATGATTATCCAATATTCATTAAGTAGCAGCACTACTTTAGACACAGAAAACATAGCGATGGACAAAGTGCACATATTTCTGTCCTTTGGGAGCTAAAATTAATCTTTTAGATTACTGAAAGGAAAGCTGATACAGACAATGTCTTCAGCAGCAGCAAGCACTGGTACCGTCTGCAATTGGGACTCAAGTCTGACTTCACACCAAGCACCATAGAGTTCACACTAAGCATGCACTAAATGTTTTAAATGGTTAATGCATTGGAGAAATTGAAAAGCAAAATCATTTAATGGGACTAAAAACAAATTTATAAGCAAAGGTTTCTTCTCTGCTTCCCTCAAGCTGAGCTTCACCATTTGTATAAACTGGAAAAACAAAGACATGGCCATGTCATAGAGAAGAGATGAACGGGAGGAAGCAGAGGAAGAGAAGGGAAAGAAAAGAGGAGGGGAAGCAAGGTGGGCGTTGTAGCATCAAAGCTGGAGATGCTCACACCAAATGCTGCAGTAGCTTACCACTTTAGTATATACAAATAGTCAAGAAACTGCACGTGTATTAGGAGAAGAATAAGAAAATGAGTTGTACTTGTTTCTTGATGGAATAACATACCAGAAAATAAATGTTAAACTAGAAACCTGCCTATCACCATGAATGGATTGCATAAAAGTAAGATCAAAACCCATGAGATACAGGGAAATACCTTACTCTTTATATAAAGTTATAAAATCAGGACAATTTAAATATCCCTGAAAAGGAATTAATTAGAATTGATACAAAAATAATAAAGCTAAGTGTCACATTTAGATTATGTCAATCACTGGAAAAATAAGGAGACAGAAGAAAAATAAAGGTACTAGAAACCACAAATATATAAAACCCTTCAGATGAATTGGGGTCATTGTAACACTATGAGAGGCACATCTTATGCATGCAGATATTATGCATGCATTATGTTACAGATTTTTCATCCTTCATATCATATCATACAAGTTACTTGTTACATGATACATGCAGTATTTATGTGTTATTTTAAATGTTTATTTCCATAGAGCAGTACCTGTTTACTTCCTGTTTTAATAAGAATTCTACTTCAGCACATAATCAAGTTAACAATATACTCCAAATCTGAGGTAAGTAATTATTTATTCAAATACATTCATTATGTAATTATTTTTTAAAGCAAACCATACAAATAAATTAATTATTAATAGAGAAATGGTATAATAATTTTAAAAACATCTAGATGGGGAATATTAAACCTCTACAGAGTAATTTTTGAATTATAGTTCTCATAATCCTTTTTGAGAACTTTTCACAAAATCTCATTGGATGAAACAAATAAGAAAAAAATAAACTTTGTACCCAAAATTATCTATAGGATAGTCATGGTGCCATATACCTTTAATCCCAGCATTCTAGAAGCAGAAGCAGATGATCTCTGTGAATTTTAGCCCAGGCTTGATTTACATAACAACTAAGACCCTGTTCTAGAAAAACATTTAAATTGTCTATATTCAAAGGCATTGTAAAAGATAGAAAGAAGGAAAAATTAAGAAAAAGAACCACTTATTTTTAAAACTTACATGTATGCTGTAATTTCCTTTGTATAGTTATTTTTATATTTGCATATATTAATAAATTAGATAACCCAAAGAATAAAGTTAGTTCAATTTGTTAATAAACAGGGAATACCAATTATCCAAGTGAACAAGCACATTACATAGAAAGAAATACTTATCTTTATATCCATAGATGAGTTCGGTTCTTAGGGGTCATTAGAAAAACTTCATTTTTAAGTGGAGAGCAGTTAATGCAGAGGCTTGAAGTACCTCCGAGTGCAGAGACTAAAGAACTGTGTAGTTCTCGGTCCTAAGTGAGACATCTCCATCATTCCCTCTTCCCGTGTAGCTCGAAGACATTTCAGAAGAAGAGGTAGAAAGGCTGGGGGAGAACTGTTTTGAAACAGTCTCCTTTGAACACATCAGGAACCCAAGGTAAAGGCAAATGCTACTGGTTTGAAAAAACAAATAGCAACAACAACAAAACATATCAATAAAATGATTCTATTCTGCTCTCCTCCTAAACCAGTGTTCTCCTTCGCCATCATCAGAGGAACTTCCTACTGCAGCAGATGGTACACAGACAGACACTCACAGCCAGACAGGCAGAGAGTGAGACCTTAGAACACTCAGTGCTAAGTGGGATGTCCTTATGTATCCAAGGTTCAGGGAGCCCAGTAGAAGAGAGGGATGAAGCGGAGTGTAAGATGAATGAGTGAGGAGGGATGAAGATGAAAGTGTGTAAGGGCCACGGGGGATAGAAGACACCAAGAAAACAAGACCCTCTAAATCAACATGGTCAAAGCTCACATGGACTCAGAGACTAAAACATCATGCACATCATGCACAGAGCCTACACAGGTCTGCACTAGGTCCTCTGAATATACATTTTTATGGTTTTGACTCTAGTATTCCTTTGGGATTCCTGAGTATTTGAAGGAGACCACAGATTTGAAGAGGAGCAAGGAGGGGAAAGAGAAATAATATAATTAAACTAAAATCTCAAATAGGAAAATCTCCTAATAATCATAATAAAATGGGAAATTCATTAAAAAATGATCATGGAGAATAAATTAAGGTAGATGTTAGCTTGTCATGATCCATGATGTTTTATACGTATATTTCTAAATAGAACATTTCACTTCTCAGCAGGTGAATTTGAGCAGGTGAATTCATTGTTCTTAGCTCAGTTAATAGCTAGGATATTTCTTATTTTTTAACTACTTACTTTAAATCACTGCTTTATTTTGAAATAATTATTTTCCCCCAAATTCTTTAATGGAGACAATCCCACACTCAAAGGAAAAACAATAAAGTCCAAACTCAGCTTCCCAATTCTGCTCTGTGTCTGTATTTCTGTGCCCTAATGTTGCAATAATAACAACAAAAAGGCCAGCAGACTCTGCTGTCCTATGGGTCATTAGCTAACCTGCTTTGTTTCTGTTGCAACAAGATCAAATTTTAAGCTGATAATTTCCTCCCTCAGCTCTCTCTCTCTCTCTCTGTGTGTGTGTGTGTGTGTGTGTGTGTATAACACTAATCTGACAAAGAAGAAAGGACCCTATCAAAAGTGGAAACAATGGAATGATTTGATCTTAAGAAATCAAATACATTTTTAAATAGAATTTATGAAACTCAAAGCAGAAACATTTTAAACCCTAAAGAGATTGAATTTTTTGGAGCAACATCTTTGAGAAGAAATACGCATTTTATTGCCATCTTATTACAAAAAAAAAGGCTTACCTTCAAATAAATAATAATGAAATATCAAACTACCTATATAATTTAGATCATATAAAAGATTTAGAAAATCTTAACAACAGAGGAAGTATATTCTGGCAGAAAGAAAATGCTGAAAACTAGAAAAATAGAATAAATAAACTTTGTTATGAGTCTCTAAGCAAGTCTGCTGTTGCCCGTCATTGTCAAAGACAGAGCTCTTATGGTAGCACAACCAAATAGAGCCCTGAGAAGGGGGCATGGAGGGGACCCTGAGCAAAGTGACCCCTCTCAGCACATGTTATGTAAAAACCTTTAGGAAGAGCTGACTTTTTAGAAGTCTCATTTTTAAATGTCACTCAAGTATATTATGAGCAATGAAGCATCTAGGCCAAAGAGAAAACCCGTCTTACACTGATTCCTCTGGAAATGCCCAACAACCAAAAGGAGCAGCTGAGGATGCTTCATATCCCGAGGAGAAAAAGGCACCACAAAGCTTACAAGGGCTAGAGGTATTTCCAAATGGTGGGCTATGAGCTAGAAAGACTGTGCCACACCAAAGGATCTAACATTTTCTTAATAATTACAACAGAGCCTGCAAGACAAGTTCTGGTACTAACTGGGTCTTTCCTAGATGCAAAACACCAAGTTATCCAGGTAAAGGGGAAAGGAAGGCAAAGAATGACACGTTGAATTTGAATTGCTTATACTGAAGCTTGTTAAATTAGTTCCAACTTAACAGTATTTGTCTCATAACAATTTTAACATTATAATAATATACTAGATAATTTAGTATTTTACTGAAGTTTTAAATTCTGAGTCAATGTGACTTTGAATCCAAACTTCAAAGATATTTCCCAATATGGATGAAATATATGTAGTTAACAGAGCACATTGCCCATGGGCACGTCTCCCCTTTCACCTGACTCGGGTCTCTAGAAGATTTCAGCACAAAATTCCACATCTTTCTCTCCAGTAAAGAGAGGCCCTCTTCACTAACACTCCCTGAATGGTTTAATGTCCATGGCGGTGACTCGTCTATTAACAGAGTGTCATGATTCCTTGGTTTTCACTTTGTCAGATTTCCTCGTTTTCAGTCACACTGTATCTCAAAATTGGGACACGAATTAGCTGCCTCTGTGAGAGGTTAAATTTAAACTTCTCATTCGTCACAAGTCCCTGTTCCTCAACTTGCTTCTCTGTATTTCACTCTCAATGATGTTACCTTTGAAAGATTGCTTTTGTTTATTGCGGATTACTTCCACTTTTAAATCCTATGTGACTTCTCAACACCATTTGTGATTTTTTAACCATGCCTCTTTTTGGAACATCAACTGCTACGCCACCCTCTTATGTTCTAACTACTGCTTTGAGCCTTCCCTACTTAGACACTGGATATTTCAAGACCCACTGATAATGACTTAAGTTCTTGACATAATTTCTTCTAATTTTTTTTGAGAATTGATATTATATATTGAAAAATGGTTTGAGCCACACTTCATTCTTCTTTGTTTTGCTTTTTTTTTCACTTTATACCACATTATTTAATATTACAAGCAGTGATAGGGGCAGCAGTTAATGTCATAAACAACAAAACAGTTTATGGCCATTCCAGGTTTAGTGGCTTTTCCATTTTATTTGTTTGTTTGGTTTGGTTTTTTGCTTGTTTGTTTTCTCTTTTTTTCCAGTTTATTTATTTTTTATTAAAAATTGCCATCTCCTCCCCTCCTCCTCCCCCTTCCCTCCCCTCCCCTCCACCCACACCCCTACTCCCTCCCTCTTGAGGCCAAACAGCCATCAGGGTTCTCTACACTATGTTGAGACCAAGGTCCTCCCAACTCCCCCCAGGTCCAGGAAGGTGAGCAACCAAACTGACAAGGCTCACACAGAGCCCGTCCATGTCGTAGAGACCAAGCCCATCGCCATTGTCCTTGGCTCCTCGGTCAGCCTCCACCATCAGCCACCCTCAGAGAGTCCGATTTGGTCGCATGTTCCATCAGTCCCATTCCAAGTGGGAGACCACCAAGTCTTCTAAATTTTTATAAGCATATTTATATACTTTCTTGATTTCTATTTCAAAATGCATACTGGTGACTTCCAAACAACGCATTGATTCAGAATATCTCTCTAAAAGTCCCCAGCTCCATACCAGGGATTTTTAATTAGGCAACTCATTAGAATCTCAAATTTCACATAGTCAAAATGTTCCTTTATTAAAGATGCTTTTTACAACCCAGTAAACAGCATCATTATCTAATATGTTTCATAAGTAAGAATGCAGACATCACTTACGACCAATTCTGTGTCTTACCTAATTCAAATCATCTCCAAGTCTCTTTCTGTGAGTGAACATTTCAGAGTTAACTCTAATATGATGTGAGCTAATCATGGGCCATTAATGTCAGTTCTCTATCAATGTCTGTCTTTCTTTCCTTTTTTCTTGGATACACCTTATACGCTGGTAATGAATCTGAGTCGCATGATTGAGCTAGATACAGTATTGAGATAGTAAAGCAAAGTATTAGCTGGCACCATGAAGTTGTCCTATGGCAGACAAGAACATTTCAGGGTAGAATTGATTCTGTGATAAATGATTTTCACATTCCTCTAACACTCCACTTTATGCTTCTCAAACTGAATGTCTTAGGAACACTAGACTTTCGCTTTCTCTTCTTTTATGTGTTTCTGTCCCAAGCACAGAATCTCCTAAATTCCTCTGTATTTAATGATCCCCAAGAAAAGTAATGGTTTCAAATATCTAACAGAAGAATAAATTTTGTTTCCCATTTCTAGACTACCCCCAAAGAACATCAAAGCATTAATTTTTCCGCTTAGGATATTTTGGGAAGATAATCTTTTTGTTATTAGAATTTTTTATTGGTTGAGGATCTCATGCGTGCACCAAATATGAATTGGTTCTTCTCCTCCTGTTCCTTCCACATCCTCCCGACTTTATGATATCAAGATGTGCGTAGGTATCTGGCCATCAACTGGAACATGGGTAGCATCCCTAAGGAATACTGACTCTCTGCTTCTTCCAGTGGCCATCAATTGTCAATAGGTCCTCAATGACAGTGGATCTTTGCGACCCTCTCCCCAATTTATGCTGGGATTTTCTCTTATTCAGGTCTTGTGCATATAGCCAAGCTACTGTCAATTCCCATGTCTAATATAATACATACGTATATGTGTGTGTATAAATACATACATACATATACATGTATATATCTCCCAGATAGGTCTGAGCACTCCACATCTCTCATTATCTTCACCTTGATCAATTATGAATCTTTATTAACAGCCATCTATGGGGAAAAAAGAAGTTTCTGTAAGGACTGAGAGTTGGCACTAATCTATGAATATAAAGTCATAGGGGGCAGCTGAATAGTAGGCTCTCTGAAAAATCCATGTGAAGACTTACTATTTTAGAAACTTTCCTAAGTGTTTATATATATACATATATACATACATATATATATATATATATATCCCATAAATAAGACAGAATAACTCTTCTAGATACCATAGGCAATCAAAAAGCCCAGCGCCAGGTGCAGGTACCTTTTTTCGCCAGTGGGGTTCCATAAGGAATTACAGGTTACTGGAAATGTTTTGGGTTACCCTCTGAAACTTGTTAAGACCTTACTGAATACACCACATACTTGAGTCATAGGACATGGGAATATTAAGTTGGTACTGACATGGAAGCATTATCTCTACTGGCTAGTTTTTTAATTTTATGCACTATTGGATGATAAAAGTAATTAATACCCTTATCCAATTGTGAACTCTGAGAGCTACAGTAATGACTCTCTTGGCAAGATAGGCCCATTGTTACAATAGCAACACAAATGCTATAACTGACCAACCACTTTCTGATTTGGTATGAGGCCATCTCACAAGATAGAACTCATGCCTGGTACTGAAAGACAAATTATTTGTATAAATAATAAATAGAATCTTAAAACTTTATAAAGTAAGACTTTATGTTTTTAAATAATCAAATATAAGTATTTTGATTTAGCCTTCTACTGTTTTGAAATAAATTCATTTATCAATACTTATAATGCATATTATTTGACAGTGTCTATGGGTCAGTAATCTGGACAAGAATTCGTAAAGGCCTCTAACCACATGCTCCCATGAGATACACTCAAATTATTGGCCAGGCTGTAGTCCTCTCAAAATGGTACCATGCCTAAGCATCTGCTTCAAATTTGGTCACAGAAATGTTAGCCACCCTTAATCCTTAGTTTCTCTATACACTAAACAAATTTTCACTCCATGGCAACTGCCCTGGTATCTCAGAGAGAGGAAGGTACAGGGAATCAGCAAGCAATAGTAACAGGCAGACAGAGATTAGGGTAATACAATCTTTTTATCATAAGAATATCATCTTATCATTTCTCCCATATGTGAGTCATTAGAAATGAATCAGTAGATCTAGGCTGTACTGAGGGATGAGTTTATACAAAGGCATGAATAAGAGAAATGGAAATAATTGTATCTGCAATAAAAAATTCCGGCTCCATATTTTTAAATATCTAAGTGAAGAGGGTTGACCATTATCTCAAGAGTCTATGAAAACATTGAATTTGGCTTTGAGCAATATTTTTGCTGTTACTAATTGATTTTTTAGATGCTTAAAAATACCTGTTTTAAAAAATTTGAGGAATATGTTTTGTTATTGTATTATATAATGTGATTTTAAAGGAAAAACCTGTGGCTACAGACACACTCCCTCACTGAGTTATATAAAAGCTCTTTTTCACTGGAACACGGTAATCTGAATACACATAGCTTCTTCTTGGGACATTCCTTTGTATTCTGCACATGGATATTTTAGTAGGATTATAGTTCCCTGGAGACTATAAAGTTTGGGAAGAGAGGCTGGGGAGCTGGCTAAGAGGTTAGGAGCACTAGCTGCTCTTGCAGAGGACTTGAGTTCAGTTCCCAGCACTCACATGGTGGCTTACTCTTTCCCATCTATAACTCTAGTTCTGGGGATCTGAGAACTCAATGGGCTTCTGTACACATGTGGTATACATACATGTACATATATACATACAGTCAGGCACACAGACATATATATGTATATGTATACATATATATGTGAGAGATACACAGAGATACAGAAAGAATCGCATATGCACACACAAAATTAAATCTTAAATATTAAAAATAAGGGTTGTAGTTTTGTCTACATAGTAAGTTACAGCCCAGGCAATATTACACAGCTAGACCCTATCTCAAAATACAGAGGGAGGAAGAGAGAGAAAGAGAGAGAGATTTAGGAAGAGATCCTGGTGTTGAACCAAGTGTTATTTATTCTCTTGATAACTTCCTGAGCATACCGACTGCCATCTCCTCTGATCCCACAACTTTGAAACTTCACAGTTATAGCCTGTGCAACCTCTTCCAAGGCCTGCCCAAATCTTTATTTTCATTTTTCCTAGGAAATACCTTTGGGCTTTAAATTGGAATCCAAAAAATACTGTAAAGACATTTGCCTCAAATCTCAGCAATGATGATAAAAACCTTCATGTTAATCAAACTAGTTTTAGAGGAATATATTAAGATCATTTTTTAAAACTCCTCAGTGCAACCTATTCTAAAATTTCTCAAAGTAACATAGATAAAATATGCTATTGAAGCATTTGTTTTTCTGAACTCTAAGTCCTATTTTATTAAAAGACATTATATAATATTATATTCTATATCTACTATGAAGTTGGGCAGATTGGAAAACTGCTAGTGCCTATTAACACTATTAAGGGACCATGCATTGCTTCAACAATAACTACATGGGAAACAGCTCTCTTGTGTAGAACATAAGCTTCTGGTCATGAAACAACACAGGAGGGCCAAGCAAAGGAATCCCTGGCTCATAACTTTTCTTCTCACAGATTTTCCCTCGTGGGAATATACTTTCATAAACTTTTTATTTTGTTTGTTTGGTTGGCCGGTTTGGTTCTGAATCAAGCATAGACATAAGTCCCAGTTGTATGCTAAAAAGTAAAGGAGACATCATGACCTAGCCACGTCATGATCTTATATAACAAATAACAAAAAGATCCTAAAAGCATTCGCAGACCTGTGAGCAGCAGAAGGATCACATTTCAAGAATTAACCCGCAGGTTACTCAGTCATCAGTTAACCCTCTGCATGGAAAACCACACTCAAGGTATTGGAGATCAGCAACTCTTCTTCGGGAAATGCCTGAGGTAAATGTCAGGTTTGCTATTGTTTCTATGAGCTTGAGCAAAAGCAATTACTTTCTCTTTTCTCACTTCTTACCACAGGACAGGGATAAAGTGCCATGTTACATATGGCATGTTGAAGCCTTAAAAAGATTATTGTTTTCAATTTTTATTATGAAAAAAATGAGCCCTGAATTATCATTTACAACAGGACCCATTTATCTTACTTTAATATTGTCTAACTAACAGAGCATGAAGGACTCACACAGGTATTCTCTGCAAAGCAATAAAACTCATATCAGCCCCTCTGGTCTAGCGTCTTGAAGGTTTGGTTTCTACCGAAAGGAAATGAATCAGACTGCATGGGTAGCAGGAGGCTTAGAAAGCAGTACTAGTCAAACATTTCAAACGGCTTGAAAACATTTTCTAGAACGTGCTCCAGACATGACAGGGGAGTGCCACAAGTCCCCTGTGGCCGTTTCTCCTTTAAAGCACTGTCTGTGGAAACTGAAAAATATTTGCATTTTTTTTTCAGAATTCTTTTCAAAAGTTTGAACTTTTCTACATTATGTCTCTTTTTAAAAGCTAGGTCATAAAAGTCATGAGCTGAGTCCCCATTAACCTTTGCCCTAACTTCTTAACTGTGAAGAGCATTTTGCCTTGTGTTGTAAGATAAACTAAATGGACCTCTAAGAGAGGCATTCCAGAGTCGAATCAACTGTTAAGACCACTGTAGGAACACAGAGAAAAAAAAAATGCCTTTAACGTTAAGCTGTTCAATTTACTAACCATTTACCAAGAGTGAAAGTATCATTCATCACAAAATATGTATAATTGTAAGCAGGTAGTATTTATCTTATTCAAAATTACAAATAGTCTTGAAAATTTTTGGAAGATAAAGTAGACACATTTCATTAACAAGATTTACAATATTAACAATACTGAATGTGACTGAAACTTTCCAAATGTCCGTTCCCTACCGGGTTTTCTGTTTACTTCACTGAATCTCTTCAGTAATTCTGTGGGCCTGGAACCCTCATCCTTATCTGCGTTTCAAAGATCAAGAGCCTAGATGTCACAAAGCTGAATAACAGAGACAAAGCCGCTTAGCTAGTGGCTTCAAGGAAAAGTCCTGTTTACCCTTCAGAGCCAGCATTGTGAGGAACTTTCTTCTTACCCGAGGCTTGCCTCTTTAACCTCTGAACACAAGACTAGGATGTCCTGTGTGGAAAGAATCTAGTTTATGTTTCTTTGGTGGCAGAATAAAGTAAATGTGTCATTATGAATACTGCAAATACTGAGATTTGTATGAATGTAATATTTTCTTTAAATGCTTCCAAGCAATGCTACACAAAAGATCTTAAATGCCACATAGTTACACCAATTATTCTGAGTATTAATAAATAAAGTTAGGTCAGCAGACATGTGTCATATTTCCCAGCTGGCCAGCACCTTTTAGATACCACGCTATGCCAGAAGCATTCTGCTCATGGAGTGTAATCCATAAAATGTATTTCTACTGGCTTTCAGCTCAGAAAACAAAACACCGGAAATGTACTTGAGTTGCACAAATTGCACTCATCTAGGAAACATTAACTTACAAGAGAATTACTTTATCCAAAAGTCTTCAGGGTTAAAGTGAATACTGTTTCGCGTACCGACTTTGGTGGATGAAATCCCTGCAGACAGCAGAGGCTCCTTGGAAAGACTGGCGGGTGCCAGTTCCTGTCATTGACAACTGTCCCGTGATCAAGGAGGCTCTGTGTCAGGGTTAATGATATCGTTCCTCATGTGGCCTCCACTCCCATTTTTCAACGCTCTCCATTCAGCAGGTTACTCTGTAAATTTGTAAGGAGATTTTCTTCTTTATCAAACAAAGTCAGTTTCTGCTGCTTATTTTTAAGAATCCTAACACTTGCTCTCAGTCTGAAAAGGAGGACTAAGCACAAGCCTGTCCCAGTCACCGAGCATGACTTTACATTCTGGATAGACTTAATATAGAACATAATGAATAAGACAAAGGACAGACACCAGAATCAGTACCGAATGTGACACGTCTACCCTGCTTTTCTTTAGCATCTCTTCATCTACATGAGCGCAGCCTAAGGATGGGATGGGCAGTGAACTGATTAGCTTTTGTCAACTTGACACACACTGAGGTAACCTGGGAAAGGGGTACATCAGCTGTGAACATGTCACCAACAGATTGGCCTGTGGGTATGTCTGGGGGGTATTTTCTTAATTCATGATTCATGGTTGACTTGGGAGACTCCAGTCCACTATGGTCAATGCAGCTACTGGAAGCTAGTTCTGGCTTGTCTAAGAAAACAAGCTGACTCCTAGCAATGGGAACAGGGGCTCTCCCTGGGGCACTGGCTGGCTCTTGGAAACCTATGCCTCATGCTGGATTTATTTGTCCAGCTTGAACACAGTGGGAGGTGCTTGCCCTTAAGGCAGCTTCATATGCCATGCTTTGCTAATGCCCATGGAAGGCCCAGTCCTTTCTGGGTGAATATAAAGAAGGGGTAGATTGGGAGGGGGATGCAGAGAGAAGAAAGGAAATGTCATACCCATTAAAGGAAAAATTTAACAAAAGGATATCACAATCATAAGCATTCTGTGCACCAAACACCCAGCTTTATAAAGTAAACAGTATTATGTCTAAATATCAGAGATTGACCTCAGAATAGTGTTAATGATTTCAACCCCAACTCTCACCAACAGTGGGAAAATTAAACTGAGTGGAGAAATTCTGGAGTTAAGTAAAATTGCAAATCAAATATACCAAACCAATATCTATAGAACATGGTACCCAAACATTAAAGAATACACAATTTTCTATGTACCAGACTTTTTGCTTGGGGCCACCAACCAGCTCCCAAGCTATGATCCAGAAACTAATTATTAGTTTTGAAATTTCAGCCTTAGGTTAGCTCTTATTTTAATCTGTTTCTCATAACCTACATTTTTACTCAGGGCTTTTTATCTTTCTTTCTTTCTATATATTCTACTTTTCTGCTATATCCATGTCTGGTTGGCAATTTTCTGCCTTCTGGCCCCAGACACGTCCCTCTCTTTCTCTTTCATTCTCTCCTCCTTCTTCTCTTAAGCTTAGATTCCTCTTCCTATTTACTCTTCCTGCCAGACAGCCCTTCCTATTCCTCTCCTGTGTAGCTCTTAGCCATTCATCTTTTTATTAGTCCAGTCAGGTGCTTTAGGCAGGCAAGGTGAAACAAATGCAATTCATCTTTACATCATTAGCAAATACAACAGAAACAAATATACCACACCTTTACACAATTAAATTTTCCACAGCATAACCGAATGTAGCACATCTTTACATAATTAAAGTGATATTTTGCAACATTCCTCAGCAACCAGTAAGAATTTCTCCAAAATGGACATTTAGGACACAAAGCAAGTCCCAGCAAATAGAAATTGATTTCAAATCTTGTATTGTATTTGATCACCACAGATTAAAGATGAATATCAACAGCTAAAGAAAAGTCAGAGAGTACACAAATCACTAAACAACATACTACAAAACCAAAATCAGGTTAAGAAGGAAGAAAAAGAATGAGAAGAGGAGGAGAAAAAGAGAGAGAGAGAAGAGAGAGGAGAGAGAGAGAGAAAGAGAGAGAGAGAGAGAGAGGGAGAGAGAGAGAGAGAGAGAGAGAGAGAGAGAGAGAGAGAGAGATTGATTTTAATTCCTAGATTTGAATAAAATACAGTCTGCCAAAAACTATTGGACAATTGGGAAGTAGTCACAGGATATTTAGAGGAAAGTGTTCAGCAGTGTGTCTACATAAAAAAATAGATTGATTAGAAATTAATGTCTTAATGATGCAACTGGAGACCTTCAAAAAACAAAAACAATCAGAACCCAAAATAAGTAAATGGGAAGAGACAATCAAAATCAGGACTGAAATTAATGAAGTAAAGGTGAAAAACACAATACCAAACAAAGTAAGGAAGCAAAAAGTTGATACTGTGAAAATGTTAAAGGATTGACAAACTTTTAGCTAAACTAATCAAAAGAAAGAGACAATCCAAATTTATAAACCTAGACATGGAAAGGGGAGCATCACAACAGACAGAGAGGAAATTCAGAGAATCATAAGAGCACACTTTAAAAATCTTTATCTCACTGAACCAGGAACATCTAAAATAAACTGTTGAATTTCTAGATTAAATGCATCCTACCAAATTTGAATCATAAAAAGTAAACAATTTAAGTAGACCTACATAAAACCTCATGAAATAGAAGCAGTTGTAAAACATCTTACAACTTAATAAAAACAAAAACAAACTTAAAAATAATTTAAAAAAAAAACAAAAACTGAGTCCCAGACAAATTCAGTCTAGAATTCTACTAGACTTTCAAAAAGAGTTAACACTAACACTCCTCAAACTATTCTGCAAAATCAAAAGGGAAGGAATATTGGAACATTTCCAAATACCATTCATGAAGTCTGTACAACCGGTGCCCAAACTAGACAAAGAACCAATAAAATTTTTTAAATAAAAAAAGAAAATTGTAGGCTAACACATATGATATATATGATAATGTAAAAAAGATCAATAAAATATATACAAATTAAATATAAGAACATATCAAAATGATTATCTATTATGATAAAGTTGGCTACCAGGGATGGTAAATTAATAAATGTAATCCACCACATAACTACTAAAGGATAAAAAAACCCAAGATTTTCTCATCAGATGCAAACAAAAGTCTTTTGATAAAATCCAATATTCAGTTTATTATAGAAGTCCTGGAAACAATAGAAATATTAGGGAATATCTCAATATAATAGAGGCAACATGTAGGCAGCACATACATAGACAGTATCGCCCTAAATGGGTCACTAAAGTAATTTTGTCATATCATAGAATAAATATTCATGCTGAATTAATGTACAGCATGAAAACAGACAAGGATACATAGATAAGTTGTTTTCTTACTGGGCTGCTATATCGTCCTGGAACCAGAGAGATGGAGCCAATGTTCTTCAGTCCTTTTCCTACTCCTTTAAGAGAAATGGCGCCACAAAAAGCAGTACGGATAACCAAGCCTAGACCTCCAAGTTCTCAAGGCTCCTGCCAGTCTGCAAACAGTCAGCTCATTATTGTAGTGTGGAGCTGCGGGCAGGCCTGCTTTTCATCCTGCCCGGCTCCCGCATGGTTAGCTTAAAACCCGAAATAACAACACACAAATTGTATTCTTTTAAACACTGCCTGGTCCATTATTTTCAGCCTCTTACTCACATCTTGACTAACCCATATCTAATAATCTGTGTAGCACCACAAAGTGGTGCCTTACCAGGTAGATTCTAGCATACGTCCATCTTGGGCTGGAGCTTCATCCCGTCTGGCTTCTCTCTGAGGAGAGGCACGGTGGCGGTCTGACTAATTTAGGAGAGGCGTGGCATCTGACTGAGCCATCTACCTCACTTCCTTCTTCCTGTTCTGTCTACTCCGCCCACCTAAGGGCTGGCCAATCAAATGGGCCAGGCAGTTTCTTTATTAGCCAATGGGAATCCTCCATCACATTATTGTTCTGTTTTTAGGAAGTGCTGATAGCAATTGTGGTATCCAAATTCCTCCCCTTTTCTCACTCCTTCTCCATAGCTAATTCCCATGTACTTCCTTCACTACTGCCTGTTTATATAAACTCAAAGCTGTCAATCAGGGACAGCAGACAGTAATGTTGAACACTATCTGCATAGTACATAAAATATTCACAATTAGTTTACACAGATTCCTCCAAAAAATCATTGAAATTGTGTCTACTAAAACTGTCTAGTTCTAGATGTTAAGATTTATTCAGTTTCTGTATAAGAGCCAAAAGCAAGAGCTTGGTTTTAGAATAAACATGTACTTTCTTAACATAGGCATTCTAGAAAATATTCAAACTACCTACCTTTAAGGAACTTAAATACAAGGAGTTGGTTACCATAGGTGGGGAAATACTCCTTCTTTAGGATTTGCTTGGCATTTGGTCACTGTTTATTTCATTAGCTTGGACACAGGGGCAGTTAGCTCACGGTTTTAGTGGCACAGGAAGATGACATCATAGCTGATTTCTGAATGAAACAAATATCACATAATTTCTGTTTCAAGGTTTTCTTAAAACTCAGTGGTAGAAAAATTAAAGAATATAAATTTATGAATATTTTTATTTGATAATCTTTACATTCTGAGGGCAATTAAAAAGAGAAATTTATTCTATCTTGCATAATTAGTGAACTCTAATAAAATGAGACCAAAAAAAGAAAATTTAATGTTTTCTTGTCTGAAAGAGGTGTAGTAAAAATTCCCAAATTAAATAAAGACATGGATTTTCATTTTTCCCTTTTATTAAACCTGAATTCTTTTCTCATGCAGAATAATCTAAATAGTTTCTTCTCTTCTCTCTCTACTTCTTTGAGTTTTTTCCCTTCATATGAAGTTGAGACTTGTCTTTTCAAAATCTATGAAGAGTTGTGTTCAAATCTGAATGGGGGTTGCATTGAGTCTGTAGTTTGCTTTTAGTAGGAAGCCATTTTATCTTCCTTGTAGTAACAAAAACTGATCAAAACATGTAGAATTCTGCTGTAGAAGACAAGGGAAACAAAAGAACAAATTTAGACCAGTAAAGTGTCATGCAATCATGAGGACCTAAGTTCAATCTCCTTCAACCCATATTTAAAATATATAAAAAGCAAGCTAGGCTTTCCATCACATTCCTGTAATCTCAGCACTGAGAAGGCAGAGACACAAAGATGCCTGGTGCTTGCTGACCAGTCCAGATGAATCTGTGAGTTCCAGATTCAGTGAAAGACCCTGTCTAAAAAATAAGATGAGAAGCAACTGAGGAATAAAACATGCACACACACACACACACACACACACACACACACACATACATACACACACACACCACACACACTGGTAGGGGAATTCTTTATATTTCTCATTGGATATTCCATTAAAGAAATTCTTCAATAAAAGTTGGCCTTACATATGTTACAAAATGATATAATTCCTGCTTTAATCCTATGACTGTTGTGAAATGATCACAGAAAGAAGTATTTATCTTGAAAAATGACTTTCCAATCTACTTGCGACTCAATTTTAAAATCCATTGAGAATAATGGTTAGAGATTCTACTAAAGTAATTCTGCAATTAAAGTTGGTCTTTTTCCCCCATGGTTTATTTTTTATATTTAAAAATTTCCATCTCCTCCCCTCTATCTCCCCCTTCCCTCCCCTCCCCTCCACCCATGCCTCCCTCCCTCCCTCTCCAGGCCAAGGAGCCATCAGGGTTCCCTACTCTATGTTAAGTCCAAGGTCCTCCCAACTCCCCCCAGGTCCAGGAAGGTGATCAACCAAGCTAAGAAGGCTCTCACAGAGCCCGTCCATGCAGAAGAATCAGAGCCCAGCGCCATTGTCCTTGGCTTCTCAGTCAGCCTCCACCATTGGCCACATTCAGTCTGGTTTGGTCGCATGTTCCATCAGTCCCATTCCAACTGGAGTTGGTGATCTCCCGTTAGTTCTGTCCCACCGTCTCCATGGGTGAACGCACCCCTCACGTTCCTGACTTTCTTTCTCATGTTCTCCCTCCTTCTTCTCCTCATTAGGACCTTGGGAGCTCAGTCCAGTGCTCCAATGTGAGACTCAGTCATTTTCTTCATCTATCGCCAGGTGGAGGTTCTATGGTGATATGCAAGAAATTCATCAGTATGGCTATAGGAACTGGCCTTTTGGGCTCCCTCTCCTCAGCAGCCCAAACCCCTGCTTTAAACCTGTGTCTGTCATGAAATTATCAAATAAAGAGGTATTTATCTTGAGAAAGAACTTATTTCAATCTAACTGGAGTTCAGTTTTAAAATCTACCAAGAGCAATAGTGAAGTAAAACAATATATAAATAATAATACTAACATAGATACCTCTTTTATTTAAAAGGCTACCACATTCATTTTACTTATTATTTTCACATATATCAAATAAGGTAATTGAGGAAAGCATCCTATTTTCTGCATTGTGACTGCCTTTTCTCTTCCATCTCTTACATGGGAAGATTTAACAATCATTTCTGCCTATGGTGATGCTGTTAATGTCATGTGATCATACAGTTGCACATACTTGAGACTAGACTATTATCATAGTATGATGCTGAAACCAGGCATATGACTATGGTCTAATAGCTAGGTAGCTACCAAATGTGAAGAATTATTAACTCCTCCATACTGGGGCAATTGCTTTTGGGTCGCTAGTGCTTTGAAGAAGTAGAGCTACAGCTGACGCAGTATGCAATAGAAATACAAATATTTACCACTACCCTACGTATTTGCTCTAGAAAGTTCATCACACATCTATTTTTGCATTTATCACATGAATTAAAATATGATATAGCTTCAAGGACTTCCATTAAGGGCACACACTTTAGACTTTGTATGCAGCAACACAAAATAACAAGGAAACACGGTAAAGGGAAATACATGGAATCACTTTTTAAAGTTTCTAGTTGGTTTATGTTCTTTAAAAAACCTGATCAATAAACAATGACTGAAGTAGACGTGACAGTGAAATTGTATGCAAGTCGACAGGCGCAGTGTCTGAGAAATAAAATATTCTCAGTGGCACTGAGCAAGACAAAAAAAAATCTATGAAGAGATATGGGCTGTTTCCCTGTGTGATATTACCCATGTAGTGATTTAGTTCAACAAAAGCAAAAAAAATCTAGTTTTATATTGTTTACAAAAACACTTTAATTTCCCAGTTTCCTTCTGTTACTGGACATAACCAGGGAAAAGATACAAGGTTCTAATTTTTTTACTAATAAGTTAGAAAAGAAGTAGAGTTGAGGGTAGGAAGAAAAGAACGGGAATAGATAGATCCTTGAATGTAAACAATTGCATGTCATTAATAGTTTTTACAATGTTGAGTGCAATAACTCCCATTAGCTTTACTGTGCCCCACCCAGGCATGACCTTTAGGGGATTCCAAGGCCAATAATGTTCTCTTTTATTAGAACAAGCATAGGATTAAGGTGGTGTCTTGTTAACAATCGGGGTTTTGTTTGTTTGTTTGTTTAGGAAGTGTGAACTCTCTAGGAGATGATGATGATGATGATGATGATGGTGAGAGACACACTACTCCATGAAATTCATATCAGTTTAACTGAAAGCCTTAAAATAGCTTTTTTGTCCTACAAAGCGTGGCAAAGAAAATGTGTTTTTTTCCTAACTAAACTTCTGTTAGAAAGATGTACTGCCAAAGAATAAAATCCCTACCCTAAGCATATAATACCACCAAAGTGACTCATGTCAAAGTAGAACTGTGTTATAGCTAGTTGTAGCCATGTGTTATCTTCAAGATAGATGATGAGTGTATGTTTTTGATAACTTAGGTATTTCTTGTAGTTTTTCTTTGAAAGTCCGATACACTTCTTCCAAGAATTCATATGAATCTGGGCTTTTTCCAACACGAAGGCTTTTATTACTGCTCCAGTCTTCTTATTTCTTGTGTCTGTTTACCTTGTTATCTCTTCTTGGTTTAACTTTAGTGGTCTTCATGAATCTACTAATTATTCCATTTCTCTTAAGTTTTCTAACTATAAGGAATATAGTTTTTTAAAGTATTTCCTTACAATATGCTGATTTTCTTTTAGATCTTTTATAATATTTCTATGCTCATCTTCAATTTTGTTAAACAGATTTTCTAATTTTGGTTAATTGGGCTAAGAGTCTGTCAATCTTGCTTATCTTTTCAAAGAACCAGGTCTTAGATTTGTTGGATTTTTGTGTTTTCCTGTTATTTTTATTTCAATTTCCTGCCCTAGTTTGTGGTTGTTTCTTCTAATCTACTGAATTTGGGTTTGGTTTGTTCTTGTTTTTCTAAATTCTTGAGTTTCTTCCTTAAACCATTTATTAGTGCTCATTCTAGTTTTAAATTTAGGCTCTTAGAGATATAAGTTTATCTTTCAGAACTGATTTTAATGCATCCCAGGGGTTTTAATATACTTCCATTTTCATTTATTACCAAGACATTTTATTTTCTTCTTGATTTCAGTGAGACATTAATCTTTCAGTAGTGTGTTTAATTTCCTTGAGTTCCTGTCATTTCTGGTTTTTTTTTTTCTTTGCAGCTGCTGATTTAAGCTTTGTTGCATGGTCCTCCAAACACATTGCATTATTTCAATTTTTTCTTTATTTTTTGAAGACGTGGTCCATTTTGCAGAAACTTCCTTGGGCTGCTGAGTATACTGGATATCCTTTGGTGTTTAAGCCAAATGCCTTTAGATATTTGTTCTGTCCACTTGATGTATGATGCCATTTACTTCAGATTTTTCTCTGTTTGTTTATTTGTTTGTCAGTTTTTGCCTATGCAATCCCTCTTTAAGAGAAAATGGGGTATTGAAATCTCCTGCTGTGACTGAGTTGATATTGGGTTGTGTCATGAAGTTCAGTTAGTATGCTTTGGATGAAATTGGGTACAAAAGACTTTGGTGCATATATTGTTCAAGATTGTAATGTCATTTTAGCCCACTTTCCCTTTATCAAAATGAAGTGCCCTTCTTTATTACTTCAGACTGATTTTATTTTGAAGTCTATTTTTTCATGTACTAGGACAGTGATGCTTGATTGTTTGAAATACTTTTCCTTCCTTTCACTCTAATCTGATGCCTTTCTTGAACATGAGATGAATTTCTTATAAAATAACAAACAAACAAAAGAAAAATTGGAAAAAGTTGCATTTTAATACTTACTCTATTCAACTAACACAAGCATTTTCATTGCGGATTTGAATCCACTAATATTTAAAGATATTAATGAAAAGTGTGTATTGATTACTCTTCTTTATTTTTGTTGTTTGTGTCTTAATACTCTTTATGTTTTGAAAGTTATAGTTTTATTTATTTTCATTCTTTAGCTTATAAGTTATGCTTATTCCTCCTGTTGCTGCAGCTAAGACTTTAATACAATTCTAAGTAAAATGCATGAGAGGTTTATTTGTTTTTCATGAATCAATTTTAATTTTAGCAAGAAAGCAATTTGTATGGTAGGAATACACGTCTTTGGCTATATCCTTTATGGATTTTGGCGTGATTCAACTCTTTTCCTACATGAAGATTTATTATCAAAGGTTTTTTAAAACTACATTTATGCTTTGAAATTTGAGAATGGAAGTTTGGTTTTGCCACATATTTGTGATGAACTCATTGAGATGATCACATTCGTTCTTGCTAATATGCTTGCTTACTTGGTAAATTACACCAATTTTGTCATTTTAAATAAGCCACTCATTCTAGGGATAAAGTATGATTGATTGCAATGTGCTAATACATAAAAACAGTTATTCATACAGATAAGCATATCTAATAGATATTAGATTGATTAAATTTTGTAAAAATTAAAAGTTGACTTAGAATTTATGATTTTAGCCTTCATTAAAGAGTGATCTATAAATGTTTTATTTGGTTTTTTGCATTTGATTGTAAAATGAGAATTAGAAGAGCAATTATATATCTGGAAGAATGTGTATAATTAACAATAGTCCAATGTTATTATAAAAATACCTCTAAAGCTATAGTGATTTGATATTTACTTGCAAAGAGCACTATTGCTATAGATATTTGCATTGTTATGTATCTTGGTTTATTGATACAAATTTAAGGTCAATTTTGTTGTATGTATATATTTTTTTCTGATCTTGATTAAAGTATTGTGTTTGTACAGCTCATTTGAAAATGTAATGTATAATTGAGAAATATAGGTTAATAGATAATCATCTAAAATAGTCAAGCTTATAGTGATATTAGTTAGATTTTCTAAATATACAGAGATGTATTTCAGATAGATAGGTATTCTTTAAACCTTTCAAAGACTATAGAATATGGCATTTAAAATATTTTAAGAATTTAGGACTTTTCATGACAGTGAGACACATATGCTCCTGGCAGCACCAATTTACTTCAAGAGGATGATGGGCATCAAAGAGGCTCCTTATGGAGTCTGTTAGCCATTTGGGCAAGAAACTGCTCTTGCATGGACTGCTTGATAAACTGGACATGCAGGACCCACAGAGAAAAGACTGCTTGACTTGACTAAAGGTGAGATCGTCCTTCAGGGTTCCTGCTTCATGGAAAAGTCTGCCAGACACTCTGCAGGATACAGAAAAAAAATGTGACAGACAAACTGCCAATATGGGTGGGATTCTCTTTGAAATTTCCTGCTTCGTGGAAAAGTCTGCTGGACACTATGGGCCTGTAGGCTGGAGATGGATACCCCAATGGTTTGTGAGTGACTGCCAATTGGCTGTTGCTTGTAGGTCAAGGATGATGACCTTTGTCTACTCACCCTCTCAGCATTAGGACTCCTATCAGGCCCAGACCTGTGCAGGCGCTGTCCATACTGCCACAGTCCCTATGAGTTCATAGAAAACACAGTATTTTTAAGGAAAGAAATTATGGAACAGATCCTTACTGTTGTGTGCTCATATTAGCACAGAAAAGAGTGTTCATAACTGGAAGGCATCGGTGATGTTAAACAGACCTTAAGGCTGTGAAGTGCTGAGAGCACTCATGTAGAGCAACAGGCCACAGGAATGCAAATCGTCCACAGAGCCAGGAGTGCAACTAGCAGGTGGCTTCATCCGTTAATCGGATGTCAGCACACTGATGCTCGGGCTCTTAACATCTGGAAAGACCCATTAATGCTTTTAATTAAGTAGAAGACAGATCGTGCTGAGTTCCTTCATATAAGAAAACCACAGTAACAAAAGAGAAAGTATTGCCTATAATTCTAAGTCACTCTCATTTTACATAAATAAATACAGTATTTTAGGTACATTGGATGGAGGTTTTACTTTCACCAATTTTCCATACATCATTTCAGGATTTTATGGAAAATGCTTAGTTGACTTTTTGATGATTGGAGAAATTTTCATAAAAAGAAAAATGTTCTTTTTACCTCTGTTTTGATTAACATTTTTAACTTTGAAAATATTTCTATTAGAGTTTGTGAGTTGTAGAAGTCCCTTGGTAGAATTTTTGGGGTTGCTTATGTAAACTATCATATCATCAGCAAATAGTGAGAGTTTGACATTTTCTTCTCTGATTTGTATCCCCTTGATCTCCTTTTGTTGTCTTATTGCTCTAGCTAGGACCTCAAGTACTATATTGAATAGACATGGAGAGAGTGGACAACCTTGTCTTGTTCCTGATTTCAGTGGGATCACTGGGAGTTTCCATTTAGTTTGATGTTGGCTGTTCACTTGCAATATATTGCCTTTATTATGTTAAGGTATGTTCCTTGTATCCCTGTTCTCTCTAAGATCTTTATCATGAAGTGATGTTGTATTTTGTCAAAGACCTTTTCAGCACATAATGAGATGATCCTGGCTTTTCTTAAAGTTTGTTTATATGGTAGATTACATTGACAGATTTTCATATGTTGAACTATCCCTGCATCTCTGTTTTGAAGTTACTTGATCATGGTAAATAATTTTTGATGTATTCATTGATTTGGTTTTCTAGTATCTTATTGAGTATTTTAGCATCAATATTCATGAATAAGATTGGTCTGTTATTCTCTTTATTAATAATGTCTTTGTGTAGTTTGGGTATCAGGGTAATTGTAGCCTCATAAAAAGAGTTTGACAATGTTCCTTCTGTTCCTATTGTGTGGAACAATTTGAGCAGTATTGGTATTAGTTCTTCTTTGAAAATCTTGTAGAATTCTGTACTGAAGCCATCTGGTCCTGGGCTAGAATCTGGAAACAACTTATATTCCCCTAGACTGAAGAATGGATAAAGAAAATGTGGTACATACATTTACACAATAGAGTACTACACAGCGGAAAAATTAATAACATCTTGAAAGTTGCAGGCAAATGGTTGAATGTAGAAAACACCATATTAAGTGAGGTAACCCAGACGCAGAAAGACAAACATCAAATGTACTCACTCATAAGTGGCTTTTAGACATAAAGCAAAGAAAATCAGCCTACAATTCACAACACCAAAGAACCTAGACAACAAGGAGGGCCACAAGAAAGACATACATGGATCTAATCTACATGGGAAGTAGAAAAAGACAAGATCTCCTGAGTAATTTGGGAGCATGAGGACCATGGGAAAGGATAAAAGGGGAAGAAGGAGGAAGGGAATGGAGTGGAGAAAAACAAATAGTTTAATAAAAACAATAAAAAGGGGAAAGTTGAAAAAAAGAGTTTATGAAGAAATATCTGTATATATCATCTCAAAATAATTTTTGGAGGATTCAACTATAACAGTAGAAAGTCTCAGTGTAGAAAGAACTTTTTCCAGTTTTGAATTCTTAAAAGAAAACCATTTATAAGTGAAATTCTTCCTGTAAGGGTACACATAAACGTTCACATCCACACAAGTATTGAAATTTCCAAGTTATACCAGACAAGCAACTACCAGAAACAACTTTAACTGCAATTCTTCCAATACCTTCTAAATGTGAAATTATAAGACTCAACAATGCATTGCTAGGGTCGTCTTAAGTAGGAAACATTTTAAAAAGTAATTTAGAATTGCATTACACTGCACTAAGTTTCAACACCGAGCCCCAAATGCCCCTCAGTTCCAATCATCTCTCCCTGAACCCCATGCTCCCTACCTGATACCCCATTCCCATTCCCACCCACCCCTAGTCAGCCATAAAATCTATTCTATTTTCCCCTCCAAGGAAGACCCATGTATCCCCCCCCCAGACCCATCCTCTTTCCCTAACCTCTCTGGGTCTATGGATTGTAACATATACTAAATGGGTAATATGTACTTTTAAGAGAATACAAACCATAATTATTTTAGTGGGTCTGGGTTACCTCACTCAGGATTTTTTTCTATTTCCATCCATTTACTTGCAAATTTAATGTATTTTTTAAACATCTGAGTAATACTCCATTGTGCAAATGTACATTTTCTTTATCCATTTTTTGATTGAGGGACATCTAGGTCATTTCCAGTTTCTGGGTATTATGAATAGATCAACAATGAACATAGTTGAGCAAGTGTTCCTGTTGTAAGACAGCAATCTGGTATATACCCTAGGGTAGTACAGCTGGGTCTGGAGGTAGATCAATTCCCAACTTTCTGAGGAACTGCCATTTTGATTTCCAAAGTGACTGTACAAGTTTGTACTCCCACCAGAGATTGAGATATGTTCCCTTTCTCCACATCCTTCCCAGCACAAGTGGTCACTTGTATTACTGATTTAGTCACTCTGACAGGTGTGAAATGAAATCTCAAAGCTTTGATATGCATTTCCCTGATGGCTAAGGATGTTGAATATTTAAGTGTTTTTCAGCTATTTGAGTTTCCTTTATTGAGAATTCTCTGTTTATATCTGTATCCCATTTTAACTGGATATTTGGTTTTTTGATGTCTAGTTTCTTAAGTTCTTTATAGATTTTGAATATTAGCCCTCTATCAGATGTGTTGGCAGAGGTTTCTGTCCTGCCCAGTTCCCGCAGTTGTTTAGTCCCAAATAAATACACCAAGGTCTACATTAATTATGAACGGATTGGCCTGTTAGCTCAGGCTTCTCATTAATTAACTCTTACATATTACATTAGCTCATTATTCTTATCTGTGGTAGCCACGTGGCTTGGTACCTTTTTCAGTGAGGCAGTGACATCTTGCTTTCTCTGCAGCTGGGTCACGATTTGGAGACTGGGCTTCCCTCTTCCCAGAAATCTCATTGCCACACCTCTACTTCCTGACTAATTGCCATCATCCCACCTATACTTCCTGGTTGGCTACTGGCCAATCAGCATTTTATTAAAAATAATACAAGTGACAGGAATAAAGACCATTGTCCCACAGCATGTAGTTGGTAAAATCTTTTCCTCTTATGTTGACAACTGCTGTCTGAATGACAGGGTCCTTGGCTATGCAATAGATTTTCAGTTTCATGAGGTCCCACTTATTAATCGTTTAATCTTAGTGCCTATGCTATCTATATTCTGTTCGGAAAACTATCTCCCATGCCAAATGTATGCAATGGTATTCCCTACTTTCTCTTTTATCACACTCAATGTATCTGGTTTTATGTTAAAGGTCTTTGATTTTCTTGGACTTGAGTTTTGAGTAGAGTAATTATTATAGAAGGGTTTGCATTCTTCTACATGCAGACATCCAATTTTATCAATGACATTTGTTGAACATGCTGGGAGGGGGGTTTTAGTGTATATTTCTGGCTTCTTTATCAAATATCAGTTGTCCATATTTGTGCAGTTTTCTGTCTGGGTCTTCAATTTGATTCCATTGACCAAGTATGTTTTTATGCCAGTACCATCTGGTTTTTATTACTATAACTCTGTAGTATAACTTGAAATTGAGAATGGTGAGGCATCCAGAAACCCAGTGCAGTGGAAACCTCCTGAAATGTATGAAGGTAATCCTAAGGAAGATTCCTAGCAATGGGGGATACAGAGTTTCAGTGGGTCATCTCATGTTTCCAGGGAGGGTTTCCATGGGCAAGCCTAGGTGGCATTCAATTGAATTGTTGGCCAGGGGGATCCCATCATATTCCCCAAACAAACTAGTCTGTCTTTAAGACAAACAGTTGCTCTTCCCAAACTGACAGCGGAGCACCATTGCCAAGGACAACACCTACACAACTCATTGAACATGGAGAAGTTGAGCTGATGCCTACATGCCTTAATTCCTACTTTTCTAGTCTCTTTGGTGAGGGGAGGTATTCTACAGGATGCTGAAAGAGAAGGACACCAATCCAGCCACAAAACCTTGGACCCACGCTCTGTCCTGCGTGCAAAATAGTTATGGCAGTGATAGCACAGAACTTGTGGGAGTAGCCAACCAATGTCTGGTTTGGCTTAAGGCCCAACCATGAAAGGGAACCCATATCCAGCACTGCTTGGGCAACCTAGAACCAGAGATCAAATAACTCAGAAGCCTAAAGCAAAATTAAATATTACTGATACATATACATACAAGTATGTATGTATGTATATACATATGTATGTGTGAACAAAATGACCTCTATTGATGTTCTGCTATATTCATAGATTAGTGCATACATCAGTGCCATATACAGTCATCATCAGAGAGGCATCACAGTTTCTGACTTCAAACTCTACTACAGAGCTACAGTACTGTAAACAGCCTGGCATTGGCATACAACAGACAGGAGAACCAAAGGAACTGAATCAAAGACCCAGATATTAATCCACACACCTCTGAACACCTGATTTTTGACAAAGAAGAAAAAATATCAAATGGAAAAGAGAAACCATATTTAACAAATGGTCCTGGCATAACTGGATATCAACATGTAGAAGAATAAAAATAAACCCATATCTATCACCATGCACAAAACTTAAGTTCAAAGGATCAAAGACCTCAACATAAAGCCAGCCACACTGATCCTTATAGAAGAGAAAGTGGGAACTACACTTGAACCCATAGGAAGGAGATCACTTCCTAAATAAAACTCCAGTAGCACAGACACTGAGAGAAACAATTAATAAATGGGACATTCTGAAACTGAAAAGCTTCTATAAAGCAAAGGACACAGTCAACAAGACAAAACGACAGCCTACAGAATGGGAAAAGATCTGATCTCCAAAATATACAAAGAACTCAAGAAATTGGTCATCAAAAGGACAAATAACCCAATTAAAAAATGAAGGACAGACTAAACAGAGAACTCTCAACAGAGGAATCTAACATGGCTGAAAGATAATGCTCAACATCCTTAGTCATCAGAGAAATGTAAATCAAAGCAACTTTGAGATTTCATGTTACACCTGTAAGAATGGTCAAGATCAAAAACACTGATGACAACTTATGCTGGAGAGGTTATGGGGTAAAGGGAACACTTCTGCATTGCTGGCGGGAGTGCAAGCTGGTACAACCCTTTTGGATATCAATATGGCAATTTCTCAGAAAATTAGGAAACAGCCTTCCTCAAGACTCAGTAAAACCACTTTTGGGTATATATCCAAAGGATGTTCAATTGTGCCACAAGGACATGTGCTCAACTATGTTTATAGCAGCATTGTTTGTCATATCCAGAACCTGGAATCAACCTCAATGCCCCTCGACCAATTAATGGATAAAAAAAAATGGTACTTTTACACAATGGAGTACTATACAGCCAAAAAATTAACAACATCCTAAAATTTGCAGGCAAATGGATGGAGCTAGAAAACATCATTTTGAGTGAGGTAACCCAGACCCAGAAACACAATTATTATAAAAACTCATTCATAAATGGTTTTTAGACATAAAGTAAAGAAAACCAGCCTGTAAGTCACAATCCTAGAGAATCTAGACAACAATGAGGACCCAAAGAGAGAGATACGTGAATCTAATCTACATGGGAAGTAGAAAAAGACAAGATCTCCTGAGTAAACTGGGAGCACAGAAACCATGGGAGAGGCAGGGAGGGGAGCAGAGAAAAATGTATTGCTCAATAAAATCAATTAAAAAAAAAAGAAGAGGGAATGTTGGCTTTGTGGGGTAGTTTTGATCCAGGCATCATAAATGCAGCTTCCTATTGTCTTTTCAACAATTTTTGTTGAATATATAAAATTTATCCTCAGATTTTGATACTTACTTGTCTTCTCTTTTTTTCTCAGCTAGACTTAAAACTAGGTTTCACTTTAATCAAAGAGTAGTTTAAACAAATTTAAATAACTCTATTCTGAATTATATTGTCCTTAGCATACACAAGTTGTCTTTATTTTGCATCATCTCCTTATTGTAGGTTTGTAAGCGGGACTGAATGTGTAGAAGTCTCACTGGCTATTATAATTAAAGGCATTATAATATTAGATGTCATCTATGAAGTCTAACAAGCCAATTAGCAGGAGGTCAAGGAAGAACAATTATTTCTGAGTTCTGCTCCTAAGTTTTGAAAGTTATGTTGCTGAATCTTGCTTGAATAGGAATCATAACACTCAGAGACAAATGTATCAATACTCAAAAATGTCTATTTTTGGAGTCAGTATTATTTTCTTCACACCACATAAGCTATTAAAGGTATTTGGCTTGTGTATAATTTTCTTTTCAATGATATGAAATCCTCTCTATCTACTGCTGTCATCCAGCTATATCTGAAGACATTTTTTGCTAGTACAACTAAGGAATATGATGAAGATTGGCTCTAGAGATCAGGGATTTCTCTCAATATTTTACAAAATACAACACTTTCTCAATGACAATGAATGACACAATTCTCTAGCCCCAAATATCTGTAAGGCAGGATGGAGAAACCTGCAAATGACACATAAATTTGCCCAGTGATTCACTGATTCCAGTCAACTATCTTTTATAATGGGATAGAATGGAAACATTTATACTGGCTCCATGGGTGTGCTCCAGGCTCCTCATCCACATCTCTCTGCAGCCACCTCATCCCAATTAGTAAAGGGATGTGAGGCACTGGCAAGGTCTACTCTCCATTATCTATGAAATTTTCCATTGGTTATTCCCATTTCTGGAATACACATGCCTTAAAGAAGGAGAGAGCAGGGACTGATATGAAGACAACATTTCTCCCAGAGTCACTGGAGAAAACTGACAGGAAATGAGAGGAAAGCCAGCGTGTTGGCGCTAGCAGGTGGAAAGATCTCAGAATTCCTCCATCACAGAAGGTGGAAGTCAGAGCTGACTGTGCTCACCTGGTAGACACGGAAATGCAAACGGCACTGCTATGTGCCACAGTTGGTTGGTTTCTCTTTTTGTTTTTGAGACCAATTCTTTCTGTGTAAATCCAACCTCAGAACTGTTTGCCCTTAATATGCAGGCCTGTGGTAACTCTGAGTTATTACTGTGTTTAAGAGAAACACATAAGAGGACATCAATTTTATTATTTGAATTTTTCCATGTGATACTCATCTAGCACCTCAAATCAGTCTTAAATAATAAAGGTACAAAATAAAACAATCGGCTCTCTGCGAATATTGAGGACTAGTGCTAAAATCACAGAAACTCTTACTGAAATAACTTTTCCAAAGGCCTTTTTCATATTCACATAAATATTTAAAACGGAAATTCATGGGCAAGTTCTTCCTATAGCTAAGTAGAAAAGTGGCAAGTATCCAGTGCCCATGAATAGTGTGAGCGGATGGTATGAGTGCTTGAAAACAAAGCCTATCTTTTAAGTCATCATATTTCACCTCTTAGACATCCTCTGGCATTGGGACATCTTGACTTCAAATTGTTTTTCAGACATCTCCAAAATGAAAATTTAGAGGTTTAGAAAGAAATATTGGAAAAATAAATTCATATGTAAACAATATGTCTACAGGGCTATTACACAACTCAAATTATAATACACGCAATGTTTTATGTTTTTAAGTATTCTTACACTCTGAAGATAATGTTTCAGGAATTTAGAAGCCAGAACTTTGTTTATAATAGTGATGGCCTTGCTAGGCCAAATCCTTAGCCTGTGAACTAAAGTTAAAAAAGAAAAAATCAAGCTTTAAATTATCATTTAGATTGCTAGTGCAAATTTTTTTTCATTGCCCAAAGCATAGTGATACTAGAAATGTACAAAGCCAACAACAACAAAAAAAAGTACTAACAAAAATTAAAATAAAACCCAAGCTTTTGCCTGTATCCTTTGAGCTCTTAAGTCACACCTACATATCGCAATGCTGGAATCATCTGAAGTTGATTTTGTGGCAACGAGAGAGATTACAAGGAAATTAGATCAATGTTAGCTCTCTCTCTGCTCTCTTGTAAGACACAGTAGAGAAAGCTCTTTGTATTTTAAATATAAAAAAGAAAGGAGCTGTCATTATGCTTCAAGTTCTAGGGATAAAACTGCCAGAAGAAGTAGCGGAGTTACACCTGCTGTCTATAAATCTCATGTGGTGGTCGGGGGAGATTGGATGGCTAATAATAACTTCAGGGAAATTCGATCTTGATACTCCCTAAAATTAATTCACGTTTAGAGTCTTTATTCCTGTGTAAGTCATAATGAGTGTGTTGGGTTTGCATCTAAGCGGTGTTAGACTGTTTTACAAACTGGAACACCCAAACTCTGAAACTTTAGGGATTTCTGCCCTCTGTTTCTGTTTTCAACTATTAGTACCCAGCCATCATAACTTCCTGTGTATTATTACCTCGGCTAAAAGCTATGAAGCTCTGGACATCTCCATTATGAAAACATATTACTTCATAGCCGTGCTAAAAGTTTCCTCTGCCTAGATGTTTCCAAACTCTCTTCTCATCCAAAATTGAACTGTTTAATCCCATCATCCGCAACTGCTTGTTTATAACCTTGCCATTGTACTCTCTCTGCACTGCCTTTTCTCTAATCTCTACCTACCATAAATTCATGAGGGAATGTGTATAGATTAATTTGCAACGTGGAATTTTGCTCAATTGAAAATTGCACATAATTTTTCAAACTCCCTGATACGTATTTAAAGATGTAAAAGCCCCAGTTTTACAGGTGAGTAATGATCCAGAAGGAAGTTTGAAATTAATTTCATAGGGGGGAAGTTTACAGATAATAGTGGCCTACATGTTTAAAATTATTTAACAGAAGTTTGCTGGAAACACCAGTCTTGGCTAGATGTGTCTTTTAGACAGAACGCCTGTGGTGTAGAGATTTTGGACTTTTATCTGCCTTTAGAGTAAATGTGAATTAAAAATTAGATAAAAAAACTACACCAATTAACTTTTTATAACACAGCAATCTCTTTGACTTTTTCTTAAAGTTAAATATAGTAACATCTTTTTCCCCTTCCCCTCCCCTTTCCACCATCTACTCATTCCCAAGTCCTCTTCCTCCCTCATTCTTTAAATAATTTCCTTTGAATATATATTTTTCTTTGAATATGTAGTGTATGTGTATTTATGTATGCATAACTGTGTAAATCCTACCTGATAAGTCTTAGTGATATACACTGTAAGGTACGTGTGTGTGTGTGTGTATGTGTGTGTGTGTGTGTGTGTGTGTGTGTGTGGTGTAGGAGGTCCTTCTGTTTGTGTGTTGCTTTCCTTGGTTAATAAATAAAGAAACTGTTTGGCCTGATAGTGCAAAACTTAGGTAGGCGGAGAAGACAGAACTGAATTCTGGGAGGAAGAAGCAAAATCAGAGGGAGAGCCACCATGGAGCTGCCAGGTCAGACATGCTAAATCTTTCCCGGTGAGCCACAACCTTGTGGTGAACACAGATTTAATAGAAATGGGTTAAATCAAGATATGAGAGTTAGCCAATAGGAAGCTAGAGCTAATGGCCAAGCAGTGTTTTAATTAATACAGTTTCTGTGTGATTATTTCGGGTGTAAGCTAGCCAGACAGCCGAGACAAAGGTCCACCCTGCTCCCTACAACGTGTGTGTGTTTGTGTGTGTGTGTGTGTGTGTGTGTGTGTGTGTGTGTGTGTGTGTGATTTCAGGGCTGGTCATTTGGTATTAGATAACCAGTTGATTAATTCATTCTTGGGAGAAATTAATTCATCAGTGGCCTGTTGTTCTTTGTGTAAAGTGCAGCTTCCAGTACATTATTTAGAATTGGTCTGCCTGTCATGAATTCTTTTAGACTATTTGGATCATAGAAAGCCTCTCTCCCTCCCTCCCTCCCTCTCTCTCTTCCTCCCTCCCTCCCTCCCTCCCTCTCTCCCTCCCTCCCTCCCTCCCTCCCTCTCTCTCTCTCTCTCTCTCTCTCCCTCTCAACTTCAGCAGATAGTTTTGCTGAATACAGTCATATAGGTTGGCAGGCATCGTCTTTTAGAACGTGGGGTGCATTGCTCCAGGGTTTCCATGTGATGTGGGCATATAAGCTCCTTTCTTTGGCTGTGTGTCTGATGTGAGAGTCTAACCCGCCCAAGATTGGGTTAGTGCAGGAGCTTCAGGACCAGACTTAGACCAGGTAAAGCAGGTGAATGAGTTGCTTAACTGGATCTCAGTCAGAGGGAGTGGATGGCAGTTGGGTGTTCAGTAGGCCAATCTGCTTCATGAGCCAAGCAAACTATTTGACTTTTTAAGGAACACAATATGTACGATATCCATTTTCTTGTCTTTTAATTTTGTTTGTTTGGGGAGTTGAATACACAGGAAGTTTTGGCATTTGTAATGCTGTTAGAAGGAAATATTAGATGAAGGTGGCAAGTAATAATATAGAACATGCTAGATTTAAAACAGTCTGCTATGTAAGTTCAAACGTGGCTGTAGTTTATACTGTATGCTGATAATGAGCCAATCAACATCTGTCTGGTTTCTTGTATAATCTTCATACTTTAGTGATCATGTGGCTGCCATCAGCACCATTTCATATACAGGCGGACTGAAGCACAGCGGCATCAGACACGTTGTCTTTGAAAGCAGAAGTTAAAATAGCAGAAGTGACTTGAGATCAGCTTTTCACACCAGAATTTGGGACCTCCAACCTGTTGTTTTCATTTTTGTCACTATTACAATTTTTTTAGAGTAATGACCCTGAAACATTGATTCAAGAGGAAATAGAATAAAAAAATTATGGAGAAAATTGAGATATGCCATACAGGCAATTTTCTTGTTTTGCTTGCATTTTTTTTCAGATTATTTTTCATATTTTTTAGATTATAATATAATTACATCATTTTTCCTTTCCCTTTCCTTCCTCCAACTCCTCCCATAGATCTCTCCTTGTCCTCTTTTAAATTTATGGCCTCTATTTCATTCATTGTGTTTACACAGACACACAAACATGTACACGTAAAAATTCTAAATGCATAAATACAACCTCAGTCTGTGCGATATTGCTTGTGTGTACATTTCAGGCCGGACCATTTGTATTGAATGGACAATTGATGTGCTCTTCCCTGAGAAAACACTTTCTCCTGCTCTCAGCATTCCTTCGCTGCCTACAGTTCTTTGTAGGCACATTAGCAGGTCTCTCCTTGTCCTTGTTCAGCTCATGGACAGTCAGTCAAGTTGTTAGGACTTTAAATTTTTTAAATTACATTTTATAAGATCTTGGGTGTTTGATACTTATATTGACATACTAATCTGGACCCTGGCTCTCCTACTTTGCTACTTAAATGATTGCGTCAACCTGAGACTTAATTCACATAAATATATAGTATGGAAAATGTCTGCAAGGGAATACACACTCATCGATATGCTTGTTGTGTGGCAATGATAGAAGTTATCATTTCTTTCCATTTACCCTCTGTTCTTTGCCCCTAATTCAAAAGGAGAAGATCAGAAAGTCCCTGGAATGGCCTATTAATCTGGGAACTGAGAAGTCAAGAAAAATAGAAGAACATATAAATCTCCATAGGGAGAGGTGAGGAACCATGGTGCCAGATGAGACTGGACAGATAGAAAGAGACCAGAATAGAGGATCCTGCCCACCAACTGAAAGAGTCTGCCTTTATCTTAAGGACAATGGACATTATTAAAGGGTTTTTATCAAAACCATATATGTCTGTATACTACTTATTCTTTTAACTTGGCTGCAGTGAAAATGAATATAAGATTAGATTGGTTATCTGTCACTTATTTAGTAGGTTCTGTGGCATCTAGGCAACAGAATTTTTTGTCTTGGTATAAGAAGGTACTGTGGAGAACAAAGAGATGCTTGGTGTAGCTCCTCATCATACTTAATACATTATCATTCCAAAAAAGAGCCTTACAAGTACTTTTGATTCTCCTGTAGCCTCCTTTCTGCCTAAATTGGTAGTGTCTATCACCCTTGAGGCCTGTTCTCATTAAGTGCTTGTGAACTTTTACAAGGTATTATATTTCATTGGACTTACGTCAAAGAACCCTTACAAAGGGGACTTTGAAAGAAAAGTTAAAACTAAGTTATAGAATGAACAATGAAGAGAGTCTCATGTCCACATATACTCACTAACATGTAAACAATTAGGAGAATTTTGAAAAAGTAGTAAGATGACCTTTTAAATACTTGATATATTTTTAAACTCTTCTGAAAATTTTATTCACTATATAAATATCTATTGAATTTGTTAAATATTTGCTCTCTGAAAATTTCTATGATTAACACTGGAAGAGCTTAACCCATATTTGCTAACAAAATAAAACACTAAAAATCATTATTTTGTGTTGCCAGAGACCATTGTTGTAAGGAGAGAAAAGCCGCTGCTTGTTGGTTCCTGGCTGCCCAGTTATCTTAGACCTGAAATAATCACACAGAAACTATGTTATTTAAATCACTGCTTGGCCCATTAGCTCTAACTTCTTATTGGCTAACTCTTACATATTAATTTAACCCATTTCTATTAATCTGTGTATTACCACATGGCAGTGGCTTACTGGGTAATGTTCCCAGCATCTGTGTCAGGCAGAGGATCCATGGTTTCTCCCTGACTCCACCCTCCTTTCTCCCAACATTCAGCCCAGCCTTCCCTGCCTACCTAAGTTCTGCCTTGCTATAGGCCAAGCCATTTTCTTCATTTGTTAACCAATAAAAGCAACACATAGACAGAAGGACTTCCCATACCATTTCCCTTTTTCTTTTAAACAAAAAGGAAGGTTTTAACTTTAACAGTAAAATTACATATAGTAAACAGTTATCAAGCAAGAATTACAGTTTATATATATATATTATTTTTATCATAACTAAGGAAAACTATAACTATAATTAAAATTCTTCAGTTCCATCAAAGACTCAAGAAGAATATAATGTCACCTAAGCAAACAGGAAGTACATTGTAAGTAACTTCTAAAATTCTAGAATTGACAGAGACATCTCATTGCCTGGGCAGTCACAAAAAGTTCTTTTTTATCTTTGGGACATCCATCTTCCACTTATAGGTCCATAGTATCCAGCAGACTTTTCCATAAAGCAGGAAATTTCAAAGACAGTTCTGCCTATATTGGCAGTTTACCAGTCATTTTCTTTGTATCCTGCAGAATGTCTAGTAGAGTCTTTTATGAAGCAGGAACCCCGAAGGACCATCTCACCTTTAGACAAGTTCAGTAATCATTTGTTTGTGGGTCCTGTATGTCCAGTCAAGCAATCCAGGCAAGAGCAATTTCTTGCTCAAATGGCTAACCAACTCCATAAGGAGCTTCTTCGATGCCCATCTTCTCTTTGAAGTAGCTTATGTTGCCAGGAGCAGATGTGTCTCACTATCATGAAAAGTCCTAAATTCTTAAAACATGTAAATGCCATATTCTGAAGGTCTCTGAAAGATATGAAGAATACCTAACTGAAATATATCTCTATATATTTAGAAAACCTAACTAATATGGCTAAAAGCTTGACTATTATAGATGACTATATATATACATATATTTCTTAATTATACATTACATTTTTAAATGAACTACACAATCACAATACCTTAATCAAGTGCAGAAATAGACTTATAACAAAATTGACCTTAAATTTTCCCCAATAAACAAAGATCCATACCAATGAAAATCTCAATAGCATATCCCCCTTTAAATGTAAACAAACATTTATAAACAATATTTGGGAATATGAGCATAGTTTGTCCAAAATGCTTCCTGCTGATTGTTGGGCATAGTAATTTTTGAGGGTGTTCATGGTGATCTTCAGGGGCTCTTGTTCCATCAAACCACACCAGTCTAGAAGCAATCCATAGGTTCTCATCCTCTGTGGAAATAAGAGAACCTCTTTTCCAAAGCAATATGTCCTTAGACTCAAATTTGGAAGTCATGATACCTTTATAATATACATACTGGTTTAGCTTAGCAGCTCATACAATAAAATGTCTCTCTGTACTTAACTCATTCACAGTCAAAAAATTCAAAGATAATACAATAATATGCATAATCCAGACTTTCTGTGAATTTTCCATATTAACGTGACTTGTTTTTACTCTATTACTTTTCATACAAGTTTAATTATTATTTTATTATCTTTACTCCTTTAATCTATGACTGTCTGTATTCTGTCTTTTTAAAGACTTTAACTTTAAAAAATACTTCTTTCTTTAACTGTCTTTATTCCTTTTCTCTTCTCTCCCAAGCCTATGTACATTCATCCAATACTGTGACCCACTTAGAGGTCTTTTTTATCTGGATTTGTCTTTATTGCATATCTGTAAGACCATCCTGTGTATTTTATAAAGGACTTGTTTTGAGCTATAGCCGGTGTCTATTGTAATCATAGCCTTTGCACATCATTTAGGGAGCTTCAGGTTACCTGTCTAAAAATAAAAATTATCATGCTCACTATAAGTATTAGAGGCTGGAGTAAGTAGTGTATAGTAATTCTGCAGAGTAGAGTCTAACATAATAAGAATGAGAGAGCAAAACCAATGTTTGAAAGCAACGCCTTCTCTATGTTCACTGTTGATCCTCTAGAGTACTCCGCTTGACATGTTATTGGATGCAGGATTTAGAAAAGATTTGTTAGAAGTGGTAAGAAACAGGGATGGAGTGTGCAACACTTCTTAAGAGTGCATCCCGACTGAGAGCTCATGCGTGTCTAGGGAAAATTGTATGTATAAATGAATCACATTGAAAAATTACATATTTAAGATGTCCAGTGAGTTTGCAATTATTATAATCCCTTCAAACATTAGTCTAATCTCACAGGTGGCAGCTCTTAAGGAAAATTTTTTAGTGTAAAATTACTTAATGATAAGAGGGTCAGATTTTTCAGTAACAATAAGGCTTCACAGAATGACATACTCTTAAAAATATGATGCAACTCCTCTAAGCTTCTCTAACATTCAGAGTCAGGACTTGGTGCTTGAAAAAAGGTCAAAGATGACTCAAAACCAGTAGATTCATTTACTTTTAGCCAATTATAATGACTATCACATGAAGGTTGTTTACACTGCTGCATGACCCACATGCATCAGCACCAAGTTAATGTGCAAACCATGACCCAAATGATAGCTTTTATAAATCCCCACTGCTGTCAGATAACAAAGTCCATTGCCCCGGCCTTCCTTCCTGGAATAACCTTTGATCTTCACAACAACAGTAAAAATAATTACTGACTTTGGCCAAACCAGGATTAGTCATTTCTTGTGAGTAGCTGCACAGCTGGGGCCAGATGTGCAGATCTCACTGTACCGATCCTCACTGACCATCCTCCAGCTTTTATATCATGCTTGTCATTCGTTTATCAGAGGCCAAATGTTTTTCTTTGTAAATGTGTGTAAAACAGTCTCAGAATTTCAAACAATAACAAATCAGGCCTGAACATGCTGAGATGCACAAAAAGGAATCTCCCATTTGCGTAAATCAAACAGTGGCATCAACAGAAAAGGAAATCTGAAAACTGTACATACACATACATGTTAGTACATATTTTCAATAGTTAGTCCAAGAAAAGAATAATATTCTAGGAACATGCTCAAAGTTTCAGCAAGAAGGAAAGAGAAACTATTATTAGAAATGACAAGAGGCTGACAGGCTTGCAACTGTTGGACAAACATGACCTGCTTTGGGCTTGAGCTTGTTTGTTAGAAAGGGGCAATGGCCAGAGGACTGTGTGTGCCTTTGTCTTAAACTGTCAGGCCTTTTTTGTTAGATCAGAGATGCAAGGAAAAAGTCAGAAGTTGGCCGTCTTTATTATCTGTTTGTCGTCCCTTTTCCTATATGTCTGCCATCAAGATCTATCCAACTTCTACTTCCACCACAGTACAGGCAGACATTACTTTATTTGTGTTTTTAAGCTAGGATAATTTAATCTGTCAATCATTGTAACTGTTTCCCCTTGTTTTCTTAGTTTGACAAGGCCCTTAAATGTATTACCAATTAATTGAACTTTTATATAAACCAGAGTGGAGGTTTATGGTTCTCTTCAGTTATGTCATCTGAAAGTTGAATCTTTCGGGTGGATTTGATTTGATTTGCCTGTTTTATTTGAAGGCATTTCAGGCAATAGGCTTCTCATATACACAAAACCTGGGTGACACGGGTTGGGCCCTTTTTTATCTTTTCCTCCCCTTGGGCAAGGTTTAGTATGTAGATGGAAGAACACCTGAGTTTATCAAGTGACTGAGTGAGGTTCTAGAGAGAACATGGGAGCCACCTTACCCTCAGGAAATGTCTCTGAAGCAGGAGGAAAGCATTCAGATCTCACTGGAAGAAACCATGACTCTTGACTCTCACACTGTGTGGATAAGTGTCCTTCTAGCCAACTGCTCCATAAGTCTAAAATACAAAGGAAACTTAAGTTCAGTTATCACACAGAAATTGTACCTAGTTTTAAAAGAATTCAGATATACAAGATTTTTCATTATTTTATTAATAATTTCTCAAAAAATCAGATATAGCAATACATACATATGATATAAGCCTTTAAAATAATATCAGGATAACTAGCTGCAGACCAAAAGTTTTTACAGGCTAGCCTGGGCTACATAATTGTTATAGACCAGCCTCAAATATGTAGCAATAATTTAGGTCAAATAAATTAGCCACATTTTCTCAAACAAAGGGAAATAAGACTCTTAAGACAGATCCTATTCATTTCATTTTAAGCCCAGGTAGCATTTGTCATATAAGAGAACAAGCTAATCAATCTAACACTGAAATTCTCAACCTCTTTCTGCTATGACAACCAAAGTATCTTAAATTTGCCCTGATTTATGATTTTCTTTGTTCTAAAAAATTATACAACTTCTTCCTTGTTGGAACACGGAATGGAGGGTAACCTGAATCAGTGTTCTCATACCATGGTTACTCAAATCAACACTAAGACAAACTAGACATGCTTCATTACTTGTGGTTGAGAGAAAGGGCTTTGGCACCTGTGTAAAGAGGGAGGAAAACAACTCATCATTCTGTAATGCCCATGCAAGGAATTAATTCCCAAAATGCAAAGGATTAGTTCCAAAACTGCAAAGAATGAAGCCCTAATGTTCATAGCTATAAGACTGGTTCCTCGGTGTAACTTAAGGAATGTTTAGATAAGAGATTTGTATTCTACAGTGACTGAGAATACAGATCTGCATACTGACAAGCCTGGATCCAGACCTGCAGGCTAAAGGCCATCTTTGTGAGCTACCTGCTCTTGGTAAGTCACTTCTTCACTTCCCTTCCCTTCCTACAATTCATTGCTATTTCCACACTCAAAAGCCTAGTTCCAGACCAGCATCCTATGATACCTCTTTGTTCACAAGCCACCTTTGCCACCTCAGTGATCTCTTTCTTTTCCTACCCAGTCCCACCCTCCCACCCACCCACCACCATCTCTACACACAAGCTTAGCCTAGGAGCCCCCTTTCTTTGGGAGCCACCTTAACTTGGCAAGTTGTTTCTTCTTTCCTATCACCCCTGTGTCCCCCTCATCAATGTCTTCCTATCACTGGACATCTCTAGATCAACATGTCAAGGTCCAGTAGCTGGTCTTCCAGCCTACTTTGTTCAGAAGTCACCTTTGCAGGCTAAGATGCTACCTTTGTTTCCCATCCTTCTCTCTGACGCTGCCATATTGCACCCATAGGGTTAGTTCCAGATCCATGGCTTAGGAGCCATTTTTTCCTGATTCAAGGAACAGTTCATCCACCAGCTTTACTTGGTTCAGGTCATGAATTTTTTGTACAGGCCCAGCCTAAGGCAAGGGGTTTATCTCATCATACACATTACCAAAGAAAGGATTTCACATTGCAAGGTCAAATTGCCAAAGCAAAAACAACATAAAATGGCCAAGACAGAATGTCTCCCCTCAAATCTACTAGTCCAATAAAAGTTTTCTATAACAAGAACTACCTAGATGAAATCCAGGACACAGAGTTTAAAAGAACAATCATAAACTTTATCAAAGAACTCAAATAATTTAAAGAAGACATGAACAAACACTTCACTGAACTCCAAGAAGACAGTAATAAACACTTGAGTAATTCCAAGAAAATACAAGTACATGGCTGAATAAAATGATGAAGATAATGCAAAACTTGAAAACTGAGTTCAATAAAGAAAGAAACATTGAAGGGAATAGAAGCTAAAATGAAGATTGAATTAAAACCTAAGTATCTCATAAAACTCAGAGGGAAAACTTAGAAGTAGAATGAATCAAGCAGAAGATAGAATATCAGGACTCAAAGATAAAGTAGAGGATCTAGAAATAACAAAGATTATGAAAATTTAAAATCACAGGGAAGGAACTTACATGAAATGTGAAACACCATCAAAAAATCAAATCTTTGAATTATAAGCATAGATGAGGGAGAATCCCAGATCAATGCAATAGATCAAATATTCAACAAGATCTTAGAAGAAAACTTCTCTAAATTAAGGAAAGGCACATACATTCAGATACAAGGAACACACAGAACCCAACTAAGTAGGTGGGAAAAAACACCCTATGGCATATCACAATAATAATAATAATGATAATGATAATAATAATTAATAATAATAATAATAATAAACACTAACTATACAGAACAAAGAAAAACTAAGGAAAGCTGCAAAAGAAAAAAACAAAACTTACATATAAAGGGAAACAATCAAAACAACACCTGAATTTTCAATGAAAACTGAAAACCTGGAACAATGAACTCCACATTCTAAAAGACTGACAACCTAGACGACTGCACCCAACTAAACTATCTGTTATAGTTGAAAGTGAACAAGAAGCTTCCCGTGACATAAGCAGCTTTAAAAAAAAAAGTCATACTCAAGAAAACCAAAAATCCCTAAACAGAACACTATAAGTAATCCTTATAACTGAAGTGAGAAATAAGCATAGCCACAGCCAAGACTCTAGAAAATAAAAAAAAAAACGCTTATGATAAAATGTAATACAAAACACAACAAAGAACACAAATCAGTAAAATAATTAATGTAGTCTTCATATGCTTTTCAATAATAGCTCAAAATATTAATAGTCTCAATTTTTCAATGAAAAGACACAGACTAGCTGAAGGGATTAAAAACAAAAGCCATCTTGTCTTGTTTTTTCCTCAATCTATAGTTTACAATTACATGGATGACATCTTACTAGTTGATTCAAATGTAGATACTTTAGAAAGAATGTTTTGATGGAGGAAAGTTATCTGTCTATGTTACTTTCATTGGTTAATTAATAAAGAAAACTGCCTTGGCCCTTTAAGAGAACAGAAAATTAGGTAGGCGGAATAGACAGAACAGAATTCTGGGAGAGTTGGGGAGACGCTTCAGTCAGTCGCCATAGTGAGTCACCATGATTCTCCTTTCTGAGATGGATGCAGGTTAAGATCTCTCCTGGTAAGCCATATCTCGTGGTGCTACACAGATTACTAAATATGGGTTAAAGGAAGATGTGAGAATTAGCCAATAAGAGGCTGAATCTAATGGGCCAGGCAGTATTTAAAAGAAAAAAAATAAATAAAGGTGAGATGAACTAGAAGGACATCAACAAACATGGCAAACCGGACAGGGTGAAGCCCAGAGGCCTCAAACCTACACAAAGAGCTTCATGAAACTAAGCAAAGCTGGGAGTAAGACAGGCAGAGTCCCCCAAAGAAGAGCACACCAATTGGCTGTCCAGTACCCAACAGCCAGCCCTGAAAATATATGCAAGTAACATAATATGGACTCAACAGGTTATATTTAGGAATAGGTATGCATATGAAATATATATACACATGCAATAACAATTAATGAAAATTAGGCCATAAATTTGAAAAAGAGCAAAGATACATATATGTGAGAGCTTGAAGAGGGAAAATGGAAGGGAGAAATTATGTAATGAATTAGTATCTTAAATACAAACAAAGCAAAACAACAACAACAAAAAAACATAGGTAAGATACCCAGCACTTTAAAATGAAAGAAAGGAAAAAAGTCCTTCATGCAAATGGGCTCATGAGGCAAGCAGGTGCTGCCGTCCTGATATCTGATGAAACAGACTTCAAATTAAAACTCACCAAAAAAAAAAAAAAGAAAGAACACACACACTCATTAAACACAGAGAGAGCAAACTAGCCACAGGAGCAAACTTACACACATTGTACATTAGGAAGAAAAATGAATAGGAAAGAAATATGAATATAAAAATTACACTTAAAATAGATTCAAATTTGTAGTAAGGGCAATAGAGAAAATTTTAAAAGAACATAGATTAAAGCACATTCTCTTTTATTTTAGCCAGTTAATTAAATTGGCTGGGCCCCAATTCGTATATATGCAGAATTAGCATTACAAAACCTACATGTCAGATTATTTCACACAACATGAAAGGAAACCAGCTTTGTTCTATATATAATTTGTGGCAATGTCAATGATACTCAGTTCAGAAGCCTGAAGCCAGAGGTGCTTCCCACACTGCTTGAAGTTGCCATTAGAACTCTGCCCTTCATCTTCCCTTCTGCTCCAGAATCTCTGCTTCATCCTTCCTTAAATAACTTTCATTGAGATATGATTTTATACACTAAAAGTTTAACCTTTTAAAAATATTCAATTAAATGGCTTTGCATGCTTAAAAACTTATATCCTGAAGTCCAAAACATTTTCAACAACTGCCCCCAATCCCCTAATTTTGCATGTTTTTGAGGTGTACACTATGACATTATAATATGTACAAGTATAGAGAAATGAATTCAGAATCATGGCTGACTGATCATGGTTGGGAATGTCACTGTAAGACTGGATAAGTGACTAATACATTATAATTTCAGTTTGATAAGATGTATATAGTCACTTTTATTAAACTTATTTTAAAATTTGACCAGCATTTTATTCACTTTGAATATCTATTTCATGGTTTAAAAAAGTAATATTACTCCAAACAAGTAAGAAGTAGAAATAATTCTTTAAAAAAAATCACAGCTTTTGCTACAAGAACCAACAAACATTTGTGTGTTACAAAAGACATCTGAGCATGGACACTGAGAAACATAATTGCAGCATGTATTAGGGCTATGCAAAGGAACTGATAGAATGAATATGCATGCTCATTATACATGCTCAATACATATTTTTACTATTATTATAGCATATATGTGTGAATATTATTATATGTGTGTGCATGCATGCATACATGCGCGCATGTGTATGTATACAAATATACATACACACATATACTGTGTAGTATATCCAACAACTGTCTCACATTGGATAAGTGGAGACTTAGTCATTGCTCAGGCCACAGGACTGCAAGACTCAGCAGTCCTACTCAGGTACTGGAGTCCTGGAGGATTTGTAGAGAGCTGCTAGTTAGTCTTCAGTCTGTGTTGGAATCCTGAAGAAGTTGTTTCTAATACTGGTGAAGGAAAATGCTGCAGCAACCTGATAGATGAATTTGCCAGTGAGAATGAGGGCAAGCCAGTAAAAGCAAAGGTCCCTTCTTCCACGTCCTCTCATCTGGGCTGTCAACAGAAGGTGCCCCCCTCATTCAGATCATGTCTTCCTGCTTCAGATAATCAGATGGAGGAAATCCCTCACCGAGGTACCCAGCTCATGTTTTAGTTGGTTCCAGGTGCAGTCAAATTGACAGCCATGATTTAACCATCACAAATGGCTTGCAGGCTAAAGGAGATGTTTATAAAGGAACATTAACAACTCCTTAGAGATTCTGCATGTTAATCCCCTATCTGATGTGTAGCTGGCAACATCTTTCTCCCCTTCTGTGCCTCTCTCTTTACTCTGCTGTTTCCTTTACTGCACAGAAGCTTGCAAGTCTCATGCAACCCTATTTGTCAACGATGTCATATGAAGAAGTAAAAAACTTAAAGAACAAAAGGCAAATAATCTAAACAATAAATAGGCAAATGAAATATTTCCCTAAAGAAGAGATCCAAATGACCAATAAACATTAAATGTTCAAAATACTTAGATATGTGGCATCTCAAACTATAGTAGGAATCTATGTCATTAAGATAAACTGTGGAAAGAAAATGTAAACACTGTGGCTGTGAGTGTAAATTACTATGCTACTGCTAAGGGAATCGGTAAAAAGGGTTCCTCAAGAAACAAACAGAAATCCTGTGTCTAGCTAGTCAACTCCTAGGTTTATACTTGAATGAATCCAAGTCAGAATACTGGACATCCTTGAAAGTAACTATTTATTGTAACATTCTTCACAACAGCCCAAACATGGAACTAGTCCTTGTACCCACTAACACGTGAATGAAGGAAGAAAATCTGTCTCAGTGAGTAAAGCACTTGCTATGCATGCCTGATGACCTGAGTTTGATCCCTGTAACCTGAGATGGAGGGAGAGAACTGACTCCTGAGAGTTGTCCTCTGACCTCCACATGTGTGCCTTGCACACATGCTACACGCATGCATATATACACACACTGTACACACAGTAATACTAAATAAAAAATAAAAGTAAGAAAATAAAATGTGGCATATATTCAAGCAATGGAGTTTATTTAACTGTAAAGAATGAAATTACATCATTTGTAGAAAAACAGAAGAAGCTGAAAGTTTTCATTTTATACAAACTCACTCAGATATTCGCTCCTGCATGTAGAATCAGGATTTTATAGAAATGACGTGAAAGGACAAAGGGGATCATTTGCAAGGAGAAAGAGGACTAATAGGAGGGGGAAGGGAGAGTCAAGATGATGCTGAATATGACCAAAGCACATGATGCATAGGTTTGAAAATATCACAATGAAACCTGTAATCTGAAAACTGAATATATGTTACAACTAATAAAGAATACTATACAAGAATTTAGAAAATGTTTTTATTAAAAGATTTTATGGCCAATTATAAGGTACTTTAATTTTTTTTCAAAAAAAAAGATAGTAAAGTGAATTTTTTTACTGCAAGAAATTAGTAAAATAAAAATAAACTAGTAAAATAGCCTAACATCAACAGCATCAGATACTGCTCGTATCTGGGAAGATGGAAATTTATTGCTAAATTTCAAGAAAAATATATCACTCATTAAATATTATTTATTTCAACTGTGCTTATTCTTTTCCTTAAACTTCTTACCAGTTTACAAGAGTTTCAATTTACATCAGACATTTAAATATCTTGTGCATATACATGATATATATATTGCATAATGCTTATGCTCTATAGTAGTGAGAAGTGGCTGGCTGTGTCCTGCTGCCTGGCTAGCTTAGTCCTGAAATAATTCCACAGAAACTGTATTCATTTAAACACTGCCTGTCCCATTAGCTCTATCCCCTTATTGGCCAACTCTCACATCTTGATTAACCCATTTCTATTAAATCTGTGTTCACCACGAGGTCGTGGCTTACTGGCATGAGTCTAACCAACGTCCATCTTGGGCAGGAGAAGCATGGTATCTGCCACACTTCCCTTCTTCCCAGCATTCTGTTCTGTCTACTCAGCCCACTTAAGGGCTGCCCTATCAAAAGGCCAAGGCAGTCAACCAATGAAAGTAACACATAGAAAGAAGAACCTCCTACACCAATGCTCTTCTGTTTGAGTGTTCTGTGTATACCATTTACATATAAATAAAGGGACATATATTTTATGATCATGCTATAAGATAACATGATGTTTTTTAACATTTGGAGACCAATGGTCTAAAAATAATTTTATCATCTCTTGAAATATTACCTTTCCATTCTGGATGACTTTCAATGATATTTGTGACAAGAGGGGTCATCTTAATCATCGGGTTTACGACACACGCATTAAAGATATACAAGAAGTATCACAGAAATCTGTACCTGAATGCCCTTACAGCTGACTTCTTTGGTTGACTGGTTGTTTAGATGTTTGGTTGATTGGTTGGTTTGTTGGATTTCTTATTAGAGTACATTAATTATAAAAATAATACGTTTCTTTCTATGTTTTCGTACATGTATTTTTTGTCCCCTTTCTGCTGCATAATAGCCCCAAAACCACTCAGAAATATGGTGGGGGTGGAAGTGTGCTCATGAGTCCAGGCCCTTCCCAGGGAGCTATGGGCTCCTGATATATGTGTAGGAGAAGTAGAGTCATTGTCTTCAGTAGTACATATGGTGGTGAGTCCACCAGCCCCCACTGGAAAATTTCACACCATTGTCAACATACTGCCCTGTTGTGGGAGACCACTTGCTCGCTCTTGCCTGCTGATCCACTGGCTGAAGGATTTCCTACAGCACAGTCCTGGTTGAACTCAGCAGAGCACAAGACAAAACTAAAAGACATGAGGGTACCTGGAAGAAACTTCCGAAGGAAGGTGTTTGATGAAAGTAGAAGGAAAACAAAAGAAGATGGGTGGTGAGGGCAATCGTAATGCATTGTATATAAGTTTGAAATTGGCAACGAATAAATTATATTAATAAGAAATAAATAACAATAAATCTTACAATTCAGCAGTTCATACACACATGCTCACACAAATACTAGAACCAAACTGGAATGGTATTTATACAGTAGTAATCTAGAAATACTTCATTTCAATTAAGCTGCTAGAGAATTTCTATAATATGAAAATAAAATAATTGCCATCATAATTTCCATATTTGAATCTATTCATTAAATAATCTGGAGGAAATCACCCGTTCTGAGTAGGTCACTCTCAACTCCTCACATTTGGCTGCAAATTTCAACACAAATTTTATTATTCAACTTTTAATTTCAGTTTTCTTAGCCTATTTTCCTGAAGAAAAAAATACATATTCATATTTTTACTGCTGAATTTCCTCAAAGATACTCCTTTGAGAATATCATAATTTTTAGTTGTTAATATCAACACCAAACACAATTTTTTTCAGAAATTAGTCTCATTCCTTTACATTGCAGCCATGATAGTGTTATTTCTAAATAAATTTACTAATGCGTGTTAAACATTTGAAATATTAACTAAAAAACTACTTAAGATGTGTCGCATTTATAATCTCAGTATGGAGGGGCTGCATAAGCATGGAGCCTGCCACAGATTGAGGACAACCTGGGCTACATACCAAGCTCCAGTCAGCCTGGAGTACAGAGGGAGAGACGGTCTCAAAAGAAAAAAAGAAAAAAAGAAAGGAAGAAAAAGAAAAGAAAAAAGAAAGCAAATAAATAAATTTATTTAAATAAAACATTTTAAGCAATTCAGATACTTAAAATTTAAACAAGTAATCTTTACTTAAGAATTAATAGTTAACTATATAGCTAAACAGAGTATGTTGGAAAACGTCTTAGAAAGTCTGTATGAACAGAAAACTACCTTCAAGTTTCAGTGTTTGGAGGCTGATAGCATTTGATGGATTTTTTTTTTATATGAACCAAAACAATGAGTTGCTGCTTTACTCTCAAACAGGTGATTTATAGGGAGAGGTGTTGGAATAAACAAAAAGAATTAAGAATCTGGACCATGATGCCTTGGGACTCTATGCTGTTGGCTGAGACACAGTCCAGGTGCATTACTATAGATTTCTGCAAATGCTTGATCTGTTCTATGCAAAATTTCAACATGAACAAAAGGAATACCAGGCACCCTTTTACCTTTGAACAATCTCTTCAGAAGGAGCAGGTAGAAAAAAAGAAATCCCTGATACAAAAGAAGGAAACCTAAATAAGTGTTTACAGACTGTCATAACACTTAACGCTTGTTTGAAAACTGCATAGAACTTTCCTTCCTGTGGGTTAAAAACTAATAACTATATATTTACATTACTAATATAGATATAGAGTCACACTACATAGGATATTAAACAAAGAGAAACTCCTGTATAGCCAGAGAGGAATATTATTGATATAAGAGCTGAGAGCTGTTTTGCCATACACATATATAAGCCCCACAGATGTATTAACTCAAAATTTTGTATGCCGGGAGTCTGGGTTGGCTCAACTGGTCAGTCTCTGAGCTTCATAAAGTAACAGGTGAGCAATAGTTAGAGACTAGAAGATTCTGCATGCATGTTCTCTTTGGCAGCATCCAGTTTCTCGTGATGGTAGACCAGGGTTCTCCCTGCTCACGGGTTGGTGTTGACAGCTGTTCTTGGATTCATCCATGTTGCCAACACAAGCCCTTCTCCCTCCGTCCTCAAAGCCAGCACTGTTTTCTCAGTTTGTTCTCCTTCTCTGCTTTGCCTTTCCATTCTGCTACTGCTGTTGCTGCTGTTGCGGCTGCTGCTGCTGCTGCTGCTGTTGCTGCTTCTGCTGTTGCTGCTGCTGCTGCTGCTGCTGTTGCGGCTGCTGTGGCTGCTGCTGCTGTTGCTGCTGTTGCTGCTGCTGCTGCTGCTGCTGCTGTTGTTATTGCTGCTGTTGCTGTTCTGCTGCTGTTGCTGCTGTTGTTGCTACTGTTGCTGCTGCTGTTGTTGCTGCTGCTGTTGCTGTTCTGCTGCTGTTGCTGCTGTTGTTGCTACTGTTGCTGCTGCTGTTGTTGTTGCTGCTGCTGCTGCTGCTGCTGCTACTGTTGCTGCTGCTGTTGCTGCTGTTGCTGTTGCTGCTGCTGTTACTGCTGCTGTTGCTGATGATGAGGAAGAGAAAAAAGGGTAAGGAGGACAATGACAAAGATGATGATGCATGTGACAGTCTGGCTCTTCTGGCTTCACAGTTTTCTTGCAAGACTTCAAGTGATTATTTGGATCCATCAAGATGTCCAGGCCAATATCCCTGTCCTACAGTCATCTGAGTAGCCACCCATCTTCACGATCCCTCAGTGAGACCAAGAGTAGTCTTTAAATCGCAATCCAGAAAGGGAATCTTGGAGTAATGTCCTTAGAACTCTGCCTAGAGCAGTTGCACTGACAAAAACTGTGAGCGGTGCTAGGCAAACAAGCATCTGCTTTGAATTTCTTCTCTGACAGTTTCCCCTGCAGGCCAAACAAATGCCAGCTTCCTTCTCTAGCTCTCTATCTACACCCAAGATCCCTATCGCAGAGGCCAAGCAGCCAGCTTGTGAGAAGTGCTCTGTGAGAAGTTGTGATAAGCGTCCTTAATTGTTGACTATTTGACTTGTCACATTGTTTTTGGCTTTATTCTTGAATGTATTAATTAAAAAGTCACATATTTTTACATTTAATCTTACATTAAAATACAAGTTAACACAGCATCCTTAAAGAACGCTGTTTAAAACACAAACTTTATTGTTCATTTCCTTACCCCCAGATGCCCACATTGAACTGCTATATCCTGATTTTTCATCTTTTATACAGCTGTTCTGATATAGAATATATGTATTGCTTAGCTACCTAGGAAGAGAAGAATTTACCAAAACCACACTTCATCACCCTCTCCACTTCCTTGCTCCCCTAATAAGTTGGTGACCTTGTCAGATTGGATTTTTTCAGGATAACTGCATTAAGCTCTCCCATCCCGCGTCAGACACAGCAAAATTTCTTGTTGAGACGTGGAATATGTGTTCCTCCCCTGATTCTCACAGGCGTTTGGAAACAGCAGAATTGACGCTACTTGACTTCTAAGGGTCGGCAATAAAAGACAAAACAGCTTTCTCATGATTCTCTTGGGATGCTCATTCCTGGAACGCAGCCATCGTGCTCTGAGGAAACCCAGAGCACAAGGAGAGGTCATGTGTCGATGTTCCAGCCAACAGATCCAGCTGAGGTCCTAGCTGACAGCCAGGATCAACGGCCAGACATCTGAGGAAGTCTCGGGGATGACTCTGGTGCCAGCCATTGTCTGTCTATAACCACAGGAGAGACTCGGAGTGAATAGCTGGCTGAGACCAGCCGCTTCTCAGAAGCAGGAGACAGAACAATGTTGTTGTCTAAGGTTGCTAGGTTTAGGGTCAGCGATAGGTATATGAAACCATTATAGCTGCATTTTGTCTGTAGTGCTATGTTTTATTATTTCAGCACTCTGTGTAAGTTTAATTTTAGTTTGTAAAAAAGTTAAACATTTTATTTTGAATGTTTTTCATCTTTTAACATCTCTAAGTTTCTAAATAAAGGATATTTTACAAAATACTTTTCAGAACTCCCAGAAGAGTATCATAACTCTGCCTCCCTGTTTGATTAATGTCGTGATGAAGCAGGATGAGTTTTAAAAATTTGTTGGTTTGATGAAATTCTTTATTTCCTTGGTGTTAAGCATATTAACTCAGTTTTCCCCAATTTTGATGGCTAGATGAGTTCATTTCCCCCCCCCAAAAAAAACATAGGAAGCAAAGTTGTTAGAAATACTTCCTTCTTTTCTACAGTTATTTTTAAAGCATATTTAAAAATACTTTACAAGCATTAATTACTTGTAATTACTGTGTGTGAGAGAGATACAAGACAACTAACTATAAAGTGAATGCCCTGTTCTTACTCCATACCTATTCATGTTAACATAAGCAGAATTTAGTATATTGTGAGCCTATAAATGAAACATTAAAAATTAAGAAACACAATTAAATCCCTAGTGTCTTTCACTAAATTTTTGCAACCAAATTATGATCCTGCACATGAAATTTTTGTATACGCCTCACAAATGTTTTTATTACAGTCAGCTACCATTGTTCTGGTATCTAAGGAAATCCTCTTTTTTAATATTCATTCATTTGTGTGTGTGTGTTTGTATTTGTGTGTGTTTGTGTGTGTTTGTGTGTGTGTGTGTGTGTGTGTGTGTGTGTGTGTAAGTGCATGTGTCTGTGTCACAGCATGCTATGGAGATCAGAAGACAACTTAGAGGACTTGAGTTTCTCTTAGTCTGTGGATACTGGCAATGGAACTTGGGTCAGCAGCCTTGGTGACAACCGCCCAACCTTCTGAGCCATCTTTCTGGTCTGTAACCTCTCCTTATAGTGCTTTTTCCTTCACCCTTTTTAAGTTAACTTTTTTCACTGAAGATGCTAAGAGGGGACATATTCCAGGTTTTGCAATTTTAAGGTTTTTATCTTATGCTCATTTTCTTGGGAGTAGATTGTTATAGAGTTATAAATTTTAAATATTTAAAAGAAATTAAAATAATTTTATATTTTCCCAGTATCCACTCTCATTGTTGATCTCATGTCTTTTTATTAGTGTAGAATAATTGTATAAAGAGGTGGATTTCATTGTGACATTTATAGATGCAGATAAGGTACCTTACCATCACACATCTAGTCTCTGATGCTTCCTTTCTAATTCCATAGTTGTATATGTGGAGTGGTTTACTTTGTCTGACATTGTTTGTGGTTTGGATTTTTTAGGTTTGAGATTTGCCCAGGTTTGCTTTGTTTTGCCCTCTGCATATGAGAGGAAACATTAACAGTGCTTTACCTGGCTCTGGCTGATGTTGCTCACCATGGCGGTCTACACTCCTCTCCATGTTCCTGCAGCTGTGTGCTTTTCTCCTAATGGCTGAGTGATAATCCCTTGTCACGTCTTCTTTATCCATCCAAGACATGGCTCCTAGGCTGATAACTCCACAGCTGTGAGTAATGCCACTAAACCTAGCTGCATAGTGTCTCCACTATGTGTGCCTTCAACCCTGCCAGATGGTGTGGAGGGCTGTGCTGGGAGCACGTTCGACTCTTAAATTATGGAATGGCTGCAACAGTTTACATTGCTACTAGCAGTAAATAAAAACTTCCCCCAAATACTTGGTGCTTTATTGTTAGTGTTTGTTTTGTTTTATTTTGTTTTTCTTAATATTGTTCTCACTGTACAAGATAGAGTGTCAACATAGTTATGGTTTGTGGTCCCCTGATGGCTAAGAATGTTTCTTTCTTTCTTTATTTATTTATTTAAAATACTTTTTTCATTTTATATACCAACCACAGTTTCCCCTCCCTCCCTCCATTCCTCCCGCTCTCCTCCCCCCACATCCCCATCCACTCCTCAGAAAAGGTAAGACCTCCCATGAGTGAGTCAATGAAATCTGGCAGATCAAGTTGAGGCAGAACCAAGTCCCTCCCCACGTTTCAAGACTAAGCAAGATATCCCTCCATAGGGAGTGGGCTCCAAAATGCCAGAGCTCTGGTCCCAGCTCCAATAGTTCAGTCAAGGGAGGGAGAAGGAATTATATGAGCAAAGGGGTCAAGATCATGATGGGGAAACCCACAGAGACAACTGACCTGAGCTAATGGGAGCTCACTGACTCTGGACTGACAATTGGGGAACCTGCTTAGGACCCAAGTGGGCCCTCTGAATGTTGGTGACAGTTCTGTAGGTTGGACAGTCTGTGGGTCACTGGCAGTGGCACCAGGATTTATCCTCAGTGCATGAACTGGCTAAGGATATTTCTATTAAAATATTTCGTCATTGCTAAAGGTCTTTTGAATTTGACGGTTTTACTAAAAAGCATTCATATCTACATGATTCATGACAAAAGTAGGACACCTAACATCAATATCATAACAAATCAAAAGGCCAGGGCTGTTATCTGAGGACACGGGGAACTGGGTGCACCAGAGTTTCTTATAAGAGAGCTCACTTGCTTTCTTGCATGTGTGCTAAACAAAGTGTTCTTTAGAATGCAGATCCCAGTGGTGAGTGGAGGCCCAAAAATGTGAGATTATTTCCACCTTGTCTGAAGATCAGAGAGTTTTAGCTTGTTCAAAGTTGTTGACTACACAAAGTATGGCTGCACATCCTGACCTAGGGTGTGGTTACTTGGTCTTTTTGACATTAAGATGGCCCATACAGGTAGATCCACTCCACCCTGACCAATGGTCAGGATATTCAAGCATATTTCTTTTGAAATAGGAGGTTTGACTTGATTGAGAGTGACTGCCTTCCAAGATACTTGGTCTAGGATGGCTAAACAACAGAATGCTTTTCTCATGGATTAATGGTTTGATGGCTCAAAGTACTGAAGCAAGCTGTTGCTAGTTGTCCTTCGTGTCCTATTAATGCAGTCTTTTATCTTACTCCCACCCTTTGGGCTGGAGGTATTTTAAGCAATTGCAGACGATTTCAGTAGTCACTGAAACTCCCTCCAGGTACTATCCTGGGTTTTCTGTTTTGTTATTTTTACTCACGTCTTCGTTCTCTTTACTGTTTCCTAATCCCCCTACCGTGGTGAGTAGCATTTTTGTCAAAGCTGGTCTCTGACACTGATGACGTCATTTAACATGAAATTCTGGATTAGTATGAGCTGGTAAGCACTACTTATCCAGCCTGCCACCACTGGACTTTCCCTATTAGTAAATAAAAAGAAAGGAAGGAAGGAGGGAGGGAGGGACAGACGGAGGGAAGGAGGGAGGGAGGGAGGGAGGGGGAGGAGAAAGAGAGAGAGAGAGAGAGAGAGAGAGAGAGAGAGAGAGAGAGAAAGAAAGAAAGAAAGAAAGAAAGAAAGAAAGAAAGAAAGCTGTCTTCCAAAACCATCTCTGAGTAATTTCCTAATCTCAGCAACTGGCTCCACTGGCCTGGCTCAGCTGTGCTGAGGACACAGATGTCCTGTTGTCCATCTGTTTGGCAACTCATAATGTCTTGCTGCAGTGCAGGGACATTGTCTTTTATTGATTATTTAGTTTCCACAACCTCTTTTCTCTTCTCTGCTGTTGCATGCTTTAGCTCACTATCAAGATTTGCCAATTTTCCCCTAATGCTGGAATATTTGTCTTGAGTTCTGCACTACGGGAAAGGTCTCTGTTATGTGTCTTTAATTATCTTTACACCCTGATCCACGTATTGCACTCACAGGAAATAATATGTATGTCTTATTATCTGTTTATTTATATTCATTTATATTATTCTTTATTTATAATGTGGGGGGTAATTATGATCTGCTCTTAGTTTGTTGATATAAAGTTCCCAAGCATCTCATTGAATAAAGCCAGCATTTTTATGATACTCTCCCCATTTCGAGTGCATGGGAGGAACTGGAGAGGTGTTAGCTTATGACAGTTGTGGGAAATGCTGCAGGTTCTGGTGGGTGAAAGCGGGGAAATGCTAACAAATATCCCATACTTCAGAGAACAGACACCCACACACATTTTAAAAGAAGTCAGTTAGACCAGGTTTGAGAAGTCCTAGAATAAACCTATTAGAAATAGAGGAAATTTGATTTATCCCATCTATTACACTTAAGTGAGTGGATATATTTATATTGTTTCTGTCGGTACAAATGTTGCTCTTGCCTCTGAGAGCACATTGACACAAAATCTACATGATTGACTCACAGGTATTTTCCTCCTAATTGTACTTGTCTTTGCTGAATGAGAGACCTAGATATTGATTTGTTTTAAAGAAGGGATCATGCCAAGCGGTCAATATGCTAGTAAGATGTGGAAGGAGGCAACTATCAAACCAAAGTAAAGTGGTTTATATATTTTGTTATCAAATAAAATATATAAAAATTTCCATTTTCTACATTTTAGATTTTTCATATTTTTTACTACCTTACATGAAGGTCTTAATTCATTTCAAACCCTCCTCGGGATTTTCTTTTTTTTATTTCATTTTATTTCTTTTAACTATCTTTTCTTATTTTACATACCAGTCTCAATTCCGAATTCCTCCCCTCCTCCCGCTCCCTCCACCATCCACTCCTCAGAGAGGGTAAGGCTTCCCATGGCAAGTCAACAAAGTCTAGCACATTGTTTGAGGCAGGACCAAGGCCCTCCCTACCATATCTAGGTTGAGCAAGGTATCCCTTTAAAGACAGTGGGTTCCTTCCATTGTCTGGTATCCTCTTCAATTTCTTTCTTCAAAGACTTAAAGTTCTTGTCAAATAAATCCTTCACTCCCTTGGTTAGAGTTACTCCCAGATATCTTATGCTATTTATGGCTATTGTGAAAGGTGATACTTCTCTGATTTCCCTCTCTGCTTCCTTATCCTTTGTGTATAGGAGGGCAACTGATTTTTTGGAGTTGATCTTGTATCCTGCCACATTACTGAAGGAGTTTATCAACTGTAGGAGTTCTTTGGTGGAGTTTTTGGGGTCGCTTATGTATACTATCATATCATCTGCAAATAACAAAAGTTTAACTTCTTCCTTTCCAAATCGAATCCCCTTGATTCCCTTATGTTGTCTTATTGCTATTGCTAGAACTTCAAGCACTATATTGAAGAGATAAGGAGAGAGTGGACAGCCTTGTCGTGTTCCTGAATTTAGTGGGATGGCCTTGAGTTTCTCTCCCTTTAATTTGATGTTAGCTGTCGGCTTGCTGTAAATAGCCTTTATTATATTTAGGAATGACCCTTGGGTCATTAGGTCATTAGGTCATTAGGTCCCTAATCTCTCCAAGACCTTTATCATAAAGGGGTGTTGAATTTTGTCAAATGCTTTTTCAGCATAATGAGATGACCATATGGTTTTTTCCTTCAGTTTATTTATATAATGGATTACATTGATAGATTTTTATATGTTGAACCAACCCTGCATCTCTGGGATGAAGCCTACTTGATCGTAGTGGATAATTTTTCTAATGTGTTCTTGGATTTGGTTTGCCAGTATTTTATTGAGAATTTTTGCGTCAATGTTCATGAGTAAGACTGGCCTGTAATTCTCTTTCTTGGTTGAGTCTTTGTGTGGTTTAGGAATCAGGGTAACTGTAGCTTCATAAAAGGAATTTGGCAGTGACTCTTCTGTTTCTATATTATGAAATACCTTAAGGAGTATAGGTATTAGGTCTTCTTGGAAGTTCTGGTAGAATTTCGCATTGAAACCATCTGGTCCTGGGCTCTTTTTGGTAGGGAAGTTTTTGATAACAGTTTCTAATTCTTCGCGACTAACAGGACTATTTAGAGCATTTACCTGGTCCTGGTTTAACTTTGGTATATGGTACTTATCTAAAAAATGTCCATTTCTTTTACATTTTCCAATTTTGTGGCATACAGGCTTTTGTAGTAAGATCTAATGATTTTCTGAACTTCCTCTGTGTCTGTGGTTATGTCTCCCTTTTCATTTCTGATCTTATTAATTTGCGTGTTCTCTCTCTGCCATTTGATTAGTTTGGCTAGGGGTTTGTCAATCTTGTTGATTTTCTCCAAGAACCAGCTTTTTGTTTCATTTATTCTTTGGATTGTTTTCTGTGTTTCTATTTTGTTGATTTCTGCCCTCAGTTTGATTATTTCCAGTCTTCTACTCCTTCTAGAAGAGTAGTCTTCTACTCTTTTTTTCCTAGAGCTTTCAGGTGTGCTGTTACGTCTCCAATGAGTGCTTTCTCCATTTTCTTTTAAGGTGAACCCAAAGAAAAACATATAGTAATCCTACTGGATACTGGAAGTAGACAAGATCGCCGGGCAAAAATTGGGAATTGGGGGTGGGGTGGGACGGGGCCAAGGGGAGATGGGGAGAGAAAAGCGTGAAGGGGAGAATGGGGAGAGCTCGGGGGAATGGGATGCTTGGGATATAGGAAGGGTGGATATGGGAGCAGGGAAGCATATATCTTAATTAAGGGAGCCATCTGAGGGTTGTCAAGAGACTTGACTCTAGAGGGGTTCCCGGGTTTCCAGGGAGATGCCCCCAGCTAATTCCTTGGGCAGCTGAGGAGAGGGAGCCTGAAAAGGCCAGTTCCTATAGCCATACTGATGAATTTCTTGCATATCACCATAGAACCTCCACCTGGCGATAGATGAAGAAAATGACTGAGCCCCACATTGGAGCACCGGACTGAGCTCCCAAGGTCCTGATGAGGAGAAGAAGGAGGGAGAACATGAGAAAGAAAGTCAGGACCGTGAGGGGTGCGTTCACCCATGGAGACGGTGGGACAGAACTAACGGGAGATCACCAACTCCAGTTGGAATGGGACTGATGGAACATGCGACCAAACCAGACTCTCTGAATGTGGCCAATGGTGGAGGCTGACTGAGAAGCCAAGGACAATGACGATGGGCTTGGATTCTACGGCATGGACGGGCTCTGTGTGGGCCTTGTCAGCTTGGTTGATCACCTTCCTGGACCTAGGGGGAGTTGGGAGGACCTTGGACTTAACATAGGGTAGGGAACCCTGATGGCTCCTTGGCCTGGAGAGGGAAGGGGTATGGGTGGAGGGGAGGGGAGGGAAGGGGGAGGTGGAGGGGAGGAGATGGAAATTTTTAAATAAAAAAAAAAAACATAAAAAAGACAGTGGGTTCCAAAAAACGCCAGTACAAGCAGTAGGGATAAATCCTTGTACTGACACTGCCCCGCAGTCTGCCCCAACCATACAACTGTCACCCACATTGAGAGGGCCTATTTAGGTAGTAAGGGGGAACACTCCTCCATTGCTGGTAGAATTGCACACTTGTACAACCACTCTGGAAATCAGTATGGGGTTTCTCAGAAATCTGGTAATCAACCTACCTCAAGACACAGCAATACCACTCTTGGGCATACACCCAAAGGATGCTCAATCATACTACAAGGGCATTTGATTCTCTGCTTTTTCTTAAGCTCAAAGTATTCTAGAAAAGCTCTCCAGACAAACACTAAGATGGATATCTGAGAGAAATATCACTGCCACCTTCTGGACTGGAGGGAAAGAGGGTCTAAGTCTCTTCAGAACCTGCTGTGGAATAATCCTGCATACTGTGAAGATATATTACTTTCATTAGTTAATAAGAAGCTTACAGGCAGGTAGCCATACAGGAAATACAGGCAGGACAACCAGACACAGAGGACTCTGGAAGAAGGAAGGGCAGAGACAGCCAGCCAGACTCCAAGGAAGCAGGACATATAGAAAATGAGGAACCAAGCAGGGACATGGTGAAGCATATATAAGAAATCTGGGTGACTTTAAGTGTAAGAGTTAGCTAGTAATAAGTCTGAGCCATTAGCTGAGCATTTATACATAATATTAAGCCTCTGTGTTGGTTATTTGAGACGGGCAACCAGAACTGGGAAAGAAAACATCCACCTACAAGATCTGGCTCTTACTAAAGCACTTTTTAATTAATTAATTGGTTAATTACCCTGATTATCCTCTTTTCCTCTTTAAATTGATATTACTGATCTTAGATTTTCTCCTGAGCTCCATTAGAATTGATTGCATTCATTTCTGCAATATTTACTTATGTTCTTCTATCCCACCTGCTTTTTAGATTACAAAGTTTGTTTAAACTTTCTGGTTCATTTGAAGTTCTATCTTCTGTTCATCAACAATGCTGTGTATTAATGCTGCATTTTAAATAGTATCACAGTCATTTTAATGAAATAATTAGCAGGAGAAGAAATAAACTTGAAAATCTCAAAAGCTTCCCAGACTGATTTACAGAAAAGATATTGGTCTTAATAGATACTTGGCACATTTTTAGGGTCACCCTAATGTATTTGGTCATATTTCTGAGCAGAAAATTCTGAGACAACTACTCTATGATTGATTTCCTGCCATTTAAATGTTTTGAGAGTTGATCCAGGAAGGGCATATGGGGACTGACTGTTGACACTCTTGAGAAATCGAAGTCCAGCTCTGAAACCTGTGGAAATAGTTACTTCATATGGCTAAAAGGATCTTCCAGCTATAACTAAATGTAAAATCAGAGCAGAGAGAGGGAGGTTACCTTGGGTTAGTCATGCAGGTTAAATACAAGTATAAGAAACCTTATAAATCAAAGAGGCAGGTGTAAGTGTGAAGAACTGTGTTTTCAGTTCTGAAGATGAAGAAAGTTGAAAATCAAGCATACATATATTATCTAGAAGCTGAATATAGGCAGAACAAGAATCACAGAACTGTCAACACAGACTTGAGGTCAGAATAACTTATTTTGGACTGAACTTCCAGGACTGTAAGCTAATAGTCTTGAATGGTTTGAAGTCAAGCCCTCTATAGCAACATGTTTTAAAAGCAATCATCAGCTAATCCCCTAGACAAGGGTAAAACCTCACGCAAGATCCATGAACAAACCTCTGACTAGATCCCACAGGTAAACCTAAGGAAGCGAGTACTTCCTCTGCATTGCCTGTACCTACTGAGACAGACACCAACACACCAACACACCTACCATATGGGTTGTTAGTTTGGGTTACATTTCTCGGTGTTTTGGGCTCTTACCTATGATAGAGAGTAGAACGTTGAACAAAGAGATTGAAAGAATTGTGGGAAAAGCACCACTTTATCTGGCCTTCCTTTCAGAACTCAGCTGTACATTCAGAACTCTAGGGAAATGAAACCTCACTAAGGTCCATGACTCAAGCCTGGGTCTCCAACAATCAAATGAAACTAATTTTGCCTTCTCAAGTACATTCTGTTTCTCAACTTAACATCTGAAAAACAAATAGATGAAAAGATACCTTTAAGCCAACGCTCATGCATATAATGCCTTGTAGAGACGACAAGGTGAAAATACAAGGCCGATCTAGGCAAGCAGGACCAATCTGTGGGGGCGGGGCAGAGACAGGAGAAATGATGGGGAAGAAATAGAATATTCCAAAGGCACGTGGGACAAGGACATGTCCTCAGCTGTGTTCGTAGCAGCATTGTTTGGATACAACCTAAATGTCCTTCAACCGAAGAATGGATAAATAAATGTGGTTCATTTACACAATGGAGTGCTACACCAAAGAAAAAAATGACATCTTGAAATATGCAGGCAAATGGATGAATCTAGAAAACATCATATTGAGTGAGGTAACCCAGACCCAGAAGACAAATATCATATCTACTCATAAGCGGTTTTTAGACATAAAGCAAAGAAAACCAGCCTACAATTCACAATCCTAGAGAAGCTAGACAACAATGAGGACCCTAACAGAGACATACATGGATCTAATCTATGAAGTAGATTAGAAAAGTAGAAAAAGACAAGATCTCCTGAGTAAATTGGGAGCATGGGACCATGGGGGGAGGGTTGAAGGGGAGGGGAGAGGGGGATCAGAAAAATGTATAGCTCAATAAAATCAATAAAAAATACAGATAGAAAAAAGACACATGGAATTTACAATTGTTCAAGTGACTGAGAAACAGCAGAGGCAGCAGAAATCATCGTATTAATCTTCTGGGTGGGAACCAAATATCTTGCACTATGAAATGGTAGCTCCAGTTTATACTACCCAAGGCCACTGGTAATCAAATACCTAGAGAACTGTGAATCTGGTAGGGAAACAGTAGAAGTAATATAAGAAAATAAAAACTGAGAGGTTGACCATGAATTATGAATTTGGAAGTTTAAAGAAAAAAAATTCCCACAAATATAAATACTAAATGTTGATCTCAAGTTGTTAATTGCAATGGCATATATCCCAAAGCATAAGATTTTCTCCTTTATTTAATAAATGAAACAAGTTAAATGAGGTTGTTAAACTTCCTTATTCTTTTATGTACTTGTTTCTGACTGATGTTTATAAAATACTTGTATCTGGCCTAGGTATGTAAAGCATAGAGACAATAGTACCCACATTCACAAATAACCTTTGCTATCAAGAAATGGTACCATAGTGTTGTGTGAATGTAGAGGTACAAATAGAAATATAAATACATATATCTGTAGTAGATAATATTTAATACATCAAATGTATTAGTTAAATACTTTTCCTTTGTTGGGCTCAGATAAATAAAAGCATGATTTGACAATTAGGAAATTAAAGACAGGGTGTTTTAATATGTACTTTGTTGGTGAAATAGCCATCTTGAGAGTATGGAACAGCAAAAAAATATCTAGTCCAGCACACAACTTTTTCCTACCAATAACACTCACCCTGACTGAACACTGTGTTTCTATCAGTTTTTGCTTAAATTTGAGATTGTTCCTTTTCTTTACTGGATGTAAAGTTACCTGTTAGCATGCAGTTGTTTACAAGTTCAATTAGCTCTTGACTATTGCACCTACTTTTGCCTTGCCTATATTCGATACAAAATGGGCATTTGCATTATGGTAATTTAAATGTGGTATTAGTATAAGAAAACTTTGAAATTCAATTTTCTTATTCATAATATATGTTTATGCCCTTCTGAGATTTAGGACTGCTGAATTTTCTTAGCAGAGAAGATATAGATTTACTTTTGAAAAATATGGGGAACTCCTAAGAGTGTGGAGGACTCCACATGAGAAATACCCTAGAAATAATGAGTTTAAAATATCTCTACCCTATAAAATATTCTTATATGCCAACTAAAAAGCAAATTAATTTGGTCTCTACTAGGTGTGTTTAAGTAATTCAATGTCATACTCTTTAGTTATAATAATTGTCTTGGAAGTGAGATACATTCTCTTTGGTTTTATTCGTCAATCAATGAATGAATGAAGCAATCAATAAAAATAAACTTGGTTATAGGCTGTGGCTATTTAGCCATAAGGAAATTTCACTATCAGCTATTTTTAAGTGTTTTGTTTTTAAACAATAATCTATTTTATATGCACATGTAAACTTACATTCATATTCATCTAAGTGATAGACCTTGAAAATAATTATTTTGACATCCAAACTCAAACATGAATTTATCTAATATATACTAAAGTATAAAATATTTTATCTTTGTTTTACTGTTATGTGTATATAAATATATATAAAAAACAGTTTATTAAAAATATTTCAATGTTGTAAAAAAGAAACAAAAATAAAAACAAAACTCTTAAATAGAAGTTACACAACTGACCTGTCTCAGTAAACAGTGAAAACCTGTTTAAAAACCCCCTTGACAAGGAACATCTACCCACATTGTTAACTGCCTTTAGGTGTCATAGATTTTAAAAATTTAGCTCCTTTACTGTCTCAATTCTGACAGCATTCCTTTCAAGTGTAGCATTTTTATGTTAAAGTTACAAATAAATCTATGTGCTACCCATTTTCAAATGATCTGTTTAGCCTCAGCTCTAAGAACATCATTGTGATGACTTTTTTGAAGTAAGGAACTAATAAACAACCTAACAGTAGAATTTCTTTACCCTACCTATAGGACCTATAGGAGTTCAAGACATTTCCAAATAAATACTGTAGCTGCTGTCAGAACTCTGAGTGTAGGAGTAGTTTATCTGGGAGATCAAACATATATGTTTTGATGGTTCTTATTTGGTCTTTTTGGAGGTAGTGGCAAATGAGAAGGATCTCTAGGAACTAAGGACAGGCAGACTGTCAGGAAGTTATGTATAGCAAATAAAAAGTGTTATCAAGGCCTAGGAGCTGTTTTCATGTGCTGGAGCTGGGGAACACAAAATAGTTTAAAAGTTATTTATTTAAAAATAACTGGGCACATTATGTTCAATATCATACCAAAGCTTTTCAAAGATCTCTCCCTTTCAACCTTGATATTGTTGACTAAAAGCTTGCCCTTTTCTACAGACTGCTTCATTTCCTAAACAGAACAACTTAGAAATATTCATTGACATTGACTTGTATTTTTTGACAAACTATAGCTTACATCGTCTGATTAGTGTGAGCTTACTCACAATAATAATAATAATAGTTATTATTATTATTATAGTGAGTAATAGAGTGAATACTTTTGAGCTATTCTTTTAGATAATCTACATTTATATAGATTCTTGTATATTTATACAAATTCAAATTATAATTGTTAGATTTAATATGCTCCTATTTCTGTTTACAATATTTGTACACCTGTGTAAAATTACCTTGTCAGATTGTATGCATGCATATTAAGACATTTTGTATATTGATACTTTAGGATATATTTATCATATTGCACTATTCATTTCTACCCCGATCAAGATACTTATACATTGTTTACATTCTGAGGTCCTTATCTTCATTTGCTGCACACAGTTGTTTAAAGATTGTTTAATATTCTAATATGAAGTCTTAGTCTTTAAGTTATACAGGTATTAAGTGTTATAGGTCAATAGTCATCCATATTTGTCATACTTATAGTTAGACTAATCAGGTTCTTTAGATACATAGAGATTGTATTTTGTATATATAGGTAATCTTCAACCACTTCAAAGAATTATAAATATGACATTTAAATAACGTAGGGTTCTGTTGACATGAGACACGATTATTCCTAGCAGCAGTGATCTATTCCCGATAGAATGTTGAGCACTGAAGACACTCCACTTGAAGCAAAAAGACTGCCAAACCTTGCCAAGACAGGGTAAGACAGTTTTAAATTTTTCCTGCCTCTGAAAATGGTCTGTAAGTTACTCTATGCCTTAGTCAAAGTTGTTTGCTCCAATGTTGCACATGAGACTTTGGGTGATTGCCCAGGTAACGAGTTGTCTCTGTCATTTACTGCACATTTTGGGAGCTGCTTGATTGCACTTCCTGCCACTCAAAGTAATATTGTCTCCCTTCTCAGATCTTCGATGGGGTTAAAGATTAGATAGTAGTAGTTACTTTCCTCTTATGACTTAGCCAAGCCATTTTTAATACAAGATTTAGACTCCTTGGGATAAAATAATTATTAAAACATTTAGCATATGTTTCTTGCTTAATATTGTTCATGCTGTTATAATTCTAATTTTTATACTTGATATCTGTTCTTCTTGTATATAGTTTTGTATTGGGTTTGGAACTCTCTTAGACAAAAGGGGGAGGTGATTGGGAACCCCCTTCAGCCTTTGAGAAGCTGGACCAGGTTAGGCATGACCTTGGGTACCAAATAATTGTGTGCCCACCTCTTTCTCTCTCTCTCTCTCTCTCTCTCTCTCTCTCTCTCTCTCTCTCTCTCTCTCTCTCTCTCGGATTCTAGATTTCGTTCCTGTTCCCCATTGTGATCTGTGAGTCCCTGCTTTAATAAAGAACCCCTTATTATACCCTATTCAGAGCTACTGTGGGATTACTTTATTTGTGTTCCCCTTCAATTGTCTTTAAAAAACAAGTGGCTATTTGGTAAATATGCAGCATTTGAGCTGGAGGTCCAATGACAGAGAGGCCAGTCTTGGCTACACCATGAGTTCTCACAATATAAATACTAAGTAGGATGTTGATAACCTTAAAAAACAGGATGGTGTATGCCATGATGACTCTCTAGAATTAATATTTTATTTATCTGGAACTTGCCATGAAGACCAGTAGACTTTGAACTTACCAGTCCCTGCCTCTGCTGGAATATAGGTGTTTGGCCAAACCCAGTTTATTGTTTTCATATTAATGAAGTAAATGTAGACAGTTCCTTGTGATCTTATGTATCAAAGTCTATATACTCTCATATTTTAAAGGAAACACACTACTTATAGGTACAGTGTTTTTCTAAAGATGAACTTTTTCAGATTTTATTTGTATATGTAAGGGAAAAAGAAGAGATAAATTGCTTTAATATGCTCATATATTCATGTCAAGAATGTTCTTTAAGTTAGTGAATTTATGTTTAGAAGTTAGGTAAAACATTGGCTTGAATGCAATATATCGTGGCTGTTCTACACATGGCTACTAAATCATATTTGCTAACCGGGTACATGTGCCCTCTTTTAACTTATTCTATTTTTTCCATTAGTCTATCAATTCTTGTGAGAAGTTTGCTAAAACCTTTACAGTGAAAGACAACATTTAATCTTTCTTTATGAATCTAACAACTTTTTACTTAAATATTTTACTTTTAACTATATGCTGCACATGTTTTGGGGCATGAATTTGTGCATTGTGCAAGTGAGTGCAGTTCCCAAAGAGGCTAGAAGAGGAACACCGACCTCCTGGAACTGAAATTACAGGAAGTAGTGAGCAGCCAAATAAGGATGCAGGATTCAGAGCGTCTGAAAAAGCAACAGGTACTCATGACCACTGAAGCATCTTTCCAGCCCTCAACCTTGTGGTATTGGGCACAGTAAAGTTTTAAGAGGTAATGTCATTGAAAACTGTGATGTAATGTGTCTCATTGTCCCTACTAAAGATTGTTTTTAATTGCAATGTAATATATTATACTACTATAATTAGCCCTTAGTGGATACTGTTCTAATATCACTATTATTGTGTGTACCTTTGTTTTATCCTTATCTTTCCTGTAATTTAAAATTTTGGCATATTCATTTTTAATAGCATGTCATATGACTACTTGTTGAAACAATTATTTAAAAGCAAGCAGGGCAGCAATGATCACTTTCATTCCATTTGCATTAAATGTTATATGACTATAAGGACCTCTTTCCATCCTGTTTCTGTGTGTATTATTTCACCTTTTACACACACTTCTTTGCCCTCCTTTCCTATTCCATTTGTGTGAAGTGATTACATTTTATCACAACTATCTCCCATGCTGGAATAAAATACGTGTCGGGATACTTTAGCTCAAGGCCCACTTCACTCCTTCCTTGTTTCTGCAAATGGCATGCTATATCATGGCTACACCCATTCCTTTAAGTCATTTCTTCAAGAACTTTGAATATAAAGAAGCAAGCTTGAATACTTACCCAAGAAACAAAAAAAAAAGCCTAATAAAGTTGTTAACAAACTTTTATGGAAGAAAAAGGTTCGATTCTGGTTTTGATGGCACATATTGGTTTTCTGGTCTGGTTTTATCTGGAAACTTTAACCTGAATTCTGGAGACCAAACTGAAGATGTTCATTCAGCCATCATCAGATAAAACATAACGCTGTCATTATCCACCCTCTTGACAGTCTCACTCCGCAGCAAACAAAAATGAAAATCCACTTACATTACCAACCTCCTGCTCTCGGCATGTGTATCCTATGACAGCGCTGCTGCTAATTCCATCTCAACTCCCTTTGAACACAATACAATCATTCTTCCTTTTGGAGGTACATCTTTTAGCAGTAGATTTCCTTTTAATAATATTCTTTTTCATTCTTGCTTTACTTGCCTTGAAATGTTTTTATATTGCTCAGAGATTTGACAGATAATTTTGACTAAATTCATAATTCTAAATGACATTTTTTTCTTAGCAAAAATTCAAAGACAGAAATTATGCATTGACTGATATTTCAATTTTCGTATCAAGCTTTGATTGATGGGTCAGTTATTAGCCCCAAACTCATCTTCAGTTCTCTGGAATAGGCACATGGTGGGAATTCCTCTGATACATGGAACTTTCAGTCCCCTAGTGAACAGCCCTCTCTTCGTCCATCACACTGTTGTCTCTGGGAAAGTGTCTGCATAGCCAACTTCTAGCTCATCAAACTCACTAACCAGCACATCTAATAAAGTTTCTATTGTTTTTTTTTTTTTACCTTCTTGGATCTATCAGCCCTTTTAAAATATTTTCATAGTTAACTTTTTGGTCTCAAAAAGCACATAGCATGGTCTTACTATAGTCTCAATTATATTATTCAATGCCCTGGATCAGCTCTCTGAGCAGCGCTACCTTTGTGCTTTCTTTGAACCTTTACAGCATATCCTGCACACGGTTCTGGCTGTGAGTTTCTATTCCCTGGTGTGTTTTCAATGGGTGCTCCTCGAGGCCTGGGATGGCATTGCATTCCCAAACAGGACTGCCATGTTCTTTCCCCAATGACTTTTGAGATGCACCAGGAGATCTTTTTTTTTTTTTTTTTTTTTTTTTTTTTGGTTTTTCGAGACAGTTTTTCTCTGCAGCTTTAGAGCCTGTCCTGGAGCTAGCTCTTGTAGACCAGGCTGGTCTCGAACTCACAGAGATCCGCCTGCCTCTGCCTCCCGAGTGCTGGGATTAAAGGCGTGCGCCACCACCACCCGGCTTCACCAGGAGATCTTTCATAGTCTGAGCACACAAGTGTGATTTTTGGTCACAAGTACAAATGAGTATCACAGAGGCCTGTTTTCTTCTCACCATGCAGAGCCAAGACAAATTTCCTTGCTTTCTGGTTCCACTTGATTTCCTGATTTATGTGGTAGTGTCTGATCTGGTCCCTTTCACTGTGTAGAATTTGTTCCTGCTCCTAGGGCTTGGTGACTGAAACCAAAGCTATAGGTGACATGGAACACTTCACTCACTCCCTGAACATTACTCCCGCATCCCTACATTTATTCCCTGCTTTTTACAGTTCCTTTCCTTTGTTTACAAAGCCTTACAGTGCATTCAAGAGTATGTTTTATAGATCAACGCCTTGGTCACTCATCAACAGAGAAGCTTCCTCCTGCAGCAGATGGAACAAATATGAAGACCCACAGCCAGACATTGTTCAGAGTGAGAGACTTTGGAACACTCAGTCCTAAATGGGATGTCCCTGTCAAATCTCTCCCCCTCAGGCCTCAGGGAATCCCATGGAAGAGGATGTGGAAAGAGTATAAGAGCCAGAGGGAATGGAAGACATCAAAAAAACAAGGCCCTCTAAATTCACATGATCAATGACCATAAGATCTCACAGAGACTGAAGCAACATGCACAGGGTGTGCACAGGTCTGCACCAGGTCCTCTGCACTTTTATCATGGCACCCAATTTAGTGTTTCTATGGGATTCTTGGTATGCAAATAAAAAGGGCTTTGATTCTTAAACCATCATCCGCCATGATCTAGTCGGCTTCATCCCAGAGATGCAGGGATGGTTCAACATACAAAAATCTGTCAACGTAATCCACCATATAAACCAAATGAGAAATAAAAACCACATGATAATCTCATTAGATGCCAAAAATGCTTTTGACAAAATACAACATCCCTTCATGATAAAGATCTTGGAGAGAACAGGGATACAAGGAACATACCTAAATATAATAAAGGCAATATACAGCAAGCCAACAGCCAACATCAAAATAAATGGAGAGTAACTCTCAACAATTCCACTGAAATCAGGAACACGACAAGGTTGTCCACTCTCTCCATAGCTACTCAATATAGTTCTTGATTTCCTAGGTAGACCAATAAGACAACAAAAGGAGATCAAGGGAATACAAATCAGAAAAAAAAGAAGTCAAACTCTCACTGTTTGCTGATGATATGATAGTTTACATAAGCAATCCCAAAAATTCTACCAATGAACTTCTATGACTCATAAACACTTTCAGTAATGTAGCAGGACACAAAATTAACTCAAAAAAAATCAGTAGCCCTCCTGTACACAGATGATAAAAGGGCTGGGAAAGAAATCAGAAAATAACACCCTTCACAATAGCCACAAATAGCATAAAATATCTCAGAGTAACTCTTAACCAAACAATTGGAAGACTTGTATGACAAGAACTTTAAATCTTTGAAGAAAGAAATTGAAGAAGACACTAGAAAATGGAAAGATCTCCCATGCTCTTGGGGTAGGCAGAATTAACATAGTAAAAATGGCAATCTTACCACAATCAATCTACAGATTCAATGCAATGCCCAGCAAAATCCTTCACAGACCTCGAAAGAACAGTACTCAACTTTATATGAAAAAGCAAAAAACCCAGAATATCCAAAACAATCCTCTACAATAAAAGAACTTCTGGAAGCATCACAATCCCTGACTTAAAACAGTACTGAAAACAGCCTGGTATTGGCATACAACAGACAGGAGGACCAATGGAACCAAATAGAAGGCCCAGATATTAATCCACGCTCCTTTGAATATCTGATTTTTGACAAAGAACAAAAAATATCAAATAGAAAAAAGAAAGCATATTTAACAAATGGTGCTGACATAACTAGATATCAACATGTAGAAGATGAAAACAGACCAATATCTATCACCATGCACAAAACTCAGGTCCAAATGGATCAAAAACCTCAACATAAAACCAGCCACAATGAACCATATAGAAGAGAAAGTGGGAAGTACACTTGAGAACATTGGAACAGGAGATCACTTCCTAAATATGACCCAAGCAGCACAGACACTGAGAGAAACAATTAATAAATAGGACCTCCTGAAACTGAAAAGCTTCTGTAAAGCAAAGGACATGATCAACAAGATAGCCTTCAGAATGGGAAAAGATCTTCACCAACCCCACATCAGACAGTGGTCTGATCTCCAAAATATACAAAGAACTCAAGAAATTTGTCATCAAACAAACACATATTCCAACTTTATAAAAAAAAATGGAGTACAGACCTAAACAGAGAACTCTCAACTGAGGAATCTAAAATGGCTGAAAACACTTAAGGAAATGCTCAACATCCTTAGCCATCAGAGAAATGCAAATCAAAACAACTCTGAAATTCCATCTGATACTGGTAAAAATGGCCAAGATCAAAAACACAGATGACAACTTATGCTGGAAAGGTTGTGAGGGAAAAGGTACACTTCTGCATTGCTAGTGGCAATGCAAGCTGGTGCAGCCCATTTGGATGTCAGTGTGGCTATTTCTCAGAAAATTAGGAAACAACCTTCCTCAAGACCCAGTAATACCACTTTTGGGTATATATCCAAAGGATGCTCAATCGTGCCACAAGGACATGTGCTCAACTATGTTCATAGCAGCATTTTTTGTAGTGGCCAGAACCTGGAAACAACCTACATGCCCCTTGACCTAAGAATGGATAGGGAAAATGGAGTACTACACAGAAGAAAAAATAATGACATCTTGAATTTTTCAGGAAAATGGATGGAGCTAAAAAACATTATTTTGAGTGAGGTAACCCAGACACAGAAAGACAACTATCACAGGTACTTACTTATAGGTGGTTTTTAAACATAAAGCAAAGAAAACCAGCCTACAAACAACAACCCCAGAGAACTTAGACAACAATTAGGACACTAAGAGAGACTTACATAGATCTAATCTACATGGGAAGTAGAAAAAGACAAGATCTGCTGAGTAAATTGGGAGCATGAGGACCTGAGGTGAGGGTTGAAGTGGGGAGTGGAGAGGCAGGGAGGGAAGCAGGAAAAAATGTAGAGCTCAATAATGTGGCGAACCCCCCTGGCCATCAGGGAAGAACGACCACCAAGTCGAGGGTTCTTCTCAAATCACGCTTTATTGGAGCCTCTTGGTTGAAGGGAGAGCAGGAAGCGAAGGGCCCAGAGCACTAAACAGCAGCCGCTTATATAGGGAGAGCGGACACGGGTCATGCCTGGATTGGCTACTCGCTCGTCTTTCGATGCCCCCGGCCACGGGATTGGCCAAGATTACTGCACACTACTGCGCATGCGAGAGGTTTCGTCTACAACCTTGCCTAATATAGAGTTGTTTACTCGGTGGTGCAGGGGCTCTGCGCCATCTTGTAATGGTGGCCAGCAAATCGGCTCCCTGCACAATAAAAGTCAATAAAAAAGAAAACAGAGTTTAAAAAAGAGGTCTCTGATTCTAGTGCTTTCTCCTGTTGGTTTGTCCTGTCCAATTTTAATGTGATGGGTTTTGTTCTTTCTTATATTTTAATTTGTTATATTTTAAATGCATGAGCAAATGAAAGAATACCCAGTCACTAGGGTAAAGGTTAACAACTAGACTGTCCTTCCTACCTGCTGAGAGGGGAAAATCCATTTTCTCCAACAGAGTGACACTAGGAATAGAACCAATCCAGGGCAAGCCTCGTGTCCAATAGTTGGCCAACATTCAATTGGACTATAGTGTGGGGGGGGTGTGGGGTGTGTGTGTGTGGGTGTGTGTGTGTGTGTGTGTGTGTGCTTTTATTTTATTTCAATTTGGTGTTTTTGTTTGTTTTTTAGTTTGGTTTGATTTTGGAGTATTGTTTTATTTTATTTTATTGGTTTGGGATGGTCATTTTGGGGTTTTGTTTAGTTTTTTTGTTTATTTGTTTGTTTGTGGAGAAAGAACTTAAGGTTAGGTAAGTGGAGGAAGAGAGATAAAAAAGAATGTGAAATATAATCAAAATATATTTAAATTTAAAAGTTGTTTTTACAATTTGCATATGAAAAAGAGCATGTTTTAGTATAAATGTATACACATAGATGGAACTAGGTGTGTGTTCTATTGAGGAAAAGATACTGATTACTGTGTAATTTAAGAAACCTTATAGGTCTCTTGTCACAAGTTTTTTAAATTGCTCTTTTACTCTGGAGTTTTGCAGGAACATAAATACAATCTACACTTTAAATTCTCTGTTGCTGTATTTCACTATTCATTAGTAGCCATGGTGGGCTGAAATGACAGAATATTACTCACAATCAAGCATCGGGTTAATTTCTGTTTCAGCACTGACAAAGTCCTGAGGCACTTAACATAATTCTCATTCTCTCTCTCTCCCTCCCTCCCTCCCTCCCTCCCTCCCTCCCTCTCTCTCTCTCCTATAAATGACTGTATAATTTCCAGAACTGAAGGTACAGTGCTTCTCCTTCCCTGTTGTGTACAAACACTGACTTTGCAGTAAAATGGAAAGTAAGGGGGGAAACTTGATATAGGGTTTAAGTTTTCAGAAATTTTGTGATTTATAAAGCTGCAGATTCTCTTGGGTTTCCTCTCTGAGATCACTGCCCCTCAGGTGCCATCAATGAGTAGTGTAGTGGCCTGGTCTTCTGAGCCCTTTACTCCTTCTCTGACAGCCACCTTAGAATGTTTTTATATAACACCTTGTTTTATACCTACATAAGAGAGAACTTGGCATTGCTTATAATTTTTCATGCTTTCTCCTCAGCTTTCATCTTCCCCATCTTGATAAAAGCACAGATGTAGACTTCGTAATGTGCATACGTTATCAGCAGAGCCACCTTCACTCTAAGCTTTTAAATTTTCCAGCTTTCCTCCCCTCAAACAGGAAGAACAAGAAAGCAGAAGAAAACGCGTAACTCAAGACAGACTTTGAATGATGGATTGAGCACTAGACTGAATGCTTATGAGGTGGCTGCCTGTGTTTGGGAATGAGGATTTCTTCTGCCCCGAGCAGAACTGCACTGTAAGCTAATTATTCATTGTAAATGTCTTGAGAGATCACAGTTGCCAGACTGCAGAGTTGCCAGGAGGTTCTGGCTAAGATTTGATGATGATGATACAGGGAATATGAAGTGATGGGTCTTCAGTTGAAAAATAATTTTGCTTTTCCAGTCTGTTTTCTTTAGTTCTATGCAAAATCCTTTAGCCTTAGTTTCTTAAAAACTTGAGTATTTACGATTTATGTCCTCTTCCTTCCAAACTGGATAAAGTGCTCTAACAAAGCAGAACATACACAAAGTAGAAAAATCTCTGAAGCGCACCAAAAAAAAAAAAAATGCCAGCACACTAACTACTTATAATGACATAAATCTATTAAATCCAATTTTTTTATTTCTGGTAATAGCTAGAATATTACTACAATAATACTAAGAATTTATGACAATTATTCAATCATGAGTATATATACATATAATTTTTGGAAGATGTAATGTCAATTAAGTGTTTCTATGTATGCATTCATGTATGTGCTCATGTGTTTTGATATGTATACATGTGCACACATGAGTGAAGGCTAGAGGTCAACCTTGGGTCTCCTTCCTGAGGAAACAAACACACTCTTTTTTGAGACTGGGTCATTCACTGGGACCTTACCTCATTAACTGGATTGTCTGGCTGGTTCCATATCCCCAGCACTAAGATTACAAGTGCACACCACAGCATCTACCTCATTCTGAGGATTGAATCGGGTCCTCAGGTTTCGATGGTAACACTTTGTTGTGCCATCTCTGCAGCCCCATTTATTTTCCTTCTTATTTCTTGTTTTAGATGTACAAGAACAAGTTAAAATATTTTTCCACTCTAATTATTTCTACTATTTTAAATTATTTTTTTGTTTGAACAAATTTTGATTTACTTTTTCTTTCTTTTATTTCTTGAATTTTAGCAAGGTCTTATTTAATTATTGCTTTCTTTAAATTTTATTTTACATTCCTTTCACAGGTCTACCCTGCACCCCTCCTCCTGCCCTCACCCCACTAACTCCCCAGTCCCAGCCCCATCCACTCTTCCAAATGAGTAAGGGCTCCCTTGGGAAGTCAACAAAGTCTGGCACATTAGGGGAGGACCACGCCCCTCCCCCCATATTAAGACTGAACATGGCATCCCACCATAGGGAATGGGCTCCAACAAGCTAGCTCATGCACCAGGAATAGATTCTAGTCCTACTGTCAGGTGCCTCAGAGATAGTCCAAGCTTCACCACTGTCTCCCACATAAGTGGACAGATTTTTAAAAAACTGTAATTCATAGACTGGTGCTTTCTCTACTTAATAATCAGTAACTATTAAAAATAGGCCTGGTCTACAAGAGCTAGTTCCAGGACAGGCTCCAAAGCTACAGAGAAACCCTGTCTCGAAAAAACCAAAAAAAAAAAACCAAAAACCAAAAAAAAAACAAAAAAACAAAAAATACAAAAGAACTTTATCAATTGAAAGCAAGTAATGACCCACATAATTAAAACAATAGTTTCCATCTGGTAAATATTTTAGTATAAGATACACTTACATTTTATAGTTTTTTAAATAACGAACTATGTCACATATAAACAAACAAACAAAAAGCAGAGGCTGGTATCACAAGTTTAATATATTTTAAATGTAAACATACATTCAAGTAGCACATTTAAAGAATAATATAATAGATTTCCATTTCTTAATCTCTAGTCTTATCTTCAATGGTATACTATTAACTTATTAACTAAAAATATATTACTTAATGTATCCCCCAATATAATCAATACCATACTTTCTATACTGTAAACTGGGTTATAAAGCAACAATGTAAAATGTCTGAATCACAAACAAGCCCCAATGTTTGGAAATTCCTAATGATAGACCTTGGCTTGAAAGCTACAGACAGTGATTAAGAAAAGGTACTTGGATATTTCCAGTTGACTGCTACAAACCTCCCCCACACAGCTAACAGCAGCAGAAGGCGGTCAACCTGAAGATCCACTCCTCAAAGAGTCAGCCTGTGCTGAACCAAGACCGCAGCTCCCAGTTACCGCTTCAACATGGAGAAAATAAATTAATACCAGCGAGGAGAGTATGCGCACACTCATACACACACACTCTCACACCGCTCCAGAACCTTCCCTGCTGTACTTTTTGGTGCTTGGAGAAAGGTTTTCAAAAATCCCTTTCTCGAATCAGCTTTACACTGCGTTGATTCTCAAAAACAAGAAAAAATGGCTTTTTAGCTGTTTGAAAATGGCAAGTCCGTCAAAGCCATACTGTGATATTTTTCATTCAGTTTAACGTCAATGGTTTCACCCTAAGTAAAATCCCTTGCACCGCATCAACCTGCAAAGTCTCTATTGGCATCGTCAGTTCCAACCCATTTTATGCATAAAGTGACTCCTCGCTGGAAGGAGAAAAATGCAGTAGATGCAAATATTTCCCTACCGTGGAAAAGCAAGGGGAAACAAGCACTGTAGCTGTCGGTGTTCGAGACAACGGCCAGGGGTGGCTCAGCTGAGGTGAGGCTGGACTGTGCTTTTTAGTGTCATTTTGGGAACTTGTGGACATTGACTCAAGACTCAAGCCTGTGTCAAAGAATTTCTGAAGCTCTGACCTTCTGAAAAAAAAAATCTGCAACAATCAGAAGCAAGAAGCAGTAGGCTCCTGGACTTGCACCAATTCCCCTAAAGAGAGCAGTCCAAACAGTTTCGCTCTCCTTCAGCCCCTGTGTCTGTCCTGCCTACCCTTTGTTTAGTCAAATCCAGTCCAGCATTTTGCTTTCAGCAATAAAGCATAAGCGCTGAAAGGAATTTTTTATTTAGCTAAACAATGCTTTTTAAAAAAAAATGGGTTGCTAGTTTTTAAAACTTTATTTCTAAATATACTATTTTAGTTTTCACTGGTGCAATATAACCAAATGTATTCATTTCCCTTCAACAATATTAAACTGTCAAGGGAGTTCTACTTACTATTAGAAAATTATTTGTAATAGTATTGGGAAAATGTTGACATAGAATTAAACTGGGCTCAGAATACCCCATCAAAAGTGAGAGTAGGAATCTATCATAATATAGGAACCTTTAAAATAGATTTTACTGGTAAGGCATCCAAAAGAGAATACACACTTTTAAATAAATAAAAAAAGTGTATATACATAATATGATACATAGAGAGATGAAATGACCCCGGCTGATTTTAAGGAAGTCCCCATTTATCTGCCTTTGATTGCAGTCATAAACATAATACAGCTCGGTTTTGTTATTCCCACAATCCCTTAGCGCTAGTGGCAGCCACACGAGCGTACCACCATGTTTCTGTACTTCTTCAAAATGACATTGGAGCTGTCATCAAAGTACAGGACGGAGATGGCATTCAATTTGGTTGGAGCACAGCAGGGCTTGGGAACGTGGTCAGGAAACATCAGATGTACCTGGCAAAGAAAGAACATAAAAAGGGAAGTGTGTCTTTTGGAGAAACGGGGTAAACATTTTACTTACAGCTTTAAGAACATGATGTTGATGTCATGACTCTCTGACAGGCATATCTGTCATCTGACTCCTTTACATACCATAGATGACTTGGAGACAGAGGCTGCTCGACAGGATGCATTGTCAATCATCAACAAGCACTAAGAATCAACAGTTCTACATATTGGGGGCTTGAAATGAGCTCATCAGATAAAGCAAGCTCTGTATGAAATACTGAGCGGAATTTTTCAGGGAGGCGGGACATGACACTTAGTAATGACCTGCTTTAACTGAATAGGTGTCTTCTGTGTCCACTACAAGAATAACAGAGGCTGTGGGCTCAAGTCGGTGCAGACACACTTGGACTACAGAAAGTTTTAAGTCTGCAGGATACTGTAGTAGGATAGTTAAGCCATGCCTCACAAACAGTATGCCAACTCTTACTCCTACGTAGAAAAGACAAGCTAAAAACCACAATAAAGTAAAATCTATACTGGCTTTGCCTGCACTAGGAGCCCTTTTTCTCCTACTGGGTTGTCATGTATAGCCATGATATGAGGCTCTGTTTCCAGTCTTACTAGGCCATGTTTGGTGGATATCACGGAGAGCCTTTTTAAAAAAGAGAGAGAGAGAGAGAGAGAGAGAGAGAGAGAGAGAGAGAGAGAGAGAGAGAGAGAGAGAGAGAGAGAGAGAGAGAAACAGAGAAGGAGTTGATCTGGTATAGAAAGGGGAGGTAGGAAAAGAGACTGGGAGGAATGAAGGGAGGAGAAATTTCTCTGGTCAGTATGTAATGTATGAGAGAAGAATAAAAGTTAAAATAAATCTAATACTAGTTTTACAGCAGTGATTTCAACTATTCTTCATAGAAGTTTTTACCAGACTGACTGGAGTTTAACATCGTCTTTCTTTCCCTATGCACTCCTTAGACAACTGCCAAAGAAGCAAGCTGAAGCGCGGGGTCCAGGGAGTTTGCAGATTGAACATCCATTCCCTTACAAGACTGAAAATGTATGGAAAAGTGAAGAGCTTCAGTAAAAGCTCGGAACTCATTTTAACCAGGCTGGCGGTTTGCCTGTGTGTTATAATAATTGAGCCAGAAGCCAGAATGTGGTTCCCACCTACTCTGGCCCTTCCCCCAAAGGAGTTTATGGGAAGTCCCCTTGATGAGCCTTAAGGGATCCACAAAAAAGCAAACATGGCCTCTCAGAGTTTTGGCTCCACAGTCTCCTGGCTGAGATGATATAGGAGGCTTGCATGGGAGCAAAAGCACCGGATAAATGAGCGGTTCCACATGAACCTTGAAATTTCCTAAGACCTTGCAAAACTAAAAGTCACGGAGCTTTTTACAGATTTCAGATACAACTTATATTCCTCATCGGCTTGATCTCCCATAACCCTCACAGGCGTGATTGATAACCCCCAAGGTTTCAATGGCCTTGGCAGCCTTCACAAGCAGCCGCTCCAAACAAAATGGATTGTTCTTAAATGATTCTTCGAACGTATTCGTCATAAAAATGCTCTTCTGTAACAAAAAGTCTGACTGTCTTCTCATTCCACGTCCTTCACAGAACAAATGCAAAAATATTTACAACACCACAAACACTGAAGTCCCATTTGCCCTATGACCTTCAGGTTTGGAGTGATGTGTCTTCTCTACAGGATAATAAGCAACACAGATAAAGATCTTCTAACTTCACATCAGGATTTCTTTTTGTTTTCTCTGTGATACTACTTCCAGACTATAGCCATAAGAACCAAAATACTTATTTATATATTTATGAGAAAAAAAAAACAAAATAAATAAGAGGATTATTTGACAAAGGATTTTTTTTATACAATCAGTATTCATGCTTAGCCTGAGGGAAATTTGACAAATTGGATACATATCTAAGAAAGCAAAATTCTGCTTCCTTGAAGGAGGCAGAACATGAGCAAGGAAGTCAGGACCGCAAAGGGTGCACCCACCCACCGAGATGGTGGGGCTGATCTAATCAGAGCTCACCAAGGCCAGCTGGACTGGGACTGAAAAAGCACTGGATAAAACCAGACTCCCTGAACATGGCGGACAATGAGGGCTGCTGAGAAGCTAAGGACAATGGCACTGGATTTGGATCCTACTACACATACTGGCTTTGGGGTGGGGGGGGGGGGGCTAGCCTGTTTGGATGCTCACCTTCCTAGACCTGGATGGAGGGGGGAGGAAATTGGACTTCCCACAGGGCAGGGAACCCTTACTGCTCTTCGGGCACAAGAGGGAGGGGGAGTAGAGGGGGAAAGGGAGGTAAATGGGAGGTGGGGAGGAGGCAGAAATTTTTAATAAAAAAAATAAAATAAAAAATTTCTGCTTCCTTCATCAGGCATCAATACTCTGCAAACAAAAACAGATAAAAAACAGAAATAAAGTAGCATCATTTTACCAGCTGTCTTAGTTAAGGTTTCTGTTGCTGCAATGACGCACTGTGAACACAAGCAACTTAAAGAGAAAAGGGTTTATTTCATCTTACAACTTGTAGTCCATCATCTGAGGAAGTCGGGCAGGAGTCTGGAGGCAAAAACTGAGGCACCGGCCATGATAAATGATACTTACAGGTTTACTCCTCACGGCTTGCTTAGCCTGCTGTCTAGTAGCACCCAGCCCATGAGCCCAGAAGGAACCCATCCAGCATGACCAGAGCCCTCCCACATCAACTATAACCAAGGAAATGTACTCCAGGCCTGGCCACGGGTCAATTTGGTGGGTGCGGTAAGGCAGGGCACATTTTTTCATTGAAGTTCCCTCTTCCAAAATGACCCTACCTTGTGTCAAGTTTAAATAAAACTATCCAGCACATAAATTAAAAGTAGCTGTTTTCTCTCTGTCACTACATATGTAGTGGTCATGACTGCTCCTTCAAAAAAGGAATCATGCACATGCTTCTCAGTCTCCCGGCAGGTCTGAGTACAGTACCCTTGCAGAGCCTAGCTACTCCCTATTGCTCAAAAATATTAACCCGTGTTTAGAAGTGTTTATGAAGTGAGGCATAGCTGACTGTAATTCTCCCCAGGGATTTACTTTATGCCTCACCTACTGTCATTAAACTAGGCTTTCTCATGAAAGGACTTTTGTTTTTTGAAACAGTGTCTATCTATGTAGCCCTGGTTAACCTGGAACTCGCTCTGTAACTGCCTTTACCTCTAAGTGTCGGGATTAAAGGCATGTGCCACCACTACCTGGCCGAAAAAAAAAAAAAAAACATTTTATATATGGCTGCCTATTAAAATGCTTATTTGCTTTCTTGTCTTCTCATTGATTTTTTTTCCAAAAATTTATAAAACTCGTGCTTATCCACCATAGACAACATTTCAGACAAGCCAGGAAAGTCTACAGTGACTTTTAAGTCAAAGTGGTACAGGTAAGCATCAAGCAATGTGAGAGGTCCTTCTGTCTATGTGTTGCTTTTATTGGTTAATGAATGAAGAAACTGGCTTGGCCTGATAGGGCAGAGTAGAGCTAGGTGGGGAAAACTAAACTGAATGCTAGGAGAAAGAAGGCAGAGCAGAGAGAAGTCATGGAGCCACCAGAGACAGACATGTTAAAACCTCATAAAAATCTCATAGTAAAATATAAAATAATAAAAATGGGTTAATTTAATATGTAAGAGCTCACTAGGAATATGCTATCGTGGTTAGCCAAGTGGTAACTTAATTAATACAGTTTCTGTGTGGTTATTTCTGGAGTCTGGGCAGCCGGGAAATGAACAAGTGGCCTCCTACTACAATCAAGGAATTCAAATACTTGATATGTCTGTTTATAATTATATTATATTTATGTGAGTCCTTATTTAAAAACTAGTTATTCTGTCCATTGGCTTTTAGGTCTAAACGGGTCAAAGGGAATGGTAAACTTGTTTGGAGCAGAGGTTACGAAATCAGCCTCCCTCACACGATAGGGTCGTTCTGCCGACGGCAGACAACTCAACTTCTATCAGTGCCTTGTGGTTCTACAGCTGTGTTCTCTACTTTTTCTCCTAGGTAGATAATTATGGTTTTCATATTAACTCAGACACTAAATAGCAATTCTGTAACTTAATCTGGTGCACCTCCTAAGAGACTGCTTGCTGTCTTCCAGGGACTACCTTCCGACACATCAGTATATGGAGAGAGGTTGGCTTGGGTTCACTAGACAGAATACAGTCACAGGTCCCCCAGTCAGCATTTTACTGTCTTAAGCACAGGAACATGTTGGGGTTACTAGAAATGTAATCATTGCTAAATATCCAGAAGTGTGGAAGAAGAATAAGAAAGATAAATTTATTTTTTAAAATGACAGAAAAATAAGAGGAACTGAGGAGAAGGAAAACGCAAGTGAAAATCTTCTACTGCTTATACATCATATTCAATGGCTGTAATAGCAATGTATATAAAGAACTTGCTTGAAATAATTATGTCAAAACTCTCGGATGAAGTTCGGCGCAGCTGTGAGTGTGTCAGCAAAGACAACTAGTGAACTGCTAGTTTAAAACATCTGGTTGACCTCTGTGTGATGACGAAAGCCATGCAGAGTAGCAACTTCACTTCATTACTTCAGCTTTCCCAGCTGAATTTGTCCCAATTCTGAGACCAGGGTTATTGATCCAAGCCAATCTGAATGTCTTACTATAGCCACAATTGACAGCCCCCACTACAAGTCACAAAGGAATTTAAGAACTTGAGGTTGATAATTGCATTTTCTTTTAAACAACTCTATACTGTGTTTTTATTAGAACCAGGTTCTACCCCATAAGCATAGACCTTACCAGAGTCTGGACTATGGCATGGTTGGTGGCATTCATGTGGGCATTAAGTGGAAAAGAACATTCTCCATCACAATAAAATGCAGCATACCCTTCTGGTGCTATAATCCAATCCTGAAATGTACAAAATCAAGAAAATTCACATCAGATAAATAACAGTAAAAATGATAATTCTTAAGGAGCACTTAAAGATATCCTACCTAAATATGTTTCCATCCTTAGTCCAACAATTATTCTAAAAGTTCAGCTTAACCTACATCCTTTAATTTTTAATTGACATTTACAACAAAAGTATAAATATTTTTACAAGAAATGGTCATTTCCAATTTCTCCCAAGAGGTTACTATATAAAACATAGTCTACATTAATCATTCTGTTTTTGAGACTAAAACTAAGATCAAAAAATAGTATTCTAAATATTGTTTAAACTGGAAATGATTAACTCTGGGACATTCAAGTGAACCACAAAAAGTAGGGAGTGGATGAAGTCCTGAGTGGATCTGTTACTGACAGGAGCAAGGCCATGTCAAAGACCCCAGTGACTCAGGGTCCTGGGGAGTGGCAAGGCCATGCCTGGGATAGGCTCAGAGGAACAGCAAGGCCTTCCCTGGGATAGGGTCAGAGGAATGGTAAGGCCTTCCCCAAGTCAAAGTAATAATGTTGACAACATGTACAGAAAATATTAGCCACAGCTCCTCCTCCAGGACAACTGCAGCTGTCTCTGCTCCCTCCAGAGACCACCTATGAAGATTATTAGTTAGTCCACCTTAGCCTTCTTCATCTGTATATAATAAGCTCTGAGTGTCCCGGCTACTGCTGAGACAGCTTCATCAGAGCACATGACCCATCTGATGCCAACATTTCTGTCTGTCATTTCTTCATTCCCAGCCACTCTAGTTGGGTCAATACAAAAGCCCTGCAGGCCAAGGCAAGTGGTATCCAATGCGGGTCCTTGACCCCAGGGAATTCAAATCAGTCAGGCAGGGAAAACGGCAGTGACCAGTCAAGCATGTGAAGAAAAGTGGGGCAGGGGAGCATTTCTGCAAGTTGGGCATAAACCATGGAAGGAGCAAGCTATAGAGATGGTTATATGTTTGTGCTTTGGGGGAGTTTTGAAGAACCATAGAAATAAGAAAAAACATTCCAACTGCATCAGGGTTTAGACTGTGCTCGGGAGACATGTACAGATACTCAGGCTGAGGAAAGGAACTATGAGGATGCCCTCTCCCAATCTGTGGAAGAATTGTACCTTGGGTCTGGGTTGCAGCAAGATTTAAGGGGAGGTAAACTCACTTCTTGACAGCAAACTTTAGGACAAGAGATTTGAAGGACAATACCAATGGGTTTAACTGCTTTCCTGTGTCTGGATGACCTGATCCAGACTCAAAACCAAACCTCAGAGGAGCAAGCATGAGACTCAGGGCTGGAAAAGAACTCAGAAGTTATATTTCTGATAAAGCTAGTGATTGTGCCAATGCAGAGCAGACCAGTCCAAGGAGAAGTCCACTGGATCTACAGACCCACCCAGCAGCTTTGTCATATCCTTCCGGACCTGGTTTTATTAATCACTCCCTCAATTTTGGAGGCCACTTCTCTAACTACCTGATGTTCCAATGGATCCCAGTCAACTATTTGAAATGGGCTATGACTTTACTCAAATGTGTTTCTCCTTTATTATTTTCTTGGGGCTTTCTCTCAAAGAGACCTGGAGAGCCACCCTGATATAGAATGGTACCCATGTTAAATTTAAAAAAAAAATAAAAGAGGGACTCCTAGAATTTAAGGCCTCTACCAAGTACAACAGCTCTCATGGCCCACCATCGCTGAAAAACTGCAGTGCACATAGTATTAAATGGGTCCCTTGCTATACTCCATGAAGACATTGCTTGTTAGACACCATTCAAATACACAATGTTAGTGGCATTAATGTCATTCAGTGGGCCACTAATGGCTCCACAGAAGTAATAATACAATGTATTGGCATTCACCCAATCTCCAGCTAGACAAATGATCGTATATGGAACTATAGCAATTGGTAGCTGTCAACCTTTGTAGTATTACCAGTTAGTCAATTGATGACCTCAGTGTGGATAAAGGGGGGGGGGGGGTTACAGCCAGATACCAGACAGGATTTGATATGTCACACAGATTGCCAACACATATGTGTGACAGCAACTCTTATAATGAAAGCAAATATAATTGGGAAATAATGAATACCCACTTGTAGAGTGCTTGAACACACCATAACAATACTGTAGATATGGCCCAAATACATTGTACACCCTGAAACTGCAAAAGGCTTATAGCCACACTGATCCACTGCTAAGATTGCAAAAGTGAACTTTGATGAGCTTCAAGGCTCCAATCACTTTAACTTATTAAAGCTTTCCTTGCTTTTGTGTTGGGCACAGTGGCTGTTTGTTCTTCCTTTGGTCTTCCTTACTGCTTGGTATCGAGCAAGCTTGGGAGTAAAAGTGAAGACACCCTGAACATCTAAGTAATAAGAAAGGGGGAGACATTTAGAGCAGGGAAAACTCAGAGTGAGTGCGTATTATTAACACGAACATGGCCTTGTCAAGACCCAGGGCCTCAGACACATGGGAATAGCAAGGCCTTCCCCTGGAATAAGTACAGACGTTGTCAGTGTGTACAGAAAATATCAACAGCAGTTTCCTTCTCCAGAATGACTACAATGTGAGTCTGCTCCCTTCCAGAGGCCCCCTACACACACACACACACACACACACACACACACACACACACACACACACACCTAGATTAGTTAACCCTCCCCTTATTCATTCACACTTTATATACTAAGTGCACTGAGTTTCTGGGCTACTGGTGGTGCATCTCCATCAGAGAAAACAGTCCACCTGATCCCAGCTTTTCTGCATGTGTGTCTGTCCTTTCTTTATTCCCCTGTTGACATAGTCAGGTCAAATCCTAAAACTAAGTGGGTTTCAACAAGAAAAGACGCAAAGAACAGGACTAAGCTAATTCTCTTCACTGTTAGGTACACATTTCCAGTGTAAGAGTCTTCCAAGCCAATGAAGCTTTACCTTTTGCTTTATCTCATGTTTTTCTTTTCACCATTATATTAATTACAATGTTTTAGACAAAACAAATTAAAGCAAATTCTTGAACACTGTATGTGAAAAATTTCTAGGAAGTTAAAAAGTGTCCCATGGAATATTTATTATGATTTCCCCACCCCCAGAGAAACAAAACTCTGTGTGTGATTAGGAATTATTAAATTATCTGTAATAAAAGTTTATTCATAAAATTGGACTTTGGGGCAGTAGAGGACATCATCACTCTAGTGAGGGACAACCTACAGAATGGGGTAAAGTCTTTACCAGCTATACATTTAAAGGAGTATTAATTTCTAAACTGCATGAAGAATCAAAACAATTAAACATTAATAAAATTAACAACCCAAATAAAAATGGGAAAAGAACTTTAGTTCTAAAATAAAAATGGCATACAAATATCCAAGAAACTTTCTATTAGAGTTCAGCATTCTTAACCAATAGACTACTGAAAACAAAAACTTTTTTGAGATTTCAACATACCCTAGTTATAATTCCTAAAGTAATAACAAAGAAAGAAAATGTTGGCATGGATGTGGGGAGAGAGGAACATTTAATCACTGCTGGTGAGAAAGAGAACTGGTGCAGTCACTAGGCTATCTGAAGTTCCTCAAAGAGCTTAAAGTAGACCTACCACATAATTCAGCACAGCACTCTTGAATATACCCAAATAACTCTAGATCCTACTAGAGAGATGCTAAACATCCATTTTCATTGATGTTCTATTTACAATAACCAGAAAATCAAAACAACCTCATTGTTGATCGGTTGATGAGTGGATAATAAATATGTAGCATATTTATGTTACTGAATATTAGTCTGCTGATAATATAAATGAAATTAACAGGTAAACGGATGGGTCTGAAAGTACTCTTTATGAGTAAGATAACCCAGATCCATAAAGACAAGGATCACATTTTTGTCTCATTTATGAATGTTATCTTTGAATCTTCAGATGTGTGTATTTTATTTGAAATATCAAAGGAAGTTGGGAAATCACAATAGGTTATGGGAATGAACTTTGAAGAAAAGTGAGATGCAATGCATCAGTATAAAGTGTTAAATGTGACTAGTGGAACAGGAATGGTTAAATTTGAGTGGAAGGGGCAATTTCAGGGTAGAGAAGGGTATATATAACATTAAAGACCTTTTCTCCAATGTCATATAGAAACACATCACTGTAGAAACTTCCTATGTATAACATATACACATATACACATACATACACAGAGAGAGAAAAAGAAAAAAAAGAGAATCAAAATGGAGTTACCCTAAACAATGACCCCACTCGACCACACAAACTAAAAAATAAAAAAGCCTAGTGCAAAGAATAGGTTGCTTCTTTAAGAGTTGTTGGTCAGTGAGGTTCCAAAGACCACCAAACATTACAAGCTATTATCTGTCAGTGTTCTTGGGTACCTTCCAGAACTTGACAATAAGACTTTATTGCTGAAGATACCACACACTCCATGAAACATGGAGAAACCTAGTGGAATAGACCTGGATGCTTCATCTCTACTAGCTAGCTTCACAGTGCTAGAAGGCACAATCCTTATTATTGAAGGAGGAAAGTCCTCCATTAATCTTACCTAACTCTGAACTGTATCAGATACAATGATGACTGGCCTGCCAAGACATGCCCCCTGGTACAATAGTGGCCCTAATGTCATGGAACTAACCAACCATTTTCCAGCTGGATATGTTACATTCCACAAAATGAAATCTACCTGGCACCAATATTTGATCCAGAACCTATAGCAAGAGAAGTCATAGGCTCTAGAGGATAATCTACTGCTATTCTGCTCCTAAATGGATACAGCATTACCCTAATGACTGTTATACCCATAGCCTATGGCACCTCTCAGTCCTCCTCAGAAAAGTTTGTATTGCAGTAGATAGTAATCAACGCAGAGATTCACACTAGGCAAGGTGCAGAGAGTGAGCAACTATGGAATGATCAGTCCTAAATGGAACATACAGCCACCCCCTCCCAAAGCTCAGGGGGCATTGGGGAAGTAGGAGCAGAAAGATATTAAAAGCCAGAGGCTGTGGATGACAAGGAAGCAGTGTCTTCTGAACACAGTAGGGTAAACGCACAATTTGGAGTAGTTGTGACAGTATGCACAAGACACAAAGCCAGACCAAATCTCAGCATGGACAGGGGAATTGTGCATATAATCCCAGCCCTAAACAAGTTGCTAGTGCCAACTTATTGCCAAGAGAAGAGACCATTTTCTCCAAAAGTGTATCCCCTGATAAACTGACCATAGTTCACTGAAAGGTACACATACAAGAACATTTGAACAGCACAAATTTGTCTCATTTTTTTAGAAGGAACATGAAGTTGGAGGGGTAAGGAAGGGAAGTGGATCTGGGAAGAACTTATGAGGGAAAATAAATATGATCAAAATATGTTAGATGAAATTTTCAAATAACTAATAAAATACAAAATAACAAAAATAAAGACAATAAATATTAATGTACATTTCCATCTTAATATTATTTTATAACCTTGTTTAATTTTGTGACTATAATACTATGAATATGGCTCAAATACTGAGAATGTGTTGTGATAGAATACAAAAGAAATATAAAACTTCGTATTAAATTGTTCTCAGGGCCATTAGAAATTATTTTTTTTTCTTTCTTCTCTACCTCATTTGTGAAACACATTTAAAACATGATAATATGAGTTTTGAGTGAAAGAAAAAAATTTGGACAAACCTGCCTTATGATTTAATCTTAATAGTTGAAATTTCTATTTCCTAGACAGAACCGTGATCCTAACAGAGTTAATGTAGGTGTTTATACTAATCCAAACAATCTTCATAAAATTACAAGCTCTGGAGGTGCTATGGAAATGGCTCAGTGCTGGCTGGGCAGGCGTGAGGACCGATGTTTGGATGCCCAGTACCCAGGGAAAAATCTGGGAGATGAAGAACATGTCTATCATGCTTGCTTTTAATCCCAGGATTTTCCACATGACGATCTCTGGTCTTTACTGGCAGCCAGCATACCCCAAAGACTATGAGCTCAAGATTCAGTGAGAGATAAAAATTTCAAAGTATAAGGTGGAAAGTGATGGGGTGGGACATGTGGTGGTCTCTTCTGGCCTGCACACATGCTTACAGACATGCACATGCATGATACACAAAAAATAAATTAATTAATAAATTGTATTATATATGCAGGGCCTGGTAATATATGCCTATACTCCTGTACATGGGAGACTGAGGCAAAGAGAGCATTCAAAGACGTCTTGGTCTGCATAAGGAGACTCTGACTCATGCAAAACAAAAGACTTGGGATATTCAAAGGACAGTATTGTTTTTATCCATTTTTAAATGTTAAGTTTAAGAACGTTATATTTCCCTAGATGGTTGTTAAACCCAACTCATTATGTTCCAATGATGAAATAATAATAAGGAAATGAAAATGATATGTGTGAATCACATGCTGAGGAGTCTTCAGAAATGATTATTATATTGGAGCAATTACTAACAAATAATCTGACTTGCCAAGGATTTGAGATAAAGCCGAAAAGAAACACCTAAAGTGAACCAGCTTACCTGCCATCCCAGATCCCGGAAACTCACGTAGAGTTCATGCTTTTTGCAGGCTTGCTTTTGTTCACTGGTGTTATAATCTGCAGATTAAAGAAAAACAAAACCTTACATTTCAAACAAATGACAGCTTATTGGGTATCGAAGTATACAACTTCTGCTACGAGGTTATGGATAAGGTTTCCGGAAGAGATTATCTATATTAAGCATGAGTTTGATTCTTAACTGAGAATTTTGGCTTAACTGTGTCACTCAGGCAAGTTACTTTTGTAGAATGTATTGCAACTGTTTGCCTTATAAGGTTCTTAAAAGAATTCTATTGGCACCTGTACGCCAGGCATAAGCTGGTGCTGCTGAGTACTAGCTATGAACTGTGTGATTGTTCACTAATGATACATCACATAAATATGTGATGCATATTCATACAATATTTCCTGAAGAGGTGCTTTCAGAGAAGATGCCAGTGTTTTCAGAAATTTTATTTAAGTAGGTATCATCAATATAAGATATTCTATTTTGAGTTTCTGAGCATCACTCAAAAGCATGTCTACTTTGAGACATATTCATTATGGCTGAAGGAAGTATCCAGACAGAAATGAATCAAACGAAAAGCTCAAGAAACCCACTCCTTTTTTCCTTTCATTCTCAAGTCCATTCTACCAGGAAATCACACACATAATTTTCAAACAGATTTCAAACACACTTGCTCACTCTGTCCATCATTGCTCCTGGACCAAACCACCATCACTGGCCAAGATTACTGCAGTGTCCTGAATGGCAGTCCCCCATCCTCCCCTCTACAATAAAGTGCTAAGTGGGCTTTCATCAAATCAACTATGCACTTATCTGAAAGACTCCCTCCATCTTTGATGGAGCCTTCACTAGCTAGCACATTTAAATACTGTAACTCTACCCCAATAGTCCTCGTTTCTCTTCTTTGGTTAGGGTGATTTAGTGTTTCTCTTACACTTTGTGAAATTCTCTGGCATTATTTATTCATTACATGCATGACGTCTTCTCTAGATTGCACCTCTTAACTAATTTCTCACCAAGACACTCTATTTAACTCTGGTTCACTGTTGTATACCAAGTACAAAAAATAGGAACTGATACATAATATGCATTTCATAAATATTTGGAGAATTAACGAACTTATTTCCCATAGTTATCCATGAGTAACTTAAGACAGATACATTGTTTCTATTATATATTTTTCAATGCATTAAAAAATATTAAAATTTCATAATTTTTCAAAAGTCTAAATATGAACGTAAAACTCTACTCTTGCATCTGAAACAAAGTAAAATATCTCAAAAATACAAAACTTTACAGAACACTTTTAATGTTTTCTCTGGGATTTGCTCACACTTTTTACAAATAGCATTCTAAAGGATTTTTATTGCTGAAAAGGGGAAAATTAAAAAGCTATATATATATATATATATACACACACACATATATATATGTATATATATATATATATTTCACCATCCAATTTAATCATTCAACTGCTAATGAAAAGAGTATCACACCAGAACCAAATGATGACTCAGTAGTCCTTATAATTACTTCAAGTTATTATTTGTCTGATGTCAATTTAGAAAACAAAATAGTAATTAAAATATGAACAAGATTTTCCTCTTATGCAATAATAGAATAAATATATGTTAATAGTGAAAAATGAAGAAAATTTGTTTTAAGAGTATGTCCTCTTGCATTCAGGGAAATTTATTCCTTAATTTGAATAATACCATCAAACAATTCTATTCAGGCAGTGGACAATTATGTTTTTGACAATTAACATTAAATGATACATTACACACACACACAGATTAGATAGATAGATAGATAGATAGATAGATAGATAGATAGACAGATAGATAGGCAGGCAGATAGATGATAGGTAGGTAGGTAGGTAGGTAGGTAGATAGATAAACAGACAGACAGATGGATAGATACTACATGTAGAGTTATTACAATTGTATGTTTAAAAAGAAAGTAAATAAAATTAAAAGCCCAAATTTCTCATATAATTAAAGTAGTTTCATAAAGATTAAGTGTGATATATATTATTTCACATAAATGTAATGAGCAATTAAGTTTAAAATGGACTCTTGTTCCAAGAGTCTAATGTCATGGAGAGTCGAATCCATATGCTTATTCTGTCAGAAATAAAAATTAACGGGTACTGAGTGAAGATATTTTAGCCAAATCAGCAAAGTCTGGAGTTAGGTTCATGCTCAATGGTTGGCAAACTAAACTACAGGAAAATGGGCAAGGAAATGATGTTTATAGCTTTAAAAATATCAAGTGGCAGTCCTTAGGAGATTAAATAAAATGGACATAATTCTACTGTTGACAAACCAATCTACAAATGAAATCATGCACCCAACTCCATTCTGCCCATAGCTGCTTGCCAGGAATCTTGACCTTCACCTGGACTCTCACTCCACTAGTAACCCATCAGAGCCCTTACCCACCAGGCCAGGCCACCTGGCATGAAGACACATGTAATTTATTTGTGTTCCCCATCATAACTCCTCCCAACTCTGACCATGCACCATGGAGCAGTTTATACCAGATCCATCCTTAAGGCTCAGAGAAGCCCACACATCCTATGCACTGACCAGGCAAGCCTACATGACCGTGTCCTGTCTGTGTATTACCCAATTCCCAGACCTACACCTGAACTCGCAGAGCCTAGCCCAGCCTGATGAGCCCAATCTACACGTTTCCTAGCCTCCAGGTCAGGCCAGGTGGCAGAGCCTAGGTACCAGCCCAGTGTGCTGTGTTCACATCAGATGCACAACCAATGACAGAAGATTGCACAGCCAGATCTCATATAAAAATAATATAAACTATCAAGGCATTATGAACCCTCCCCCAAAATCTTCCAGTACTATCAGAAATGTTCTCCAATGAGAATTATGTAGATGAAACCCAGGATACAGAAGCCAAAAGAAAAATCACAAACTTTATCATAAATGTCAAGGAACTTAAGGAAGACACAAACAGCTCAGTGAAATTAAAGATAATGAACTCAAAGTGAATAATTACCTGAGGGATGTGAAAGAAAAAACAAGCATAGGCTGAATGAAATAACTAAATTCAATGAAGAAACAAACATTGATGAGAACTCAAGCTAAAATGAGGTCGTAATTGAAAAACCAAATAACTAGAAAAATCAATGGATTCTGTAACTAGAATGAATTAAATAGAAGAGAGAATAATCGGACTTGAAGATAAATAGAGGAACATGAACAAACAAGCAAAGAATATTAATTTATTTAGAACACAGGAAAGGAACATGCTGGGAATGTGTAACACCATCAAATAACAAAGTCTTCCAATTATAGGCATAGATGAGGTAGAATAATCACAGGTCAATGGCAAAGACCACATTCAACAAGATCATAGAAGAAAACTTTCATAAACTAAGGAAAAGCATACCCATAGATGTACAAAAAGCACACAAAACCCCAAACCAGACAAGATTCACACAGAGAGCCCCAACAACCAGACAAGACCAGAAAAGACCCTGTGGCAAATCATATCTGCATCACTAAATATATAAAAAGAAATATTCTCAAAAATTGAAAAGAAAGAGCACAAGTCACACATAAAGAAAAACCCACTAGCATAACAGCTAACTCCTCAATAGAAACTTTGAAACTCAGAACAACCTGAAGCAATGTACTATGAATTCTAAAAAACCATAACTGTCAATCAAGATTACTGTACCCAGCAAAACTATGTACCATGTTGAAGGAAAATGAAAAACTTTTCATGATCCCAATGGACTAAGAAAATTTATACCCATCACAGCAATTCTAAATAAAATATAGGAAGAAGTACTTGAACTGAAGAGAGAAGGAATCATAACTGAGAGACTGTAGGAACTCCTCTAATTACTGAAAAGTATAACTAAAAACAACAAAAAAGAAACACATACCTTTCTATAATAACTTCAAATATTAATGGCCTTAGCTCTCTGATCAAAAGACAAAGGCTGTTTGAATGGATTAAGGAAAGAAAATTCACCCTTCTGTTGCCTCCAGAAATTCATCTTTAAATAAAGACCTTACCTCAAGGTGAAGAAGGATGGAAAGAGGGATTCCAATAAAACTGGACCAGGAAACAAACAGGTGTTGCTCTCCTAACATCTGACAAAACAGACCTCAAACTAAACCTTATCAGAGCAGACAAAGAAGGACACTTAATTCTCCTTACGAGAACGGTTTACCAAGAAGACATTGTAATCCTAAATATATATGCACCAAGCTGGGGTGAATACAATTTCATTTTTTTAAAAAAAACTTACTACTGGAAGAAAAGAAACAGACTTAACATCAAATCATTAACAGTAGATAATTTTAATATCACACATTCTCCAATATATAAACATAGAAACATCAGAATTAAGTGAAATACATGAAATGGACTAAACAGATATCTACAGAATATTCCACCTAAAAACAAACAATATATATTCGGCTCAGTAGGCCATGAGAGTTTCTATAATATAGACGACATTCTGGGACACAAACAAATCTTCAAAAATTTGGAAAATTTGAAACAACTCCCTCTATCCTATATGGTCATAATACAATAAAACTTAAAGTAGACAGCAAACAAATCTCTAGTAAGTCCACAAACTCATAGAGATTAAAATTTTGTTTTTGAATGATTAATGGGTCAAAAAAAGAAATCAAGATAAAAGATAAAAATAAAATAAAAAATTTCTGGCTCTAAATGAAGTGAAAACACAATGCTATAAAACTGGGGCACAATAAAAGGAACCCCAGTATGAAAATTTATAGCTCCAAGTGCCTACATTAAAAAATAAGAAAGATCAAAAAATAAATGACTTAACAATGCAACTCAAGAATCTGGAAAAACAACAAACTAATCCCAAATCCGGTACAAAGCAAGAAATAAAAATCAGAGCCCAAATTAAAGAAATAGAAACAAATAAAATAATTCAATAACTCAATGGTTCTAAGAACAGATTCTATAAGAAAGTAAACAATATGTTTAGTCTAACTAACTAAAAGAAAGAGATGATCCAAATAAACACATTTAGAAATAAAAAGGAGACAGCAGACACCAAAGAAATTCAGAATATTGTACGAGAATATATTTTAAAAACAATTTGTACACCATTAAGTTCGAACCTAAAGGCATGGAAAAATTTACAGATTCATCCAAACCAGCACAGTTAGAACAAGAAGAGATAAACAACCTAAATACAACATCTGAGGGGAGTAAAAATAGTAATATAAAGGCTTCTGACTTTAAAAGGCAAAATTCTATCAAATATTCAAAGAAGATCTACAGACAATACTTCTTAAATAATTTTTTTAAAAAAAAGCAGAAATAGAAAGAGCACTTCTACAAAGCCAGTATCACTCTAATACCAAAACCAGGTAGAAACAATGAAAAAAAGAAAAGTATAGTTCAATAATCCTGAAGAACATGACTCAAAAATCTTTAGTAACACCCTTGAAAACCAAATACAGCTATATATCAAAAACATCATTAACCAATACCAAGGTTACTTTATCCCAAAGATACAGGGTTAAAACAACATACACAAGAGAATGAATGTGATAAATCATGTAAATAGACAAAGACAAAAATTTAATTGTTGTGACACACACACACACACACACACACATACACACACAAGAATATATAAATACAATCTGACTAACAATTATAAAATAATGACTAACATTGAAAATATTAAGTATTTGTACAAATTTTCATGGCCAATTTCTAGGAAAAATGTGAAAATAATTTAATTTTGTTTATGGAGCTGAAGCAAGGAAGTCAGGACCACGAGGAGTGCGCCCACCCACTGAGACTGCGGGCTGGTCTAATGGGAGCTCACCAAGGCCAGCTCGACCGGAACTGAGAAAGCATGGGATCAAACCGGATTCTCTGAACATGGCGGACAATGAAGACTGACTGAGAAGTCAAGAACAATGGCACTGGGTTTTGATCCTACCGCATGTACTGGCTTTTGGAGAGCCTAGTCTGTTTAGATGCACACCTTCCTGGACCTGGATGGAGTAGGTTGGACTTTGGACTTCCGGCAGGGCAGGGAACCCTGACTGCTCCTTGGACTGGAAAGGGAGGGGAGGGGAGTTAAGGGAAGGGGAGAGAAATGGGAGGTGGGAAGGAGGCAGAGGCGGAAATATAATTTTAAAAAAATTAAAATAAAAAAATAAAAGTGAAAAAAATAAAATAAAAAATAAAAAAATCAGAAAAAATATCACTGTCTTTGACTTTAAATAATGAAAATGCAATAAAATAGGAGGTGGTTTTTAAAAAGTGGGGGAATAAAACCCTAAGATTATAAAAGCTTTCATGTTCTGAAAGACAAAGTTAAAGATGGGTGACCTGAATGTAAAAGGAATGATAATTCACTAAAGTAAGGCAAAAAAAAACTCCTTATGTGTATTAACAATGTTTTCATTTAAGAGGTATCAGAGGCAGATAATATACAAAAGATATAGCTGTACAATTGATAGATAAATGGTAGATAGGAAGGTGTGGATATCTATATGTAGAACATGTGTGTATGTGTCTGTGTGTGTGTGTGTGTGTGTGTGTGTATGAGAGAGAGAGAGAGAGAGAGAGAGAGAGAGAGAGAGAGAGAGAGATCCAAAATAGAACTTAACACTTAAGCATGACAACAGTTTACACAAATTATATGATAAAAATTCTCCGTCTCAGAGCAAAGAGATTTTTAGCTTTCTTTTTCTTAGCTTTCAAAAAGAAAAGAGTAAATGAACAACTGGAGAATTAAAACAAAAAATGATTTATTCACAGAAAATAATGAATTTTGAGCCTAAGGAAGCTCAAAATAGACTATTCAATAAAGTGAATTTGATGAGTCCTTAAGGATAATTTTTGATAAACCAGTAAAGAGAGACAAGCCACACTCACTGAATTACCAAATTGAATAAATAAAACCTGACCCAAAGGGGTTGCCACTATTTGTACATACAGAGATATTTGTACTTTGATATAAATTTGTGGCACAAAACATTAGCCAATAGATTATTATCTACCTGGAATCTTCCCTTTATTCTCTTTAGTCAAGCAACCCTGTAGCCATACAAATGTCATCTGCACCTTAGAGGCCACTGAGATAAAATTTTATCTACAGATTGTAGATTCCAACTCTCCACTAGACCTCTCTAAACGAAGGCTTCCCAAATGTCCCCCACTCACTATTTCTACTTCCATTCTCTCTCTGTTTCCATACTTACAAACTGAGTCAATAGGATTAACAGTCACCTGGAGGTCATAGCCAAAACTACACAACTAGTAAGAGATATAGTCAGTATTAAATAATAGAAAATAGAAACCAAAAATGTGTCAATAAACATGGCTTGCTAATGGCATATTAGATGTGCCAGAGAATTTTCTTGAGAAAGGATTCTAAAACATTCCATTATTCACAGAATAATCAGTTTTTAACATTAATTTTTGTAGGAATCATCTAGATTAGAACCATTTTCCTGTATGTAGCGTTGCGGGATTTTCAGTACAGTATTTATTTTAGATACCTCACTTGAAAACAGGAAAAACGTTCGTTAAAATTGATGTGATTAACTACACTAATTCCAGTATGATTAAAAAGCGCCCCAACACTTTACAAGAATCAGGTCATTCTGTTAGGAAGATGACTAAATCACTTCTAAAATAAACAAAACATATCATTTGTATAGTTTTACTGATAATACGTTATAAAGTACTCTGGATGATTTAATTGATTCTACTTCCTTGTTTGTACTGATATGTTTCAAGAGGCATAGGTTTCCATTGTATACATTAGACAAGAGGTAATGTTTATTTGATTTGAGAATAAGTGCAGAATGTTTGCATTAGGACTAACTATGTGAGAGAACTACCCTGAGAAGCTATCAAGTCTTCAGGCAGGACCACCACATGATCAGACCCTCTTGCAAGGGTCCTTAGTATTAAGCATGTAATAAAATGTTTTCTAGGAGTTCTGGTGTGAGCTGATGTGTGGCATTTTCCTGTGAGCTTTCAAAGACTCTTAATACTCTGCTGTTTTGAGTACTTCATGTAACTCTTGAAACAGCATCATGGTCCATGGCTTCTTTGAAAACCTTATCAATCTAAAGTCATTGTATCTTCAAGGGTAGCTGGTTTAAAACTTGGTTAATGCCTTTTCTTCCTTTCTTTACAGCCCAAACGTTAAAAAAAAATCACTGACCATGGTCAATGTGGCACTGTCAATGTCTCCTATAGGATTAAAGCTCAATCTTCTTTTCGAAGGAACTGAGACAGGGACAAACTCCACAAACAGTCTGGAAACAATGAGCCTACAAATATTCATTTGAACAAGGAAGTTGGTTTTCCAGAAGCAAACATGTTAATTTGTTTAGTAAGTAATGGGTGAACTCCTATTTTGTGGTAGACACTCTTCTATACTCTCCCTAGGATTATGTATGGGACAGAGAGCACAGAAAAGTTATAAGGAAGGAATCTTATTTTATTTCCTCCCCCTCCTTCCCCTTTCTCCCTCCCTCTCTTCATTCCTTCTTTTTATCTTTCCTCTTTCCCTCTCTCTTCCTCCTTCTTTTTTATGTTTCTGCAGGACCCCTAGATAACTCAGATTGACTTGAAATTCTGGATTTCCTAGCCTCAGCCTCCTGAGTAATGGGATTAAGTAAGTGCACCACCACGTGCAGTATAGAAGTCCTTGAAACAGGAAAAAGGTGGAGTAAAATAGTCATAATGACTAAACCTGGATTCTCTGATGTCTTATGCCTTTTCAGACTTCCAGTACTTTAGGAGACGCGTTATAAACTTCAATTTGACAAACCTCTATCATTGCTCTTTCTTAAACCTGCCTCCACCAGGGAGCCCTTGTTCCACCGTTTATTATGAAAGCCTGATACTATTATGGCATCTATTATTTATATTTGGATAATTTTACATTTTGCCTGGCATTTCAAGCCCCCCAAATATCAAGAGTTCTGTTTTTATTACCCTTCCCTTTCCTTCAGTCCCGCCTTTTAGCCCAACTCCTATGAGGCTTTTCCCACCTGCTTGATTATTACCTACTGAAAGGTTAAGTCTCACAGAAAACTAGCTACTTTCTTATTATCAAAATATGGACTAGCTTCAAAACCATCTACCACATATTTCACAGAGGTGCTTGCCAAGGACCAACTCTGCAAAGGGAAATATCAGTCTATATTACAATAAGCAATGCACTAAACGTGTTGGGAAACTGGCGAAAAGGCTCCTAGTTTTGGCTCCATGTGTTTTATTCATCTATGGTTATAGAAGCACATTTGTTACTTTGTGGTCAAGAAGAGAAGATAAATAGAGCGGGCCCAGAGGGAAAAGGACTTTGATGATTCCGGTTGCTGGAACCTTCTGCCAGAGTAATTATAAACTTGAACAATCAGGGCATGCCTATGCTTTCTGTTTTCCAGTTTCCTCGGAAATTGTTTACTATTCTACTCAAAGTTTAGAAAAGCCCTCTCTTGATACAAAATGCTACATGAAATTAAAAACGTTTCAGTCAAATTCAAAAACCTCCTAGCTGAAATATATACATATATATTATATATATACATATATATCTTTGACAAGCTAATATTTGCAAGGAAAAGGGAGACTTAGAAGGTTATTTTTCTCCATTCTCATATTCAGAGACTATAACTTTTTGCCAAACTAAATATTTTGTGAGTATCTTTAACAAAGTAGCTTAAAACTACCATTATTCTTCAATGAAACTCTATTTGAAAGCTTCATTTTTATGTACCATTTAATTTAGTATAATGTAATGCCATATATAATCCTCTCCTATTGCTTCTGTTTCTAAACATACCAGGTAACCTGGCAACTACATTTTAAGAAGGTGAATGAATTCCACCTTTTGAGAATCTCAGGTTCTAGGAGATTTGTTACTTTGAAGTAACCTCAAAAAATGAAGATTAAAAAAATAATAGCAAAGGTTATTTGAAATTAGATTTCCAATTTACCGAAATACTGCTAGTGAAACTCATTGGCTCACCCTTTGTGCCTAGCAAAATACAGGACATAAGGTGCCTGTTAAGATAACCACATACATCGTTATCAGTAAACAATTTTTTACTAAGTTGAGAAGTGCTAGGATTAGTAAAGATCCAAATTCATTTTTCATAGATGAAAACAGATTCTTGCAGGAATGTAGACATCAACTTTATGCTTGTATCTAGACTAACCAAGGTCCTTCTCAGCATGAAGCATGCAGTTAAATCTCTGGCCATTACACACTTTCTAGTTAGTGACTCCTTTATCTCTTTTTCCAACCAAAAGGACAATAAACTAAAATCAAAGTAGATCTTTATATTAACTGTACGTTTGTAATATTTTTCTGAAAAGTTTTATGTGTACATGTGACTGGATAGTTCAGATATCAGTCCGCCAGACAATTAAGAAAAATATAAACACACCCTGGTTCTCTGACAGTCTGCCCTGTTCCTATTTTCAAGAAGATTCTGGGTTGCGTGATTCACATCTAAATACTAAAGAAAGAACTATATGATGAATTCACCTGGTTGACCATTCCTTGGGGAAGTTAGCCTGTAAGATATGTCGTTTCGTTTGGGCTACACTTTGTTGACTTAGCCATTTCAGAGCTTTATGACTGCCAGCTTGACTTTAATTTGAATGGAATCTTTCAACACTTGGTGGCAGATCATAGTTATTTTTAAATGAATTACTGAGTGATTCACTGGTGAAGCATTCTGGGGATGCTAGAGACATCACTAGGTGATTTAATATACCAAATGAAGGTATATGCAGCTGGCAAATTTATTGTAGTGACTTGACTTGCAACACATGACCCAATAATCCTCTGAGCACAACTGTCACTCTCATTTTGTCTTACCTCCAGCCGTGGACATCCTGGAGGTGTCCTGATGAGAGCTGGATTTATTGCGGTTTGGATTTTTCCGTTTGCTGGCTGCTCGCACAGATCGAAGAAGTACCTCGCTTGCCTTGAAGAAGGCCACCATGAATGGCTGTTTTGACTGAGGTCCATGTCTTCCCACAAGGCCAGCAGATTTTACGTTAATGCTGCGTCCTAGGACATAATATATAAATATTTGGTTTGTGAGAAAGAAATCATGAATTGTGGATGAGTTCTGCAGTAAAGGAGAAAAAGAGAAAAATATTTAAGCATTATCAGAATGTTTTCTTTATAGATCAAGATTCTCATAAACCTTGATATTTATGATTAAGGATAAATATCCAGGCATATTTGTTTAATCATCTTATTATTCTACCACAGTGTAAAACACATGGAAGTACACTAGGTTACATCCCATGTCTGTTTTCATTCACTTATACTTTCTCAGACAACAAGAAATAGATTTGCTTAACCATCAGACTTGAAACATCCACATGAAATATAGGTTTCAAAGCCAACTGGGAGCTTTTCTGCAGTAGAAACTCAATATGTAGCCAGAAGTTTCTTTTCTGCCTGGTTCTGCAGCCCTTCAGTCCCAAATAAACACACAGAGTCTTATATTAATTACAAACTGTTTGGCCTCTTAACTCAATCTTACCACTAACTAGCTCTTACAACTTAAATTAACCCATAATTCTTATCTATGTTTTGCCACGTAGCTTGGTACCTTTTCTCAGTAAGGCATTCTTATCTTGCTTCCTCTGTGTCTGGCTGATGACACATCTCTGCCTTTCCTCTTCCCAGAATTCTCTAGTTTGGTTGCCCCATCTATACTTCCTCCTGGCTACTGGCCAATTAGCATTTTAGTAAACCAAGATGAGTGACAAATCTTTACAGTGTATAAGAGCATTATCCCACAGTATTTCCTTCTTTTTTTTTTTCCTTTTCAAAGCAAGAACCCTGCATCTAATCTGCTTTGTTTAACATTTTTCCTGGCCATTATCCTTAACAACTTGTAATCAATATGTAAACAAAGACAAACATCCATAATTCATTTTGGGGGGAGGGATGCAGGTGTAGTTTTCCAGGTTACTTTCTGCTTATTGGGAGCACTGGTAATATTTGAGCGACCCTAAGGAAATTAGGATTATGGTCAAATCCTGACTGGAGTATTTTGTGAGGCTGGATCATCTCAGCCAGAAGCCTTGAATCTATCTATTCTGGATGCAGCACTCGGAAGAAACTACAACAGAGGCACTCTGAGACATTGAATCATCTCAGCCATCCACTCCTATCAGAGATTTTTCAGGGTGTCTTCCTCGATCAAACCTGATTTTTCTTAACCCAGAATGAATCCACAACCTCTCATTTCCTGTGGAAATAAAGCAGAAACTCTTTCCCAAAGTAACATATCTTTTGAGTTAAATTTTGAAGTCAAAATATTTTTAAAATATATAGGTTGGTTTAACCCAGCAGCATTAATAGTCAAATGTCTTTTAGCAGTTGTTGTTCCTTCCTCAGCAGTCAAACAATGCAAAGACAATACAATAACATACAGTATCCAGACTCTCTGTGTGTTTTCCATCTTTAGGGGCTTTTTTTACTCTATGTCTTTTACTTTTATTTTTTAATTTTTTGGTTTTGAGACAGAATTTCTCTGTGTATCTTTGGTTATCCTAGAACTCACTCTGTAGAACAGGCTGGCCTTGAACTTACAGAGACCCACCTGCCTCCCAAGTACTGGGATTAAAGATATGCAGCATCCTGCCCAGATACTCTATTTCTTTTTTAAAGGACTTTCTCATTTTTTCTTTTCTCTCCCAAGCCTACATATATTTTTAAACACACTGTAAATGAGTTAGAGGGTTTTTTTTTCCATCTGAATCTGTCTTTACTATATATCTCTATCTTTTGCTGAGGGCATGAGTCTTTAATCTGCTAAGCAGTATGGCTAGGATTAAAGCTGTGACTTTGGCGACTGGTTCTACTCCATTCCTTAGCTTTCTAAGAGTCTAGTAGCTTCATGGCAAAGGTACTGGTGGGAACCATGTTTATAGCTACAACTCTGTAGAGTTTCAAGGTTCATGCTACCATCAAGAAGCCTGTCATTGGTTGCTCAAAAATACCATTTAAATGTTTGGTGGCAGAGCCTCTTAAAAGAGCTGCAAGATTTTTACCACTAATACTGAGTCAGGAAGCCTCTCTTAAAGGAGCCATACCTCTGCTTGCCGCTAGCAAACAGAGCCTACCCGAGACAATGCTGGTATCAAGAAGCCATGCTTGACTTTGTTCTTTTGTGTCTAGAATCCCTTTCCAAGCTCTCTCAGATTTTATATGGATGCAGTTTCCAAATGTTAGGCACCATTTGTAGACAAAAGTTTATGTCCCACCTGTTTCTGCAGCTGTTCAGTCCCAAATAAACACACTGAGGCTTATATTAATTACAAACTGTTTGGACTTTTAGCTCAGGGTTATTACTAATTAGCTTTACAACTTAAATTAACCCATGATTCTTACCTATGTTTAGTCATGTGGCTTGGTATCTTTTCTCAGTAAGGCATTCTCATCTTGTTTCCTCTATGTCTTGCTGATGACTGCATCTCTGCCTTTCCTCTCCCAGAATTCTTCTAGTCTGACCCACCTATACTTCCTGTCTGGCTACTGACTAATCAGTGTTTTATTAAACCAATATGAGTGACAAATCTTTACAGAGTACAAGAGCATTATCTCACAATACATAATTTTTCTATAATAGATAAAAAATTGAATGCCTGAAGGGTATCTCTACTTTTTCTGGATAGTTTCAGCCTTTCTCATATTAAGTCAATACTGACAGCCTTTCCCCCATTTACATCTGGCCATGTCAGTAAACTTTACAAGGTTGTTTGCTCTATTTAACATTCTTCATGTCATCCTGAGAGACTTTTACTGGGAATGCAGGTCTGTCATGAACTCCATGCTCATTGGAAAACATTGTGAAAGAAACATGAAAATTCCCAAATTCCTCTCCCCATGAGTTTCCACAAACTAAAAGTTGACTGAGAAGATTTCAGGAGACTCAAGTGGAGTCTAGTAAGTCTGCAAAAAGGGAAGGAAGTCCTAAGTGAGCTCATAGACTCACATTTGATGTGCATTTAGTTTTATGTCTTAGACCCATCTTAATCTGTACATGTGGTTGTACAACAAAGGAAGAGAGAAACCAGAGTATGTTGTAAGTCAGAGTGTCCTGGGCTCTTGAAACTTAGGTGTCTTAAAGTGCCTTTCCCATGGATGGAGTAGCATTGTTTATAATCATACTAATATGTTTGGAGAGCTTCCTCTGAATAAGCTATATAATTTTCTGGGTGCTTCCTCTACATTACTTAATATGATTCCACAAACACTATAGTAATTAGGCACTACTGTGCTCCCAATTTAAAGTAATTGTCATTTTAAATTATATGTTTATATAATATGTAATTAAATATATATATATATATACTATACAAGGACCTATTATATATTATGTACATAAAGAAAACCATTGGTTGCTTTCTAGTTCCATGGAAATCACCCAAAGGAGGCAAGCTATTTAGTATTATGCTGTAACTTTACTTAGAAATTACTCAGGCTTATTGAAGTTACTATTCTAGATATGAAGTTATGGATCCTGTAAGAGTAATGTATAACATGGTTTGAAATATGTACATGATTGACTCTGGCTTGCCCCCTGAGAAATGTGCATGTTTCCTTAAAATATTTATTCAGCAGAGACTATGAAGCAACCTCAGTCCACTACAAGACCTAATCAACCATAGAAGAAAGAAAGGGGAAACAAGTCCCTAAAATGGCATCAATGGTATTCCACCAAATAAGCCCTTGTTCTTAACAAAGTGTATTTTGGCAGCAAGAACAGTTTTGTATGCACATGGATTGTGCAGAGCGACTTCTCTACCATCAGAAACGAGAGTGTGTCGTAAGAGTTCATGCAGCTGTTGTGAGGGAGACAGAGGTCCTTCACATATGGCAATGCCAGTTTTTAAAAGACAGTTCGTAGCAATCCAAGCTGCATGGGTATCTTCACCAGTGGTCCTATAACAGAGAAAACTTGTCTACAAGAAGGAAAATGGACATCTGCCTCACAAGCCCCTCTGCGTTCAGTCCTACCAGGAAAAGAACTTAAAAATAGCCCAAGCAGTAAACCTTAAACAAATAAGCATACACGTTTTCCTTTCAAATGCAAACTTATGGTGGCTCTGCGCCAGAGTGTATATACTTCTTAGGAAAACTTTATCATTGGCATAAATGAAAGAGGCAGTTTGATTTGTGGTTAGAGTAGTTTCCATTTTACTTCCACTGTAACAAATGTATTAATTCAGCTCAGACTTCCTCCTTCTGGCAGCCCTTGTGCTGTAAAAAGAGAAATTAGGAGTTCCAGCCAAATACCATACCTTGAACTGACCCACTTCAATACATAAACACTTTTACAACGTGTTTATTCAGGTGTAGCCCTTGAAATCGGTTTAAGAGTTTCCAGCGACAGAGAGCTCGGCAAAAGAAAAGAAAATGAGAACTGAGAAACTTAACTGCTGTGGAATAGAAGAACTGGCAATCTGTTCTTCATTTTTTTGTCCTGTTTTGAAATATAACATAAAAAAGTATTTGTTGAAACTTTTACTTTGATATTTTAACGAAGTGTTAATTTAACAGTAGCTAGACTCTACTTGTATACATTGAGACTGCAGAGACCATTTTTAATATATGATCTTTCTGATTCGGAAATAGGTTACTGTAAGGACTTCACAGTGGTAAAATTGGTTTTTCTGTTCATTATGATACACATTGACTTTTATCGTTAAATAAGCACTTAACTCAAAGCTCCAAGTTTCCTGCAGTTTGCAACATTTCTTTTTTTAATTCCAATGTTCTCAGTATTTTTATTTTTAGTTATCGAGAAATAACACTGTTCTAAAGAATCACATTCTGAAACTTGTAAAGATGTGAATTACAAATAAGAGTTTTCTTGAGATTTGCCAAGGAAGATATTGTGTCCCTTCAAATCAATGTAAAATCCTTTTCAAAATTACTTAAGATATTACTGAATTTATTCTTGGTGATTCACTTCAGCAATGAAGTAACTACTAAGATTTTGTAAATTCAAGGCTTGCTCAGTTACTCTTTGTCTTAAACTACAATATAAAAGCATTGTCTACTTTATCTACTTCTGTAGACAAAATATACCTACATTGATTATGTTGGTTAAACCTTTTGGATGACTGATCAGCTGTTTTCATTCAAAGTGCACACAGGCCCTTAGAATATATTGCATGTAGAAAAGACTGTGAATTTTTTTAAATATACTGAATAATTTTTCATTTTAAATGTAAAATAAATATGTGTCAGGTATTGGAAATGTGAACTATATGATGCCCTAAACCATTTTAAGAAAACTGTGTCTGTATATTATCAATGTTCTTCAAAGATGACCTTGTTTTTTAGTTATTTCCAAGTTGGAAAAATAGACACAATGACAGAAAAATAGATTGAGTATGTAATGGAAATTAAAACGGGATGTGATATTAAATGTACATTAATATAAGGGTAGTAAAGATTTTAGCCTGAATCTACACTTAAGCATTTTACGACTCACACATATCTTGGCATAGCTAGAACTTAATAGTTCAGTCCAGCAGGGATACATTTGAAAAAACTGGCAGCCTACAGTATGGGGAAATATTTTATCAACTACACATACAATAGAGTAATTATTGAATAAGAATATTCAAAATACATCAAGAATTCAAAAAATAGGTATCAAGGAAACAAATAACCCAATTAAAATTGGGATAAAGATCTAAACAGAGAAAACTCAAAAGAATAAATTCAAATTGCTGAGAAACAAAGAAATGTTCAGCATCATATGAAATGCAAATCATAACTATTTGAGATTCTATCTTACACCTGACAGAATGGCTAAGATTAATGAACAAGCGACAGCTCATGCTGGGGAGGATGTGAAGTAAGGGGAACACTCAACCATTGCTGGTGGGAGTGCAGACTTGTACAGCCACAATGGAAATCAGTGTGGTGATTCCTCAAGAAGATGAGAATCATCTACCTTAAGATCCAGCTGTACCACTCTTGGGCATATACCCAAAGGACACTTCCTCCCACCACAGAGACACTTCTCAACCATGTTCATTGCTGCTCTACTCACAATAGCCAGAAATTGCAAACAAGCTAGATGTCCCTCACAAATGAATGGAGACAGAAAAAAATGGTATATTTACACAATGGAGTATTAATCAGCCATTTTTTTAAAAATGAAATCATGAAACTTTCAGGTAAATGGATGAAACTAGAAAAACTCATCCTGAGTGAGGTAGTCTAGAACCAGAAAGGCAATTATGATATGAACTCATATGTGGATATTATCTGTTAAATCAATGATAGCCAAGCTACAAACCATAGAACTACAGAGGTTCAGTATAGAGTAAGGGACTAGGGAAGACAGATAGATAACTGTCTCTAGGATGGGGAGGATGGGGAAACCCACAGCCATATGAGAGAGAGAGAGAAAGAGAGAGAGAGAGAGAGAGAGAGAGAGAGAGAGAGAGAGAGAGAGAGAGAGAGAGAGAGAGAGAGGAGGGATCTTAGAAAACTCATCATCCCTAAAAGGATATCTCCATCAAATCCCTCCCTCCAGAGCTCAGGGATCCTTATAGAAGAGGAGCCAAAAAGTGCAAAATCAGAGGGATGGAGGACCCCAAAGAAACAAGGCCTTCTAAATCAACATGATCCACGCACACTAACTCACAGAGACTGAAGCAGCATGCACAGAGACAGCATGGTCTGTACCAAATAGGGTCCAAGTACTGAAAGTAAATGTGGGCACAAATCCCCACCCTTAACCCAGAAGCCATCTCTAACTGATAACCTCTTGTAAATGAAAATTTAGTTTCCTCCAAGGAGACTCATTTGGGAAACAAACTACTCTTAGTGTCGGCTACATGCCCAGCAAGAGATGGCCAACAGAAATGAACTCAGCAGCATCTCTGGAGGCTTTTCATCTCATAATGTCATGTCAGAACTTTTCCTTGTTGTTGTTGTTCTTTTTCATTTCAATTGTTTTTCTGTTGGGAGCAGTGAGACCCCAGATCCTGAATTTCTTATAATCCCCTGATCTGAGTGCCTACAGCTATTCTGAGCTCAAGACCTTCAGGAGTTTCCTGGTGGCAGGAGAGTGGTCTCACCCAGTTACCGAGCTTCGGGCAAGGGGCAGGAGGTTAAAATACACAGACAGACAGCAAGACAGAGACATGGGTCATCCTTGAATTCCCCAAGAATGCCCCCTTTATTGTGTTCAGGGGCAGATTATATAGAGATAGCCACACCTCAGCCAAGCCCACCAGAAACCACTCTGCCATCAGGAACTCCTGAAGGTCTTATGCTCAGAGCAGCTGGAGGCACTCAGATCAGAGGATTACAAGAAATTCAGGATCTGGGGTCTCACTGCTCCCAACATTTTTCATTGTATTTATATATTTTTCTTCTCTCTTTTTACCCTACAGTGTATATATGACTTCCAGTTTTGTGGGATTCCTGAGTGTGGAAATGAGCGGGCCTCTGTTTCTCATGCCTTCTCTTGAACTCTCTCACTTCTGTTGGCTTGTTTTGTCCCGTTCCAGTATTTTAGCTTTTGTTTTATTGTACATTATGTGTTGCTTTATTTTTTTTAGCCCTTAGAAGTCTATTTATTTCCTAATTAGAGACAGAGAGGAGGTGAATCTGGATAGGAGGGGAAGTAGGGGGAAATGGAGAAGCAAACATATTTAGATATATTATGTGAGGAAAAAACACCTATTTTCAACAAAGGAAAGGATGAGCTACTTTGAGCAAGGCACCAAAGATTATAAAGAGGTAGTGACTTTTGTATCTGTAAGTAGAGTTGTTTCTAGCTCTAATGCAATCATTTCATCTCTAACTATCTAGAAACAAAAAGAATTCAAAGAAAATATAGCAAGCCTTTCAAAACGAAGGTTTCTGTAACATGTTGGGAGCTAGGGCTACTACGAAACTTGGTTAGCAAAGTCACACTGTGGTGAAAATGTATTCTCCCTGTGTGAATACTTCTCTAATGGGTCAGGATGGCAACAACAGAACAAGGTCTAAGCTAAGTCATCTGTATCAGCATCAGCAGAGACTTCTGAGAATGGGAGAAGTTCTCTGGGTGGTTACTAGACCAGCAACCAGAAGACGTTAGAGGTTCTGTACTAACGCAAGAAATAATGCAAGAGAAAACAGCTCCCTTGAAAAATGCCCATGTCTTAATGCTATGTACTGGGAAGGGGCAAGGATGCAGTGGGAGGATAACAGGAGGCAAAGAACTTTCTTTCGAGGAGTTGTTCAAGTTTAGATATGCATGTATTCTCCCAAGCGACTGAGGAGGAGGGTAGAGAAGGGAAGAGGGCTGAAGGCTCTTTGAAGGATATGGCAGCATTCCAGTGACCTCAGGGATGACTGCTGGAAACAAAGGAATGCCAATTGTGGAGAATAAGCTCAGTTGAAGTTTAATGGAATACTTGAGTTCTGTACAATAATTAATTTAAAAAAATAAGTATAAGGGCCTGGAATTTGATATTGACCTTGGTATTGTCCTTTTGCCTATAGAATTAAGAATATCCACTCAATCTTTGCATGCAAAACAGTCATCCTCTTTTACCTTAAAATTGTTGTGAAAGTACTAGGTATTAAAAAGAAAAAAAGAGATGTTTTTAGTGGATACCTGGGAAATTTCTCATTCCTTATTAACTACAGTGTGGGTAAAAACAGGATTGAGGTGTCTTCTAAAGAAAGGATCATTGCTTTCAAACAGGAATCATTAGGAAAATAGATTAGACAGACGTCTGCTCTACTAAATCTTGTTATCATTGAGAATGGATATTTAAGATTTCAGTTTCTATCACTCTGACATCACTGATTTGAGCAAGTACTGGGAACAGCATTAAGGCAAATTCACTATGAATACAACTGAGACTATTTCAAATTTACAGTAGCAGAGAAGGCAGAATACTGTAGCAAAGACATATCCTAAACTTACGGGCTTGTGTTTCTAGATAATTCCTTCTGGAAAAATGTAAAGTCTAAAATCATTAATTCTTTAAAAACAGGGATAATTGAAGACACTCTGACCGGAAACTTCTGAGTCATGCTGATACACTGTTAAGTGTTTCCACATCAGCAGATTCTCTTTCCCTGTAGGGTACACAATCTAAAAGGTATTCACCTGAGAAGTTATCAGAATGTAAGTGTTGCTATCACCCTAAGACATTAGCATAAATTCTCAAGTGCCTTCTCCCTATAAACCTATTGCTGCTGACTGTTTAACCCAGAACACCTGTGAGAGAATACATACCAATTAACTTCCCTTCCTTCGATACAAGACATACAGCACCCTTCCCCGAGGATTTCACAGAAAGCAAACCCATCCCGTTTTCCATTGACATATCTACTTGATCTCAAGTTATTTTCAGCCTGTGGTTAAGACTGATCCTAGTACATATAAATCATGGAATCAGGAACTCTAGAATAGACTGGGATTTTGCCCATTTTGAAAACCAACAATTTTAAATGTATAGAATTTTCTGCCTACCGTATATACTAAATCATGCTTGTATTACATTCTAAGGTATGTAATTGAGATATAATTTTATCTACTTGAATTTCAAACATACTTCAAGTCAGTATAGCTTTAAATTATGAATCTTCTAATCTGGCTACAGATTTCAACATAGATGAAATATGCATAGCTTTATGTATAGCAGAAACGCAGGCCCACCCCAGATATCAGCATGTGAACTTCAAGTACTCCAAACATAATTGAACATGCCTGCTCAAATTTTAAGATGATTTATACTGACTCATAAATTCAAACACAAACAAATAAGGCTTAGATTTTAATTTTAATGATACTGTAACCTAAAAGGTAAGTGGAATTTTGAAAAATTTTATGAACTTTAGAATGCAAGGTAAATTTTTTAAACAATTCTTTATAGTAATTTAAAAATTATAATTAATAGATAAAACTTAAGAATCAATGTCTTTCCTGGAACTTTGGAATATTATCTTTATAGTGAGTGGCATTTAAAGGAGAGTTTTTAAGCTAATCATTTTTCTTTGTATTATATATTTACAGTTGTCTGATATCTTTTAAATGTGTAAAAACAAAAGATAGAATGAAAGGATTGATATGCCTAAATAAGTGTGGAGCTCTGTGAGTGACAAATTAAGGTAAAATGACATTTGAGAGGGGTTGGAGAAATTACTTAGTAGTTTCTTTCTGTGTTACCAAAGTTAGAATCCTCTTAGCACCTATTGAATAAGCAAGACAACTGACTACTGCCTGTAACTCTACTCTAAAGGGATCTGATTCCCTTTTGTCCTCTTTGCTTATACCTGTGCATGCACATATGTGCACACACATACATGTATTATGCATACTTGCATTGACACAAAAGCACACACACACACGTTATCAAAAAAATTCAAAATAGAGAAGTATCAAAAATTATTCACAAACATGTCCTGACACCCTGATATGTCCTGAGAACTGGGAACTGTCTGTAATGAAGAAATAACTTTGTGCTGAGCATGGTGGCATACACCTTTAATCCCAGGCCTCCAAGGAGATAGAGGCAGGCAGACTTCTGTGAGTCCAAATCCAGTCCTGTCTATATAGTGAGTTCCAGGACAACCAGAGCTAAACAGTGAGACCTTATGTCAAAAATGAAAGAAAGAAAGGGGGAATAAGGAAAAAAAGGAAGGAAGGAAGGAAGGAAGGAAGGAAGGAAGGAAGGAAGGAAGGAAGGAAAAATACAAAGATATGGTGGGATAGAAGATTGAGTATGGATATGAATAACTAACACTAAAGAACTTTGGAAAATGCTTTATGGAAACCTATTACTATATAAACCTAAAATCTACACACACACACACACACACACACACACACACATACACACACACACACACACACACACACACACACACACACTTATGTGGAGTATAATGGAGCCATCTGGACAATGCCTTCCTGTGACAAGATAGGCAATCACATAAATATCCTTATGCCAAATATGTTACTTCTTCTGAGTTGTTGGTCAGTAAATTTTGGCCTCCCAAAAATTGTTCCCCATAGATCAGCCCTCCTCAAAATTATCAAGTATTGCTATTTCTCTTGGTGACCCTCCAGAATTCGATGGGAAGACACCATTATCAAGAAACCAAATATTTGAATCATAGGCCATGAAGAAATCAAGCTGGTGCTGACCTGGAAGCTCTATCCATTCTTCTTGGCTAACTTTTGGAAGGCACTATGTATGCTCTCAGCAGAGTCGGGTAGTCAACATGTTACCAACATCTAACTTTGGGAGCTCCAATAATAAATGACCTGATAAGATATGCCCACACATGGGGGACAATAGTGGCATAACCTACACAATATCAGACCAGCCAAACTGCCAGCTTGGATGTGGGGTGGAAGCTCAGAAAGTTCTTCCTGTAGCTGAGGATCTATTCATAATTGATGGCTGCTGGGGTTAAGGTAGTCAGTTTCCTTCAAGGGTGCAGCCTCTGATGAGCCACCCAGGCTTCAGTGGTTGGTCCTATACTCACACAGACAACATTAAGTGGAATAAGTAGATTTATAAAAAACAAAAACAAAAAACAGAGTACATAAAATTTAGAGGGAAAAGTGGTGGGGATGAAATGGTGGGAACTTGGAAGGAGAGAAAGGGATATGGATCAAAATGAACTACACACAATCACAAAATTAGAAAACAATAAAAGAAAATTCAAAAATGTTTCTCTTATACAATATCTAGAGGATAACAACTACAACAATAATAAACAAAAGAAATGATTACGGTCCACTGTGGTGGTGCTCGATTGTAATCTTGGTATTTGGAAGGCTGAGGGAGAAGACCTACTATAAAGCAGGTATCAGGCCAGCAAGTGCTACAGAGAAAAAAAGCCCCTGTCTCAGATAACAACTCCAATATCCAGGAGGATAACTATATGTTTTTCTTTGGGTTCACCTTCTTATTTAGCTTCTCTAGGATCACGAATTATAGGCTCAATGCCCTTTATTTATGGCTAGAATCCACTTGTGAGTGAGTACATACCATATTCATCTTTTTGGGTCTGGGTTACCTCACTGAACAAAAATAATACTTATAGACATGCTATCATGGAGGGGGAATATAGCTAGGTTCCACCCAGGCAGAGAACTAAAGACCACTGTGGGTGAGGAAATTGGTCTAACCCGGGAATTAGGCCTTAGTTGATTTCCAATACCAACTGGTCATCCCTGAAATTGTATATATACAGGCAACATAAAACTGACACAGCAGATTTTATTTGTATATTTAAACACACAATAATAATTAATAATAATAATAATAATAATGACCATGAATTTGAAAAAGAGTGAGGGAAGAACATGAGGAGGTTTGGAGGTTTGGAGGGAGGGATTGCCAAAATCTGCACCGCTTTGCTATTGACCTGGCAAAGAAAAAATTACACATGCACATATAGAACAGCTGGAATCATGAGTGTAAGCAGAACTGCACTTTTTTTCCTGTCCACCCAGACTTGAATAATCACACAGAAACTATATCAATTAGAGCACTGTCTGGACAATGGCTTTGACATATTCCTACCTAGCTCTTACATCTTAAATTAACCCACTTCTATTAATCTATGTATCACAATAAGGCTGTGGCTTATAGGTAACGTTCTGGTATCTTTCTACTTTGGCAGCTATATGGCGTCTCCTCAATTCTGTCTAAGCTCTCTATATATATCTCTGTTCAGATTTCCTGCCTGGCTTTACTCTTCTAAGTCTTTGCCTGAAACAGTTTTATTCATCAACCAATAAAAGCAGCACATATAAAGAAGGACATCCCACATCATCATGCCAGTGGAGATGTGATACACATCAGAACAGCTGGAATCAGGAGGATGTATAGGCTGGTAGAGATGTGTTACACATCAGAACAGCTGGAATCAGAACATATACATGGTGGTGGAGATGTTATACACATACAGAACAGCTGGAATCAGGAGGATGTACATGCTGACAGAGATGTGTTACACATCAGAACAGCTGGAATCAGAACATGTACATGCTGATGGAGATGTGTTTCACATACAGAACAGCTGGAATCAGGAGCATGCACATGCTGATGGAGATGCTCTAGTTTCAGAAACTCACTGAATGTCTTATATAGAGCTGGACATGGAGACAGGTTTACTATACACAGCTGAAGATGGAGGTGAGGCAGCTAACTCTCTGTGAAGGAGGAGTCTAAGGGAGTCGTGGTCCCAGAGTTACAAGAGACACGGAAGCTGCTGGGGGTACTTTTATTTGGGCATTACTCTTTACATATGCTGTTCTCAGATAAAAGTTAACCATTCATCAACATCTGTACTTGAACTCATAGAAGGTCTTGTCACTCTCTCCCCAAACTCCCACCCAAGTCTGACCTTGAAAAGGGTTTGCCATTCTCTTCCCAACTTCCTACCCAACATGACCTTGACATTCCAATGAGTCTGAGACATTGGTGGGCTTAACATGGCCTTTCTCGTGTCAACAATACTCATCCACACAGGGAAAGATACAGTCAGTCACTACAGAACACATGGTTGAAGGGGGTGGAGATTATATAATTTTATCTAATTAACTTTTTAATTAAAAACAAATAGTTACAATTCCAAGTAGTATAATGAAGTAACTCCTTTTTTTCTGGCTGGGCCACATGCAGGGTAGAGAAGCATGAAAGTGAAAGCAAATCTACCAGCTTTCCTACTATTATCTCTACACACTGTGATGCAGCAGAGTATCTGATGCCTTCATTTTGAGATGTGATGGGAACTGGAAAAAGAAATGAATGTGTGTGGGCAGAAACATTGGCAAGTAACTGGGGCATGGCAGGAACACAGTTCTTGAAAACCAACACTCAGGAGACCCCAAGACTGGGGGCAGAAATGCTGAGATGCACACAGGAGCAGAGCCAGAGGTCTGTGTCTAGGATAGAAGCCTTTCAGCAGATTCAAATATTTTACAGTCTGGGGGGCAGGGCTGAAGTGGTAGAACAACAGGTGTTCTCCTTCCATGAGCATCAGCCTGAAATGAGGGGTGCACAGCTTCTGCACAGTAAACCCAACAAGTGCTCTTTCCTTGGCCCCAGTTTTCATCTGATGGAAATATGGATCTCATACTAAAAGTTACAGTTTATCTCCACAAAAGCCCTTAGTTCTTAATGGCACTCTTCTTTACAGAGCCTTTATTCCCTGGGGCCCCATGAGCTTTGCAGACATCATCTGTCACATACCCCAAAAAGACCGGCGAGCATTTTGTCTTATAGCCCTCATTTATTTTAAGAAAGCAGAAACATTCTTTTCATAAAACCCTAAGAAGAATGAATTATTTTTAGTCTTTTTTCCAGTTATGTGACTTTTTATACTAAAAAAAAAATTACACTGAGAAAATGTTTTTCTTTAAAAGCATAGGAGATGTAAATAAAGCCATGGTAAACCACAGACTAGCAGGGACCTAAAGAGGGTTTTAAAGCTTCTATATGTTGTGGTATCCAGACAGAAACACTTTTAAAATTAAAATTTATTTTCAGATGTATCAGCAGTAAGATTGGCTTAATACTTGCACTTGGTTTCCATGGTAACAATGGTCTTGGAAATTCACTCAAGGCAATGATGGGCAAAATTGTGTCTGAAGGAAGAATTTCTCTGTACTCGTTTATCCAGAACTCTTTCGCACTGAGAACAGTAAAGTTCGTTAAAGATTTGACCTTAATTTTACATTCTATAAATGATGATAAGCTGCTTCTAGAACCATGAAAATAGATCAGCAAAACATTTTAACACTGAGAAAAGAAAGAAAAGTGAAAAGCACTGACAGCAGATGCCTAATGTAACATTGTATAATGAGTATTCACATTTCTAATGTAACATTGTATAATGAGTATTCACATTTCTAATGTAACATTGTATAATGAGTATTCACATTTCTAATGTAATATTGTATAATGAGTATTCACATTTCCCCATCCCCAAATTTTGCCTTAAGACATTTTGGGCCAGGGATGGTGATGCATTCCTGTAATCTAGAATTTGGGGTTGAAGCAGGTAACCTGTTTTCAGTTTGAGGCCAGCCTGAGTTACATAGCAAGGCACTTTATCCAGAACGAACAAGAACGTGAACAGAAATATATTTAAAGGCCATTTCATTATTGCCTTCATACATATAAAATAGAGAGATAGAAAGCATTCCTTTACAAAAAATTGCAAACCTTCATTGGCAATTTTCCTGTGTTCAGTCAGCTTAGCACTTCTAACCCTGAAGCAAAGCAGCAGCTGACCAGTACGGAAGCCAGGTATTTTACCGGTGTCCTTACACACATCACCATATCTATTCCTCACAAAGCAATAGTTACAGATTTTAAAATGATTAAAATAAGACTCAAAGCATAGTTGTTTCCCTAAAAAAATTATTTTTAATTTATTCTTTAAAGACTTTATGCATGTATACAAGGTATCTTGATTATATCCATCCTCTTCTCCCAGCCCCTCTAATTACCCCTGAGATCATCTGATCCCATCTCCCTTCTAACTCCTGTTCTCGCTTTAAAGTTGAGTATTAGCAACTCACTATTCTATTTTACTTACTGAGTCCAATTAGTGCTAACCACATGCACATGACTGTACGCCAGCCGCTTGGGCATGGGCATCCTACCAGCTGCCACACCCCTAAAATGAAGTGGCTAACCCTGCTCCAGCAGCCACCAACTGTGAATAGCCCTCAGCTATGGATGGGGAGAAGTTAAGATTTTTAACAATACTTGCAACCCAAAAGTCCTATCGTTTTACCTCTTGGTGCCAGAAATTTATTACAACTAGTGTTTTTCTCTCGGGTCTCTCCATATAAACACTGCCCTCCTTGTGAAAACAGACGTCTATCTTCACAGTCTATCAATGGCACATGTAGCATAGCTGTCAACAAAATCACTTTTTTTTATTTAAAAATAGCCAGTCCTGGGAAGGCAGATCATTCCCCCAAGTTTTTATTTCACAAAAACTGAAATATCACTTTATAGAGAAAATAATATGTCCTTTTGTGGGCTATTTTATGTGAATTTCCTATCCCCATTCTCTAATCTAAATATTGATAGTCATGCTGTTGGCTTTCACTGTTGGCTTTTTGTTAGTCACTATTTTCAGTTTTCCCCTTAGCTTTGTGAATCTACGGGCGGGCGTACTACCCTTGAGAGCGCCTGACTGCTGGGGGGTTTCTCCTTTTTTCTTCCCAGTGGGCATCTGTAAAGCACACAATGCCAGCACTGCAGTTAATTTATAACTTATTTTGGGAAAATAGGTATCATCAAGAGGTTAAACACATGTGCCAAGACTAGAGAAAATACAGTTATGTGGTATCTTGCATAAGAATTCCACAGTATTTGTGGCTATAACATTCCTGTGAAAAGTGTTTCCCCCTCAGAACTTCAGTATAGCCATGGTGAAGAGCCCAGAACAGGGCCATGAGAAAGACTGGAACATGTTCTTGACATACTGTTTGTCGAGATGTAACTACATGGCTACTCATTTGAATTTAGAGAAAATAAAACACAAAAATAAAAATTTATCAGAATCGTTCATATTGGTTTTCAATAACTGGAAGGTCTGAAAAAGGTGAAATGCTCAGGAGAGATGGTTCAGTGGTTAGGAGTACTGGATGCTCTTTCAGAGAACATAGATTCAATCCTCAGCACCCACATAGTACCTAGGTAATTCAACAACCTCTTCTTTCCTCAGCAGGCACCAGGCATGCATGTGGTGCCAGACACATATGCAGAAAAAACACTTATACATATAAGATAAATAAATTTCTAATGGTGAAATGTACCTTTCACTGATTTTTTTCAATTCACCACTAATAAGTACCATTTATACTTAAATTACTACTTTTAAAACCTATTTCCATGTGTGCTCTTCAGTTGTACTACTAAACTCTGGATAAGTAAATGAGGTTATAACGCAGCTCTTAGTCAATTATAAATATGTTATATATCAGAACAAAAGACATTGATTTAAAAATTAGTCTTTGAGGCCGGGCGGTGGTGGTGCACGCCTTTAATCCCAGCACTTGGGAGGCAGAGGCAGGCGGATCTCTGAGTTCAAGGCCAGCCTGGTCTACAAGAGCTAGCTCCAGGACAGGCTCTAGAAACTACAGGGAAACCCTGTCTCGAAAAACCAAAAAAAAAAAAAAAATTAGTCTTTGAATTATATGAACATAATAAAAATAACAAGAGACTTTTATTCATTGGTTTATTCAGCTGTTTTGTTTTTTAGATGATATCTCATGTGGTCCAGGTTAGCCTCAATATACAATTGAAAATGACCTTGAATGCATGCTCCCCTTTCATGTTGTTACAAGCATGTACCACCATACCCAACAACTTAACATTTTAATGGACTACTGAAATATATTCACCTATTCATGATGACTACAACCAGAGAACACTTTCCCGTCTTAGTCTCAGGGAACACTGTGACAGAGGGAGCAGAAAGACGGTGAGACCCAGAGGATTGAGGAGTGTGCTGTGAGAAGCTCACATAAAATCTCATCAACATTACTGCCTAAACATCAGCTGAAAAGGGGTGACATCAATGGACATGCCAACATAGATCAGGGAAAGCCTTAAAGACCTCAGCCCTACACAAAGAACTACAGGCAACTGAGGAAAGCTGGGAGCTGGAGAGGTGGTCCTCCGCAGGGAAGAAAACACCAAACAACCATGTCCAGTGCTGAAAAATGGTCAGTCTTAAGAAACATACACATAAGTAACATTTTATGAACTGAGCAGGTTATATTTACAAATATACTTGTATGTACATTTAAAGGTATGCACATAACAGCACTTAATGAAAGAAGAAGCCATGAAGGAGAGTGGGGAGGGGTAAATGGGAGGTTTGGGAGGGAGAAAAGGGAAGGGTAGAATGTTGTAATTATATTATAATCTCAAAAATTAAAAAGCAAGTTCTTATTTAGAAATAATTATTCATAAGCCAAGCAGTGGTGGCACACACCTTTAATCCCAGCACTCGGGAGGCAGAGGCAGGAGGATCTCTCTGATTTGAGGCCAGCCTGGTCTACAAGAGCTAGTTCCAGAACAGTCTCCAAAGCTACTGTGAAACCCTGTCTCATAAAGCCAATGGAAAAAAAAGAAATAATTATTCATGAATAAAAAGAACTACAAATACAATATATTTACAAGTATTAGTTAACAAAAAAGTATATTTAACAAAAAAAAGAGTTTTAAAAATTAGGATCATGACTATATTTTTAATTATCTTTCTCAGGATACAAGGTTCTCAGAAAAAGCAGTTCTGCTTATGGAATAAAAATATCCAAGCAAACTGACAGACAAATGACAGGCACTATTGACAGAATTTTCTTCTCAACAGTTTTGGAGAAAAAAATTCTAATATGTTGTTTTTCCAAGCCTACATTTGGTCATCTCTCATCCTGCTTGCTTGGATAGTTTTATTCCCAAAGCAGAATTGCTTTTCTGAAAACCTTGTGTTTCAGTAGTCTGAATAGTAGGCCAAGTCCAAACAGACTGCAGTTGGTTGCTCCCAAGACAAAAGTGCCACTACTGCACCATTGGGGATATCTTGCCAGTCCAGTCACTTTTGTGGTTTCTGGGCTTTACATCTGGGATGGGATGGGACTATCGGTTATTTTTCTACTTTAGCAGCTTGCATACCATAGCTTCTGATACTAAAACTCGGAGAACTAATTCTCAGAAAGGAAATTTCCCAGTCTGTTCAGCTCCATTCTGCCAAGCTGTTTCTGAAATGTGTGGTGTCTTCGGCAACAAGGTCTTATCTTCAAGTTCATGAAGACAAGCAAAGGCAATGGCAATACCCTATTGTTTGAGGAGTCTCTTGAACCTCTTTTGCAGCATATGGAGGCTCTTACAAAGATTCACAACTGTCCAAAATGCACCATGGGATGTACCAAATGATACATCTACAAACCAACCCCTATACCTAAGACTCAGAAATGTCATAGAAGAAGGAACAGAAAGATTGTAAAAGCCAGAGAATCAGTATTCCTACAAGGAGATGTAACATTTATGCTTCAAACGTGAAATCTTCACAATTTAACTGTCTAAACAATATCTACATGATAGTAACACCAGAAAACATGGCAACAAGGACACAAATGTCACAAAACCCATCCTAGATAAGCTCAAGGCATTCAATGGCTCCTGAGAGAGGAAAAACCAGTTTTCTTCAAGTATGTGCCCTGATAAGTTACCCAATCCTAAGTAGTCAACTCTATATACATGTATGTATAAGCAACACTACAGTTGCTATTTGAGTGTGTGTGTGTGTGTGTGTGTGTGTGTGTGTGTGTGTGTGTGTGATAGTACACGAATAATTTGAAAGGTGGATGAAGGAGTTGTAGTATGGAGAACTAGAAATGGAAGTGATGTAAATACAGAATCCATGCATAAAATACTCAGAAAAATAAAACTCTCAATTAAAAAAAGAAATCAATCAAAAGAACTATTCATCAACATGGAAATTAAAGAAAGAGAGGCTCATTATCAGATTCATAACAAGTTAAATTTGGCTATATTTAATGTTGGAGTCATTGACTGACAGAAGAAAAATACCTTTTCTTCTAATTTATGAATTTAGAAAATCACAATGATATAAGGAACTGAAAGAAATATTGAAGTAGTTTAATTTTGAAAAAGAAAACATGGCAGAAATGTTGTCATTTTGCCGGGGCCAAATCATAATTGAGTTTCAGGGGGAAAAGTATAAAAACTCAGAGGAAGTCTCCTGTAGAGCTCAATGAACTTCATTACTCTCCTATAATGGTTGTTTCACTAGAAAATTAGAAAAATGGACTTATATTTGGTTTGGACGCCATACAATGATACTATAAAGAAAAAGACTTAAGATGTAAGAGTCTGACTCTGAAATGGTTTTAGTTGATGGGCAAGATTCTTATTATTCCTATGACTAAGTATCTTCATGTAGAGAATGAAATAAAAAAGTAATTTTTTAAAGTCCTGGTTTTAAAGCTCAACAAGATGCTCATTAGCTGTTAGTAAGCTCAATGCAAACGGTAAGTTTTAATTAATATCACTAACATGATTTCACCTAACCACTCTTTAATTTAATTTAATTTAAAGAGTTATTTAAATGTTTATTTTAAATTAATTAAGGGGCTGTCACGATGACCGATAGGTGAAGATGCTTGCTGTCAAACATGGCGACCTGATTTTAATCTGGGGCCCACACAGTGGAAGGAGAGAACAGATTCCTGCAAGTTTTTCTCTGACCTCCATACTTGCAAAGTGGCATGCATGCTACCCGGACACCTCCCAAACAGAAAACAGAAATAAATTAACATAATAATTTTAATGAACTAAAGGTGTTTCTGGAATATAAAACCTTTATTTACTTTGTAGAATCAAGGATATGGACTCTTAGCATAGAACAGTTGATGTCAGTATAGGCTATGCTCAGAATGAGAACATAGGAAAGCATGGATTTATATAGAAATAAAATATATTTTGATAGTGTGAGCTAAAAAATACAGCATGAAGAATTTATTAAAAGTCATAATGCATGTTTGATTTATAATACACAAATTTAACACTAATCTTCATGTTCATTTACTTTAGTCATGAAACATGAAAGGCATTCTGAGATTTTGTTCATTCAATGGGCAGAGGGCAGTTGAGACAAAAAACAAGAAATCTATGTTCTGCAAGGCCCTCTAAAATGGTATTCCACTTACGAAACCCTTGGAATACAACTTACATGGCTTTGAAGGTTAACAAATACTGACTCCAAACCACAAAGGAAAGCTCATTCGTATTTATTTTTGAGCTTAAATCTTGCCATTTTTACCCTGAATGTACATGAATTTTTTCTCAGTGGATGATTTTACAAATATTAATGCTAAAATGACCAATGTATTTGTGTTCTTTAACTTCCTATTAAATATCTAGGGCCTTTATTCAAACAAAAAACTATTCTCAGAAATTAACACATTGTGATAGGTTCTGCTTTAATGCTTTTAAAACTATATATAAGCATGACAGAAACAGAAATCACTCTGAAATGTGGAAATTTTTAGATTGAATTTCATGTTTAATTTTGTTAATGAAAGCTTTCCGCGGGTCTTAAGGGAAAAAAAGAATAGTAGGCTGGTGAATGTGGTAAGGGTTCTCTGGAAACATTAACAATCACAGACTTGTTACAAAATGTCTTGTGGTCTCATACGTGACTACTTGAGAATGTACGTATGCTTGGCATTTCTCCTTTACACATACAAGAAAAGCTGTATGACCTTTCTCGCTTTCTTTGTCTCCACAATGCCTCTCTCTCTCTGATTTATGCAGGAAAATGTTTTGAGTTGCAGGCATATTGTGGCTTATTTCAGATGCTAGGTGTCTGTGCACTGCACTCTCTCTGTCTACAGTACTTAGATTGCGTGATGTTCATAATGTGAGCACACACTCAGGTTGCTGTTGGTTTATTGTGATCTGATGTGTCTTAGAAAGTTCATGAGGTGATATTCCACAATACAGCAATCTCTAGACTGAGGGCCAACTAAATGGAAAATGCTTCCGGTAACACATAGTTCATGACATCACAGAACACTCCCATGGCCATTAGCTGTCATTGTCAGGCATTATCTTTTTGTATTTGTGTCTTAAAATCTGCTTGTTTTACACATTAATTTAGTGTGCGGACTATAACAAAATTATCTACTTTTATTTATGCATTCTATTTCTTAGGGTATTTAAAGATAAAGCATTTTCAACTTGCCACTTCATATATTCTTATACACTCTTTGAAAACTCATGCTTTAATTATCCTCAGCATTAAACAATACACAGAGGGCATATTCATCTAGAACAAAGCATGGCAGTGTATGTTCCCTTTCCACCTGGAACAGTGAACAACATGTGTGGTTCATGTCAGTCTTGGGATTTGGAGACTTGCTATTTATTTATTTAAAACCAGCAGTCATTTCATTACCATAAATTTACCAAAAGAGGGTCATATAGGCTTATGAAAAAAATGACTTAATCGCTTTCTAAGATAAGGTTCAGATAAGGGAAAGAAACACTATTAAATCTTTAAATGTTTTCTAAAATCCTTAAGTAGACATAATTCAACTTTTTGAACTTGGATAAATAATAATGAGATACTGCATTCCAAACAATAGCGACAAAAGGAAAACATCACCCTTGGTCTATAATTTCTTCTGCTACTTACTAACTCTGTCAGATAATATTCAGATTGATCAGTCACATAGATCCTCTTACCCTTGAAACAGATCAATAGCCATTTGGCAACACAGAGGACTTACATGGATATCGTCACCTAAGATATAAGTGACACTCCAAGGAGGATTAGGAAAACACAATCTATTTTCTTAACCAGAAATTTCTATTTTAAAAAAACAGATTCAGAAAAAAAATAGATTCAGTATGCTAAACTTAGATAGTGCATAAGAATCAATCTTCACTCGTACAAACCAGACTTTAGAATGTAAATTTGGTAATTTGCACATTCGTTTAAGGTATTAATTAACCTTTAGATCAAGGTTTAACCATTAGATGCTGTCATATATGTTTTCAATTATAAATATGCTACATATCAAAAGTCGTCATGATTTTTGGAAATTCTGATGTTAACAGGGTATATTTATGGGACATAGGACTATGCAATGTTGGGGATGTAATTTATTGGCGCGTTAAAATATTCTGCATTTAGGAGGGAAGAATATAATTTTTTAAATCTCTCAGAGTTATAGAAAAGGTAAACTATTGGCTCTTATTAGCATCATCATTATAGTTCTGAAATTCCAGAAATAAAAAAATAAAACTCAGAAGTTAGGGACTAGAGAAGAAGAGAAACCTGGACAATAGAAGTTTTAAAATTCTTCAACTTTATTGTCTGAAACCTAAAGACTTTTTTTAAGTTTTCACAATAATCTTGGTGGAAAACAGGGGCACAAATCCTTTGTACTATGAAAATAGAATAAAGAAAACTTTTGTGAACCAATAAACAAAAAAATTGATAATATCTGAGAAGCAGATAAATGGGCCAGCCTGGGCTACCATCTAACCAGAAAAACACACAACAGTAGCTGCTCTGACTAGCAGGGACTCCTCTAAAATTCTTCCAATTAGTTATGAAAGCTCTTCATTTTTGAAGGGAAAATGTAACCCTGGTTGATTTGGAACTTGCCATGTAGATCAAGTTGGCCTTCTATCTCACAGAGGTCTGCCTGCCTCTGCCTACCAATTACTGAGATTAAAGGCTTGTGCTACCATTCCCAGGGATTTTCTGATTGTTTTATGGGGAATATCATTATGTAATGGTGGCGCTCCATGGTTTTCTAAAACTAACAGACATTAGGAACCATTAGTACTTGCTCATTAGCAAATATGGTGAGGAATTTGTGAACCATGACTCTGTGATTATTGAACTATTGGTATCCTGTTATCTTTAAGAAGTGGTTTCAGTGTTTAAGGTTTACTAATGCATAATCAGAATCTCAAATACTAATTTGGCATCTTTGGATTAGAAAATGTCTGCAATGTTAAAGTAAGTCAGCCTTTCATAAATCAGTCATGTGTACATGTGTGTATGTATATACATGTGTGTGTGTTGTGTCCTTTTGAGAGACAATGATCTTACCTCCCTTTTCTTTCTGATACAATTAGTTACCCCAAAATAACTTACTTTTTCCAAAAAAAAAAAATTTTGGCACTCAGAAAAACTACCACATCAGGATTTAATACAATGATATTTTATTGCCTATAAATTTCAAACAATGTAAGCACAAGTTGACAATGCCCCATGACTCAGTGTGTTGATTTCCATTGCTTTCACATCCTTGGTTGAACCATATATAAAAGTGTCTTACCAGTAAGACAGCCAGAGTGATGGAGAACACACTTAATGAAAACCAAGAACAAGCAAAACAGAGCCCTACCTACAAGTGTGCCCCTAACTTAACTTCAGAATGCTACCTATAATACCTCTCCTCTATGAACTGGCCATCTCTTATGAATTTATGAATAGACACTGATGTGGGAGAGTCTTCTGTTTGTGTTGATTTCATTCGTTAATAAAGAAACTGCCTTGGCCCATTTAATAGGCCAGCCGTTAGGTGGGTGGAGTAGACAGAACAGGAAGCAGGAAGTGAGGTAGATGGCTTAGACAATCACCATGCCTCTCTTCTCTGAGACAGTCGCCATGAAGCCGGCCACCAGGTCAGACATGCTGAATCTTTCCCGGTAAGACACCACTCGTGGTGTTACATAGATTATTAGATATGGGCTAAAGCAAGATATGAGAGAATTAGCTAATAAGAGGCTGGAACTAATGGGCCAGGCAGTGTTTAAATATAGTTTATGTGTTGTTATTTCAGGACATAAGCTAGCCAGGCGGCCGGATCTGGGCGGCAGTCCCACAGCCCACAACTCTCATTACAAGACACATTTAAATTATCTTTTCTACTATTGTACTGAAAGAGCTTTTCCTATGATAAAGTTGCACCAGTCAGAGTTACCTCCATCCCAAGGGAGAACAACAGACTTTTCTTCCTACTCTACTAGGTGCCAGGCGCTTCCATCTAAGGTAGCTCCGCACTTCTTTCAGTGATCCCTATTACATTAATTTCACTGCTGTTATGACTAAAATTGTAAATGTTTGATCAGAGTTAATATATTAATCTATTATGGTGGCTGGTGTTCTTTGAAGTTGACACAAGCTAGAGTCATTTAGGAAGAGGGAGCCTCGGCTGAGAAAATCCCCCACGAGACAGGCATGTGGGCAAACTTTGGAGCATTTTTCTTGATTAATGATTGAGACGAGAGGGTTCAGCTCACCCCGGGACTGGTGATATTGGGTGCAAAACAAATCAAGCTGGGCAAGCCTCAGGAACAAGCCAGTATGCGGCTCTCCTCCATGGACTCTGGATCAGTTCCTGCATCCAGATCCCTCCCCTGGCTTCCCCCCAGTGAAGAAGTGTACTTGTGGTACTGTGAGCTGAAATAAACTCTTTTCTCCCCAAGTTGTTTCTGGTCATGGTGTTTTATCAGAGCAATAAAAACCCCAACTAAGACAGAAATTGGTACCAGGAGTGTGCTATTCCTGTGACAGGGCTCACCTTCTGTTTGGGAAGGATTATGGAATGAATTTGGAATTTGGGTCTAGAAAAACCATTGAGTGTTCAGAGCTTAATGAGCTGTTGTGGGAACTTAGATTATTCTGAGAGCAGTACAGCCGATGGAGGACTGACTGGGAAAGTATCAGAGGGACATTTAAGAGTGCCTTAAAGACTCTCAGGGCCATTTATATGATATTTTGAATTAAGAACCACTAAAGTGAAGCCTTTGCTTTGCTGGGAAAATTGATACTGGACAGCTGGGGCTAAGAGTCAGCTGTGCTTAAGAAAAGACCAACATAATTGAGTCTAAACCTTCTGGGAAGTGTTTTTCTCCGTGTCAGCACACAGAAGCTGTGCTCCAAAGAGACCGAGGCAATCTATAAGAATCTCTGAGGTAGTTCTCATTCTGAAGGCATGAAAGGTTCATGGAAAGCCACTGAGGCTTGGCACTGAAAGAGGTCATTGTCGAACACCCAGTCTTACTTGCAGTAAAAGCACCAGAGTTGAAGGAGTCAGGGAAAGCAGAGAGTTGGCACCATGTGGCAGGGTCGGGGTCCCTGAAGAGAAACCATGAAAGGCTATCGGTGAGGTGCAGTCTACTTGTAGCAGATACCCCAGCATATTAAAGTTTCCAGTACCACGGGATGAGCTCCAAGGAGGGCAGCAGCCATGGAGGGAAGCAGCCCTGAGCCTGTCAGACGGGCTGCATGTGCTGCAAACTGTGAGCTGGAGAAGTGGAGCCCTTGGGGTTCTGGGAACTGTGAGAGGGTCCCAGACCTCAGCGCTGAAATCTTTTCACTGTCAAAGTGTGGTTTTGCTTTTATTCGATTATGGTTGTGCCTTGGTTCTTCCCTCTTGAAATAAGAAAGTATTTAACTTGTTACTTTGATTTGACAGGAGCCCACAGTTGGCTTTGAGCTTTGAAAAGAGACTTTGTAATTTTAGAAGAACTTTGGCATTTCGGAGAAACTGTGTATATTTTCAAGAGAATGACCTTTCGAAGCGCTTGAAATTTTAAATGCTGAGTGGCTTTTAAAATTTGAGATAATGTTTTATATTGTAGTATTAATATTAACATACTTTCTTGATGACAAGTGAGGAAGGAAAGGGGGTAGTTGAAGAACTACATGGTTTGTGAAAGTTGTCAAGGGGTCAGTTGTGCTGGCTAGTATTTTGTTAATTTGACACAACCCAGAGGCATTTGGGAAGAGGGGACCTCAACTGAGAAAAATTCCCCACCACACTGGCCTGCAGGCAAGCCTGTGGGTCATTTTCTTGACTGATGATTGATGTGGGAGGACCACGCCAATATGAGTGGTACCACCTCCTGGGCAAGTAAGTGATCCTGGAATGTATAAGAAAGCAGGCTGAAAGAGCCACAAAGAGAAAGCCAGTAAGCAGTACTCCTCCATGACCTCTGCATCATTCCAGCGCCCAGGTTCCTGCCCTGACATCCCTCAGTGACAGACTGATGTAGAATCAGAAGCTAAAATAAAAACTTTTCTCCCCAAGTCACTTTTTGTCATGGTGTTTATCACAGCAATGTAAATCCAAACTAAAGCATCTATTTTCCTAACTTCGTCCTAGGGACCCAACATATCTAGAGGACTTCTACTATTCAATTTTCATCTCATTTAAATTACATGTCAAAAGTTTATATTCTAATTCATCTATAAACTATAATTAAATTTCTGTCTTTGGCTTGCATCAACTACAATGGAATTTAATTTTAATTAATACTTCAGGAGTCCTTTCTTGATTGGGGTTCAAAATGTAGTGGAGTTTGTAAAAGCAACTTCTACCCTAAACCCAAAGTTTTACCTTGACATAATGGATAATAATCTCATGACTTTCTTCAAAGGCAAATGGAGTTTACAGGGTAATTTTTAAAAGAATGCTATATTGTTTGGGGACATTAAACAGTAAACTAACTAAGCAACATTTTGATGACTTGAATACAAATGAATCAGAAACATATGGGTTGGATTTTCCTTGACACACAAGCAGGTTTGAATAAAAAAGGAAAAAGTCATTGGCAAAATTCAACCTGAGTATTGCCAAATATAAAATGTCTGAAAACAGGGCTTTTAAACCAGCATTATAATGAACCCCAAAACACTATCTTTGTTTTTCCATCCTTAAATTATTCTATAAATCTGAGTTTTAAAAAGAAGGAATTAATTTGCTTGGAAGGTTTAAATACACAAAGTACCAAACAGTGGAAAATTATCACGTTGGAGTGTTGGAGGGTGACCCAAGTCTTAAAAGTGGGATTAAAATTACCATCTAATGAACTATGTACATATGTGTAAAAATTACATATATATATTAGAAATGTTCATGAAGACCATATAAGTCAGATAATTATGTCTTTACAATTCAGGAGAGTGGAGGTCTTACATTATAGATCTAAGCCAGTTTACTATTTTAAAAAAAACATTTATTTTTACCACAGAAACTAGTAGCCGTCATGAAAGAATGCTGGACAACTTTGACAGTGATTTTGTTTGTACTTTGTTTAAAATAATTTGTCTGAGAGTCTCTGGATTTTGCAAGAAAAAAAAAGGAGATATGTTTGAAATATTTGCTTTGTTTTGTGGAAACAAGCAAATGGAGCTCCGAAAATCATCTGTTAAGCATGAAAATTTTTCAACAAAATATCTTTAAACTCTCATGACAGATCCATTGCAGTTCATTTGTCAAATTTCTAAAAAGATTATTTCACAAACAGGCATAGTTTCCACAGGTCCTCTGAGTTACAATGCTGCTTTTTATTTCAATAGCCTTTTGATTTCTAAAATATATTTAGACCATTTTTCTTTACAGGAGAGCAAAAATAAAATCCAATAGTATATCTCACTGACTTTCTCCTCATTTTGTGATTGAAGCTATTTAACTAGACTGTGGCTCCCTCTTGTTGACATGTGGGCCAAAAAGGCCTTATTTAACTTTCAAAGTAGGTTTTTTAAGTATAGTTTATTACATTTTATTCATTTAGTTTTGTGTGCATGTGTATATGTTTGGGGGCTGTGCATTCCATGGAATATTCATGGAGGTTAGAGACAGCTTGCAGGAATCAATGCAGTCCTTCTACCATACGGGTCTTGGGAAGTCAGGTCATTAATTGTGGCATAAGGTTTTTTTTATACATGTGTCCATTGTGCCAAGCATGGTAGATACAACCGTGAGTGAGAGATGCACAATTCCTGACACTATGAAATGGATATTCATTCAAACATGCAATCCAAATTGATTCCTTTGACTGATAAAAGCGACAACTATACTTTCTTATGACTCATGATCTAGTTACAAGAGTAGACTATGCTTGATGTAGACACCATGCTCCTTCCACGACTTTGCTCACCTTCTTAATAGCATCTGCAGCCAATTTTGCGCAGGAAAGTTGTTCTACCCAGCTCTAGATGGTTAACTTTCCCAAGAGAACACACCATTGTCGTGCTCTAGATTTGCTGACATTGTTTCCTTGCCCAGGAATAAATCAATAATAAATCACGCTTCCACTTCCTTCCACTCCCCACTGCCACACTGCCACTCCTCACACCCCGAAAATTCTCTCTCTCTCTCTCTCTCTCTCTCTCTCTCTCTCTCTCTTTCTCTCTCCTCACCTCTGTTTCTTGAGATCCTACCCCAAAGCTGGGTGTGTAGATGCAAATCAATGATAGAATGTTTGTCTAGCATGCCGGAAAGCCTGAATTCTATCCCCACACCACATATATCTGGGGTAGCGGCATTTGTCTTAATCCCAACACTTCAGATATGGAGGCAAGAGGATAAGACAAAGAATGTATCCTTGGCCACCTAATATATTTGAGGCCAGCCCGGGATACATAAGACCATGCCTCAACAAAAGAAAATATTTTGCTTAAAAAGTACACTCATAATGTAATATTGCAAATAAATGATGGTCTGTTGGCTCTGAGTAATGTTCTATTTGCCATTTTTCTTTACAGGAGAGGATAAATAAAATTTAATTGAGAGCTTTGAGAGCATACACCATCATTGGGAATGAGTAAGACTGTAAAGAGCTGAAACATCTGGCTATTTCTATTTATAGGAAAATAATGTCATATATATACATGAGACTGCAGTTAATAAAAGTAATATACCAGGAGGGTCCTCAGTCTTCCAAGACCATGCATACTCCACTTCTGGTTAAAATCAAATCTGGTCCCAGTGATGAGGGACCATAAAAAAGGAGCAACTAGATAGTTAATCTGTTGTTTTGTGAATACTGGTCAGAGGCAAGGAAGGGAGTTACTAGAACTGAAACAAAGTCATGTTGGGCATGATAGCGCTTACCTACAATCTCAACACTTGGAAACTTGAAGCAGGATCGTATGTTTGAAAACCACCTAGGCTTCACTGTGAGACTCTGTGTCAAACTAACAAGATGGATCTGCCAAGAGCTTATGCAGAAGTAGTTCTTATACAGGGTAACCTGCTGCTAACTGAATACGTTCTAACATTGACTCTTACATATATTCTGCCTGTAATATTTGTTTCAAACAGAGGCATGTTTCTCTAAAGACTTATTTTATTTTTATGTGTTTGGGTGGCTTGTTTGCACATGTATCACATGCATGAAGTGCACATGGAGGCCAGAAGAGGTCGCCAGCCCCAAAACTGGAGTTACAGACTATTGTGAGCTGTCATGTGGGCGATAGCAAATGAACCCAGGTCCTCTGCAAGAGCAACAAGTGCTTTTAACTGCTGAGCCATCTCCTCAAGCATAACACATAGACATATTTTACCCAAGACTGAGAAAATATATCTAGCCTGTATGTGGCTAGGGGGGTTATATGGTAAAGAGATCATATTCTTCCCTTATTTATACCATTGAAAGAATGGACCCCAAAAAATGAGAATTTCTAAAAAATCTTCTGCTGAAAGAGAAAAGTGCCGAAGCCCTGCTGGCAGCCAAATAAAGAACTTGCCAGATGATGTTGGAATAGAGACTAACCTCAAAGAAAACACTTGGTTCTGAGACAGTGCTGGACGAGTGACCACACCTGGTGGTCATGCTTTGTTAAGTGTATCCCTCACTTTCTATTTAAACCTTATCCTCATGTCAAGACCCTAAAGATAGACTTGGATGGGCAAGGATCACAAAATGTCTTTGAACCTCTTACCAGTGTGATCATACTGAATAAGTATTTCCTTTCTGGTCTTTATTATTTTATTTTTTGAAAAGTCTTAAAGATTATTTATGCATGAAAGACCAGAGAGCATGTCACATTTAACTATTTTAATATTTTTCACATTAGACTTCTATTGAGACAAGGAAAACTATCAAAATGTAGGCTCCAAATTAACACTCAAATTCTAAAAATTTGAAGTATTTGAAAGACTTTAATGCTAGTTTATTTTAGGCTCAAAATGATAAATAATATAATAATTCTTGAAGGCATAATTACTTGTGAAGTATAAGAGAAATAAATATGGGCAAGTGGAAACACAATATATAAAGTTCTTAGAGAGAAAAGAAATCAACAGTAGAGCAGAAATTAAACTGTATAAATAGTGAAATAAATAGAAAAGCTATAGAGGCAAAACTTCAGAAAATGCATGTGTGGTAAGAAAAGGAGTGGAAATTAAAAGAAAACAAACAGACTGATCATGTTTCATAGATTTCTTGATTTGTTTAGTTAGACATTTCAGGCATATCCCCTGGGAGAACACTTGGATAAGTACATACCACTAATTTAATTTCTCTCCTTTGGGCCACATACCAAGGAAGAAACAATGGGCTCCACCCCCACAATGCTGATTTTCCAGTCACATTTCTGACCATAAGTGTTCAGTAGTCTAAGACTATGAGAGTTATTGGAAACTCATCTAAATATGTTCTTTTCCTTGGCTTATATTTATAACGCTTAAACTTGACGGTTTTCAACAATAATTTCAAATCCATGATTGGAAAACATCCTACAGTCCAACATAATTGAATTGCTTACAAAATTTTTAATTTTGGTATCACAAATGAAAATTTGTGGAAAAGTTTTCATTTGGAGTCAGGAGAGTCCAAGGCTTTATCCAGTAATACTTTTGGTAGGAACTACTTTTTTAGATCAAGATTTGAAGGCACATGAAACATTGGTTTGATTAACCTTGTAACATATCTAATTTGTGACTATCACCCTCATTCCACACACAATCCTTGGAGTCAGAGCATTGTTTATGATGTCACAAACAGGCTATCAAGCTGGCTGACTATCAGTGAACCAGGATCACCAGGAAATCTTAATACATACAGCTATTACTTTCTTTGAAAGAGACCAAGACAGACCCTAATTGGGTGTAAGTGTGGAGTCCATTGGGACAACAGTCTACTACCGCAGGAGAACTGAATGATTACATTCTAGGTGCAATGCCTGATGCTGGGAAGAAGCAAAGGCAGTGAAACTTAAATAAGAACATCTTCTAATCAAATAATCTTTAAATCCATGCTCTCTGAACCTAAGGGTAACGGTAGAAGGATATAGAGCTTGAGAAAATGGATAGCCACAGAGAGTATTTTAAATATTTAAAAATTACAAAGCAAGCCTAACATACAATTGAATAATTAGCTTCTACTCTCCTATCATGACAAATATAATTTTGAGTGACCTAAAAGCTTATGTTTGAATGACAATGTTTGAACATCTCTGTTCTTTTCTGATGGGGCCAAGGTTCTTGCTATACAGTCTACAGAGTCTGACCCTTTTGTCTGAAATGCCAATCCCTATAACTTCTACCACTAATCATATCTTCCTTATCTTGAAGATTATAGCTTCTTTCCACTCACTGTATTATTCTCTACACCATGACAGGCTCAATGACATCGCCATCATGACAAAGTGATCACCACTTTGGGCCTTACTCATTGCAAACTTCAGGAAGCCTTTTCTGCATATGCTTACTGCCATTGTTATCTCCAGCATCAAAGTACACAGCGCATAGTAGGTCCTCTGTGAACACGTGTGCACAGAAGAATTAGAATTTTGTCTGAGGTTCCTAAAATGACCCCCTTCTATGGGTGACACTAGAGCAATTGTCACAATTGTCACCAAACATCACAGCATGTTCAAAACTTTGGGCAATTTTTTTCATGACGATTACTCCATCCTTTCTCCTTCCTTGTATTATTAATTGCTAGTTCTTTTTTCCCTACCATGTTCAATATATTTTTTTCTTTTTAGAAATATATATGTTCAGGGGGAAAAATGTATGTGTCCCCATAACCACAACCAAGCCATAGGTTCATAGCACTCTTCATATTGGTTATACTGCAGTAGCGTTAGTGGTTTCTTTAGCACCACACGCCTTAAAGAAAATCTCCTTAGAGCAGAAGTGGTGTCTACTGTTTACCATATCCCCACTGGTGCCCAAATCCAGTCAGTTCATGTATAGAGAATAAGTACAGCTCCATGGGTTGATTTATCAACATTTGGCATTATCCTAAAGAATGTATTGCCTTATGCATAGGTATAAAGCATTGACTAAATAACACAAAAAGCCATGGGTCTAAGCAAGGCTATTGTAAACATTTAGGTCAGGACTCACCATCCCCTGTCTCTGCGCAGAGCTGTAGACCCAAATTGTTCTGTGGGTTAATCACCCAATGGTTGCTGGTCACAGTGATATCGAAGACAAGCCAACCCACGTCCAAAGCTTGTGCCTTCCTTGTGTCCAGCAGGAAAAGATCCGCATCCCTAAGGAGAAAGGAATGAAAAATAAATGAAAGCTTTGAATGAAGCCCATAATTTCTCCTATGAAAGTGAAAACATTTGAAAGTCACTTTAAAAGTAACAGGAGTTAAAACACGAGGCGGTAGAGGACGCACACAATGAGCAGTAAGACACTGCCACCTCCCAACCCAAACCTGGGACCTATTAAGAATATCTGAAAGTAATTTCTATTTTTCTGTTTCTCATTGTCATTTCATGCTAACTTAATGGTCTTAATTTGTTCCCTGGTCATCAGGGCTTCCTCCAACCAACATCTGTTAGTTCTCCTTAAAAAAAAAGAAAATTATTAAAATGAATTGAGACAGAAACGAAAGTAGCTACTCCAATTTGGATGAGTGCAGACTCTCGGAGGAGCCTGGGCAGGGGATGTGTCAGCATCTGGTTTAGGGATAATTGTCTTATACTTTACATTTTTAATACAATAGTTTTATGGGTAATGAAGTCCAGAAGGAGTCACTAAGTGTGCCACTTTATGAAGAAGTGAGTCTCATGAGTGGGGAGGAACGGCCCACAGCGGTACGCTGTGAGTCAGCTATCCCCTGCAACAATCATGGCAACTGAAGAGAGGCGCAAAGGAACTAGAACAATCAGAACGGTGTGACAGTTGACATCTGCGAAGAGATCCTGAATCTTGATTTTGCTATTCAGCTATGAGCACATGTTTGTTGGATTGTAGAGAATGGTTTCATATGTTCTTCCCCTACCACCATCAGACGGTGAACTAAATGAGCCTGCTCCTGGCATTTCATCTTATTAATGAAATCGGGGCTCAGATGAATCAGTTGTAAAGCACCAAAGCCACGCCAACATAAAGTAAAAAGAAATCAACAACAACAACAACAAAAACCACGAGGATCATTTTTTAAATGGATTTTTCTACTGTTCCAGATCTTTTGTAGAGCACACTCTATAAAGATAAAAGTAAAACTATGCTGTAATAGGTTGCATAATGCCACTTCAGAGATGTCTTAAAAATACAGACAAAAAAATCTGTATAAGTCATACATAGAAATTACTTCCGAAAACTCAAAAATTGTATTGTTAACAAACATGAAAGTGAAACTCTACGTCAGCATTTCACTTCTTCAATTTTACTTGATCTATGTCGTTCACTCAGTAACCAGAGAAATTAAATTCAGTGGATATGACAATCGAATCATCTGATTACCTAATATTACACTATACATACTCAGCACGCTTAGCATGTAAAGGCTGCAAACACTGAGAAATGATGCAGGAAGTGGTTTGGCATATTACAGACTTCTGATGAGCAGAATGTGTGAGGCAGAGCAGCGTCACACGGTGCCACTTGAGTTTTCAGAACCCATCTTACCCATTCTCATTAGACAATGTCAATCAAATTTTTGCCTTTTCTAACTTGAGAAGGCCATCAAATATATAGAATAGGTAAAATCTGAGAAAATTAGGATTGCCCTTAGTTTTGAGCCATTTGATACACATCTCTGAAGCTGTAATCTTTTTTAACAAACCACACTGCTTATTTGTTAAACAGGAGTCACTGTGTCTTGGAAAAGACTCAAGGGTTGCACAGCTTTTAAGACGGCTCTCTTGTGAAAAATGATATAGCGTCCCAATCATTTCTACAAAGCTGATAGCTCCATCCATTGAAGCTCTTGGAAAACATTAGGTAAAAATAAGTAGCTTTGTGTTTAGAGTGTATCTATATATGCACACATGTTTGTGTACATGTGTCCATGTAAGTGCATGTGTGTGCATTTGAAGACCAAAACTTGACATCACGTACCTTCCTCAATCACTCTCCACTTTATTTTCTGAGATGGAGTCTGTCACTGAGCCAAAAGAGCGTCGATTCTAAGAGGTCAGCTAGGATGGTCCAGAGATGCTCCTGCCTCTGCCCCTCAGTCCTGGGACTGCAGTGTGTATCACCACACCCAGCTTTTTATTTTTATTTTTTTAACATGGGTGTGGAGATCCAAACTCGAGTATTCAAACTTATGTGGTAAACACTCTACCAACAGAGATATCACCCCAGAGCCCTCAAAGGGGGTAATCTGATAGGTTAAATTAACAATGTTCTGTAGGTAGACATTTAGGTGATATTTTCTATTATTCTAAAACTGTATGACATCATCTTTTCATAAAAGAAAAAGTACCATCCAAGATTAATTCACAAATCTTTCTAACATGTGCAGTATCAGTAATAACTATAGATTTGATGCATATGTTTGGGGGAATCATAGCACGGGACTTGTGCAAGCTCTAAATGTCTGCATTTCACTGACACAAACTGTAATGCCCTAGAAGACAAATCTACAAAGAAGCATGGTTTCAAAAATCCATATATTCTAGTTTACCTCTGAAGTTATAGATATTCAATTGATTTCATAGGTGTCAACATGTTTTCCTATTCTCGAACAAAATTGTTTTCTTCTTATAATTTCTTTTATTTCTCCTTTTGCTCTTCATAGAAAAACTTCTACATTACTTTCAGGCAATGAAATTTGCTTCTGGATAATCAAGTACTTTATCAATGAATACAATGGTGGCCATTCTGTGATTTCATTCATGTGATTCCATTCATGATTGTAACTTAAAATAAACCCTCTCTAAGTCTACAAAAAATTAGCTGTGAATTCCTTTGAAGTATAAAATTTCTCTACCAAGAACTTTTATCACTGGGAGTAGTAGAAAAGCCCAATCATTTCCTATGAACAGTCTAAAATAAACCTGTCACTCGGTCTCACTGTTTTTATTTGACATTTTTTCCTGAACTTAGGACCTCTTGCCTGCTAGTCAAGAGCTCTACCACTGTGCCAGTCCTTTGACTGAAAAGGGATAAACTCTTGTTGTTTTAAGGTGCCCACACTTTTCATGGTTCACAATGGCAACGTCAAGAAATCAACGATTACTTAACTTGGAAGTTTTCACACATGAAACAGAAAGTTCACTAATATAAAATACTAAGGAAAACAGGAAGAAAAAAAGCGTGTCTCTAAGCTCCTTGGGAAATGAAGCTATCAATGGATGACAGAAAAATAAATGGAGTTTTAGAAATCTAAATGCAATTGTTGAGAAGTGAATGAGAAAGTAAAAGGATTAGAAAGGGAAAATAGCATGTAATTTGGGAGCTTACGTGCTACAAAATCAAGTAGGAAAGGTTTTTCATTAAATACAAAATGTTGCTTATAGGATCCATTTAGATACATATCCACAAGAAAAAGCATCTACCATTTTAACACAAGATAAATTTGAGTGGGACAATATTGAATAACCTCTGAAGTCAGCATTACTTAGTTATCTTTCCATAACGCCATACTTTGAGTTCAAGTACAAAACTTCTTTATGAATCAAATCACTTGACAAGAGACAACAGATAAGATAATACAGTTACTTTTGATAATAAATTAACAAGTACAGTAACATTTATACTGCTTTTAATTTTTTTGTACTCTTTTCTCCTTGCAAAAGATGGTGTCTCCAATTATATTTTGCTGCATGTTTTATGAAGGTTACTGTATATATATTTTTGTTTACTTTTAAGTACATTTGGCACACATTTCACATTGATATTTTCCTACAACCTAAGCAGAGGTGTAATGTTTTTGGATCTTCTCTGTCTTAGAGTTTCCATTGCTGTGATAAAACACTGTGACTGAAAGACGCCTGGAGAAGAAAAGGTTTGTTTCGCTACATTATCATATCTCAGTCCATGGTGGAAGGAAGTCAGGGCAGAAACCTGGAGGCAGGAGGTAATGCAGAGGCCATGGGGGTGGGGGAGGGCGGGATGCTGTTTATAGGCTTGCTCCTTGTAGCTTGCTCATCCTGCTTTCTTATAGCACCCAGGACTACCAGCCCAGGGGAGGGACCACTTACAGTGAGCTGATCCCTTTCACATCGATCATCAATCAAAAAAATCTACCTCAGGCTTGTTCACAAGCCAAGCGATAGGAACACTTTCTAGGTTTAGGTTTCCCCTTCCAAAATGGCTCTAGCTTCTGGCAAGTTGATATAAAACTAGTCAATATGCTCTGAAATGACATGCTGGAAGTATGCTTTCCCAAAGCCAGGAAACTTACGCAATTGCTTTTGGGAAGTTCATTTAAGATCTATACTTAAAGTTTTGAATCTGTGAATTAATTCATCTCTCTAAACTTTTGGGAGATTTGTTAATACATTCACCATAATGGATTTTAACCCCTAAATCAAATTAGGATAAAATATTAATTTGAAAGATCACAAAGAAGTAAACTATTTATATAATCAAAAATGATAATGCAAGAAACTTTTCTGGTTGTCTACCTCAATCTCTCTAACTCTTTATGTATGTATATTAATAATTAAGATCTATTGTTAAATTAGTAAATTTAATATATAATTTAATATATTACACAATAATATGTTATTAATAGATATTATTATATTATATGATATATACTAGTTAATTTACTTTTTTGTGACATAAAGCACCCTAAGGAAGGAAGAGTTTACTTTGGTTTACAACTGGAGGGGGCACAGTTAACTATGGCGGGGTAGGGAAGGCATGGCAGCAAGGACGAGCTGTGGTTGATCACATTAAACCCACAACAAGGAAGCAAACCACAGACAGGAAGTGAGGCTGACTAAGACCAGAGGCCCGCCTCTATTGCTTCACTTAATTCAGCAGCAAGCCACCTCCTAGCTTCATATCCTACCCAAACAACCTTACCAGCTGAGGGACAAGAGGTCAAACACGTGGTCCTTTACGGGCCATTTTCTATTAAAACAACGTGTGACCACAATAATAAATTATAATTTCTAAATTTTGTCTGAAAAGTTTGCTCAGCCCCAATAGTTATATCTAGATACAGTTCCACATCTAAGACTCAGGGAACACTGCAAAAGAGGGAAGAGAAAGCTTTTAAGAACCATAGGATAGGGGAGTTTACTGTGAGATGGTGTCTCCTGGTGATGTCAGAAACTATACCCATAAGGTCTCGCCGATATGATTGCCTACACACGAGCTAAACAAGGATGACCAATGGACATGCCAATGTGGATGGGGGAAGCCCCAGAGACCTCAATGCTACACAATGAACAAGTGACTAAGAAATGCAGAGAGTGCAAGAAGTAGCCTTTCTCAGGAAGAGTACACCAGTTAATAGTCAGCCCTGAAAACATACATGCAAGTAACATTACACAAACTGAGTTTAGGAATATATACGTATATTATACATACTTATATACATGGAACACAGTGAAAAGGAGACCACATATTTGAAAGACAGCAAGTAGTGGTACATGGGAGGGTTTGGAGGGAGGAAAGGGAAAGGGGAAAAGGATGTAGTTATAATTTCAAAAAAAAATAAAAGAAAATATGGGGGAAAAGGTTAAAGCTTAGATTGTTTACTGATTGATGTTCATAGGTGACCTTTACTATATCATACAAACCAAACATGGACTTTTAATATTCTAAAAATCATGAGGATTATTGTTACAGAACATCTGATTCTGTTATATTTCAGATGGTTAGGTAAAAATTAGTCAAGTAACCAGAAATTATAGCACATGCCTTTAATCCCAGCACTCAGGAGGCAAAGACAAGAAGACAGCCTAACCTACATAGTGAGTTTCAAACCAGACAAGACCACAGAGATCCTGTCTTTTAAAAAAAAAAAAAAAAAGGTAAAAGGGTAATATTAACTTAAATTAATGGAACGTACCACTGAAATAATTTTTGAGTTTGATTTATATTAAGAAAGTCATTGCCGGGCAGTAGTGGCGCACGCCTTTAATCCCAGTACTCGGGAGGCAGAGGCAGGCGGATCTCTGAGTTCGAGGCCAGCCTGGTCTACAAGAGCTAGTTCCAGGACAGGCTCTAGAAACTACAGGGAAACCCTGTCTCAAAAAAAACCAAAAAAAAAAATGTCATTATTTTTTACATTGTAGGGTTTTACATTATAAATAAATTTTAAGGTTTGATAAATTTTAAGTATCATTATACCCTATGTTACGCTGCAAAAGAAACTAATTTTTATGTGCCACCCAGTAAATACGCAGAACTTCCTCCAAGTCAATAAGAAAAAAAGGAGATAAAAATTACTTCACAGACAGTCCAATCATTTTTCAACCCCAGGAAATGGACACTGTGCCCAGGGTAACTTCTCCAGAGCTGTGTCTTACAGTCCACCTGAGAAACATTCAGGGAAAAATCAAGAGATCTGCTCTTTTCTGAACCAAATCATTCCCACATTCAGGCTTATAGCTGAAATCCTCTAATGCAGCAGAACTTCCCACCTTGGAAATATGAACGCTTGGGAGAGGATCATTCTTCGTCAGTTAAGGGAGATGCCCTGAGTCTTTTAGAAGGTTTAGCAGGACCCACAGTGTAAACTCAGCATATCCACACATTCGATGCCATTGGTATCCACACAGATCTCACACCATCCCCATTATTGTGACAACCAAAAATATCTGCAGACATTGACAAATGGTCCCTAGGGAACCATGTGGCCCTAGCTGAGAAGTGCTGATAAAATCAAGTTTGAGGGGCTGGAGAGATGGCTCTGAGGTTAAGAGCATTGCCTGCTCTTCCAAAGGTCCTGAGTTCAATTCCCAGCAACCACATGGTGGCTCACAACCATCTGCAATGGGGTCTGATGCCCTCTTCTGGCCTGTAGGCATACACACAGACAGAATACTGTATACATAATAAATATTTAAAAAAAAAATCAAGGGCTGGAGAGATGGCTCAGAGGCTAAGAGCATTGCCTGCTCTTCCAAAGGTCCTGAGTTCAATTCCCAGCAACCATATGGTGGCTCAAACCATCTGTAATGGTGGTCTGGTGCCCTCTTCTGGCCTGCAAACATACATGGAAGAAATGCTGTATACATAATAAATAAATGAAGCAAAGGAAAATGGCTCTGGGCTCTGATTCTTCTTCATGGACGGGCTCTGTGGGAGCCTTCTCAGCTTGGTCGATCACCTTCCTGGACCTGGGGGGAGTTGGGAGGACCTTGGTCTTAGCATAGAGTGGGGAACCCTGATGGCTCCTTGGCCTTGAGAGGGAGGGAGGGGAGGTATGGGTGGAGGGGAGGGGAGGGAAGGGGGAGAAGGAGGGGAGAGAAAGGGGAGAAGGAGGGGAGGGAGGGGGGAGGAGGAGGGAAGGAGATGGAAATTTTTAAATATAAAAAAAAAATAAACCATGAGAAAAAAAAAAAAAAAAAAAAAAAAAAAAAAAAAAAAAAAACAAAAAAAAAAAAAAATAAAAAAAATCAAGTTTGATCCCTGTGTATAAGAAATATACGCTGTGTTTGAGTGCTGTCCTGCACTGGACACAGTCAGCCCAGCCTTTTTTGAGGGTCCTGCTCTGCTATCCTCAAGGGATCAGGAAATCTTCCAGTGTAGAAACTGTCAGCATACATACATTTAGAAGAATGTCCACAGAAGAATTCCAAATCTTAAAGAAGCAGAAAGGGGGAGAGATGGTGTGAATGGGAAGCTGACCGTGAACAGAAACGATGACAGCCAACCGTGAACTGAAACACACCGAGGAGAGTCGGTAGCCAATGGCGTGGAGCAGTCTAGCTTAACACAGTTCTACAGTGAAGGCTAGAGATTTATTTCCATAGTAGAGCATTAGAAAAAATGTAGACTTCTAAAAAAAAAAAAACCAACCTCATTTTCATTAGCGGGAAAGAGAGAGAGAGAGAGAGAGAGAGAGAGAGAGAGAGAGAGAGAGAGAGAGAGAGAGAGAGAGAGAGAATAATTTTTAGTTCAAATGAAGCACATTAGTACAACGCTAGACACAGGAAATGTCCATTAAATGAACCATCACTGCCCATCTTGCTGCTGATCGTTTTATTTGGACATTATTTAATTGATTAGATATGTAGGCCTCCTAACATTTCAATGCATAATACTTTAAAGCTAAAATCCACCCGTTCGTCAGCCTATAAAAGCGTTCCTACTCATCCTGAAAGGTAAGCACCTAGAGCCCTCCCTTGAGGCCCCTCACCCGCCCACATGAAGAACTCATTTCCCTTCCTTCATGCTTCCGCATCACTTAGTGCATACTTACATCATAGCTCTTAGCACATTGTGTGATTGTTATTAAAGTCTGTGTGAGGCAGACTCTCCACATCCCGTGTCCCCCAGGCTATGAGCTTTGGAGATCTTATTTACTCTGCCTTGGGTCCTCTGTGCTCGCTCAACAAAAGCGTGCGTGTGGCGCTCAGCTGCATGATCTGGAAAATTTAATAGTGCGGAAACCTCATTTCTCAATAATGTCAATATATGAGGTGTGACTGAAGAGCAGTGCATTCTATATGGAATTTTGGAGCTGTTGGTTTTATATAAAAACGACTCAAATAAATGAAATGATAGAAAAATGTGTTACCTCTTGAGCAAGGAATAAAAAGACTTGGATACCTATCAGGACACGTCTTTAAATTGCATGCATTTAAATATGCATAAGCATAAATCATGGATGTAGGAATGAAATAGAGAGTTGCGAGTTCTGTAGAATAAACAAGTGGGAAAGGAGGCCATAGAATGGCTCTGTCTGCTTTTCGGTGTGATTGCGTTATACTGAGAGAGGAGTCACAGACTAGCTGCTTACTAGACCAGCCAGGGTCCCGAATGTGAAACATATTCAAAGCATCATTCTAAACTATAGCAAGGATCCTCACCCACACAGGAAAGCAATACCTTAGGGACAGCGAGCTCCCACATAAGATAATCCACATATACTATTAGAGGCACTGAGCTAGGAAGCGCAGTCCATGAGGATTTCTACTACTTCTGAGGGTTACATTAAAAATGTTACAAGTTTGATGATGAAAGCTTTGAGAGATGGCAAGTATTTTGAAAACATGAGGCACTATTTTATTTTCCTACCTCTATTTTAGTTCTTTTAGGAATAACATTTGTGTATTACGTATGTACATATGTATGTATGTATATGGAACATGAATAAATTAATTTAAAAGATTTATTTGAACTTTAAAATTAATTTTTGTATTGCAGTTCTTTCTGTTTTAACTGTGATCATATAATGTGGAAAAGAGGAATTTTTAACTTGGTTCTTTTCTCACAGAATTAAAGTCAAATCAGTATGAAAGAATTCAATATGAGAACTAAAGAGAATTAATTCTTAGTTTTCACTGGGGAAAAATTCCTTCCATAGCTTGAGAAATACATGAGAAACTTATTTTTAAATCCTGATATTTTATGTTGGTCCTTCTTACTAAGGAGTGGTTGGGAATTCTACTTAGCATATATGTAACATAAAGTTGTTTCTCTCTATCCTTCTCTCTTTCGCTCTCTTCATGTGTGCATGAAAAATTATCCTGGAGAAAAAGAGTGATTGACGTATGCTGGTCAGTTTTCCATTACTATAATGAAATACTTAAAATCATAAGCATATAAATAGAAGAGAGTTGTTCAGACTTGTAATTTTACCAGCTTCAGTCAGTCTTGGTCAAATTGGCCTTTGGAGCCTTGTCTAAAGGAATACATAGTGGTAGGATCCTGTGACTGAACCAACTACTCATCAGCCATGAGTCAGTGCAGGGAAAAACACAGGGTAAAGGTCCCACATTCCTCTTCAAGGCCATACTCCCAATTGAATAAGGATCTCTGGTAAAGTCCCCATTGCCTCTTAAAGACCTAGGGTACCTCTTAACATCCCCCTGCCAAAGATCACACTTTTAACCTATGGAGGGGTAGTCAATCTCAAAACTATAGCAAGACCTGAATAAAAATTGTCTTTTTATTTTAGTCAATAAAAACATCTATATTAAGATTCAATCAAAATATTCCCAATGAGTAGGACCAGGTATATAAAGGGTCTTTGGAAAAAGACTTGAGATACTAAATAACTTAATGTCCATTAAAGATACATGACTCCCCACCATAAATACTCGCAATGTCAAAATATTAATGTAGATCAAACCAGTTAGTAGTTCTGATGATAAAAACAAATGTTCACAATACTCTTCCTTCCATTGTAGAAAAACAACTATAAGTAAAGTAAAATTATATAGTTGTAGAAATATTAACTAATTCTCAAAATACTATTTTCAAATTTCACTTAGCTTTAAAGGATGCTACCCTTACTTAGTACCAAACAGATGTTTTGTAGGGCATATACAGGCCCTGCGCCTTAATTTTGTAAGTAAAACCACTGGTTGGATGTCACGGGCCACACCTTAAATTCCATCACCTGATAGGCAGACATAGATCTGATTTAAACATAAGTTCTAAACCAGCCTTGACATTGTCTCAAAAAAAAGACATTGTCTAAAAAAAAAGACATTGTCTCAAAAAGAACAAAAAATTCAATGATGAAAAGCAGCACTATAGTAAGACTTTTTAAAAAAATATATTTCACCCATGGCCAACAATTACTAAGGTTAAAAAAATGACATGAGTCTTTCTGATTTTTTATTAGTTCTCTGTATTTGTTTGTCATAGCCAGAACCTGGAAACAACCTAAGTGCCCTGGACCAAAGAATAGATAAGGAAAATGTGGTACATCTACACAATGAAGTACTTCACAGCAAAAAATAAATATATAAATAAATAACAACATCTTGAAATTTCCAGGCAAATGGATGGATCTAGAAAACATCATATTGAGTGAGGTAACCCAGACCTAAAAGACAAATATCATAGGTACTTACTCATAAGTGGCTTTTAGACATAAAGCAAGGAAAAAACAGCCTACAATTCACAATCCCAGAGAACCTAGACAACAAAGAGGACCTAATGTACATGACAAAGAGGATCTAATGTACATGGGAAGTAGAAAAAGACAAGATCTCCTGAGTAAACTGGGAGCAAGGGGACCATGGTAGAGGGTAGAAGGAGAGGGGAGAGGGAGGAAGAGGAGAAGAGAAAAATATATAGCTCAATAAAAACATTTTAAAAATAAGATATAAAAATAGCAATGTATATAGAGTAATATTTATTAAAATGATTCTCCTTAATTAGTGTTCCTTGGAATAGTAATAAGTGCTACACATCAAAAATTCAATTAACTAATAATTTAAAGACCAGCTAAAAGAAACTTAATAGCCTTTTTAACCATGAGCCTGCCTAAGACTTTCTGTTTTGTATTATGAGCCTTCTCCAGGCTGTCTAACAGAGGTATGTGACATCAGCTTTTTATATTCACTGAGTATGGTAAGAGACTAATGGAATCTTCTTTGGGAAAATATTACAGAGGAATACCAAGAAAAACCTAAGCATTATGGAACTCTAGTTCTCAAGGTAAAAAGGAACAAGACACTGACCCTTAAGTATTTGCCTCACCAAAGGATATAGTAGTTCACCATAAGACAGGTTTGGTCTCATGAGGAGAAACTACTGGCAGATGAAGAGCTTCTTGCTATAACATGTCAATTGTCCAACAAGGATAACTAACTAATCATTGACTAAAGGTGTTACCCAAATGACTTCCGTGTTAGATTAAAGGTCAGAAAACATGCCTAAGGCCCCTCTATAGTTCATACCTGATTGTTCATTTGCCTCCCATTATTAGTGACATTTTCACATATTTAATGTTTCAGTCTATCATCTGTTTGCATACAGTTCTCAAATATCCTTAGACAGAATATATACTGGCTGGCTGTCAGATTCTAACATAAACAGAACTATCTTTATTCAAAAGTCACATAACTAATTGCATAATATCCCACCCCCTCCCTGGCAAATCAATCCTTCTCTAACTACAAGAGTACTACATTATTTAAATAATTTTATATGAAAGTTTTATGTAGATAGAATAAAATGCAAATTTTCTGGACTGAAAGACAAATTTACAAAATGAAATAAAAACCCAAGAAAGACTATAGAGAGAATTGTGATACTGTTTTGGTACACATATCAATTATAGAAAAATATGTAAAATGTAGGAGAAATTTTTAATATTTTTTGTGTCTGTCTGAGTGTTTGCATGCACATGTGTATCAGATGCCAAAGGAAGTCAGGAGAAAGGTTCAGCTCCCCCAGAACTGGAATTAAAGGTGGTTGTGACTGCCTGAAATGGGTGCTGGGAGCCACATCATGGTCCTCTACAAGACTGAAGCTCTTGACTGCTGAGCCGTCTCACCAGCTCCTGATTCTTTCTTCCCAATGGGCCTCTGCCTGGCTCAGATTCTCCCTTCACCCAAGAAAATATGCGGTGCCTCATATAGGTTCTCAATGGCTTTTAAACTAAAACTCAGTCTTTTTGTTTGCTAGGATAAACCAATTAACATAAAGTTGATACCTATTTGTGTATTCCTTGATGATCTGATATATGCTGATCTTAATGGTCTCGTTTTCAAATCGCTGGTGGCTCTTGTCCTTATATATCCGGAATTCAGCTGCTGTCACTGCTTCTCCATGCGGGATCTGGGTCAGATCAAACCGAAACTCTTTGTAATGTCTTCTCTGATGAGAAAAGTCCTTGTCTCTTTCAACTAAAAAAAAAAAAGGAATGAAGAAAGGGAAAATGTTAGTTCTTTATAAAATATGGAAATTAATGATAAATTCTCCACCTTTTAAAATGAAAACAAACTTGATAGTATAAAATTGTGGAAACACTAAAGCCACAGGCCCATATGTGTCTCCAGCTAAAGGAAATTCCACAAACCAACAGCCTTTTAGTGCAAATGCAATATAACTGTCTGGTTTTATACAAATTCCTGGACCCTAAATGGAAAGACTATCCAAAAATGTTTTTAAAAATGAAGGTTGTAAAGTGATTGCCAATACGCATCAAGCGCCAGAACGTAGGTTTCATCCAGGAATTTAAAAGATGCTACGGAAGCCTGACAGTCCCAAGCATAGGTGCTGGTAACATTATCCTAGCCACAGAGGAAAGAGGAGGAGGACTGGGGGGGTCTGTAACACGGGACCTTATTGGTGGCAGTTTCGGAGACAAATAAATAAGCCAGTTCTTTTTTTTTTTTTTTATTTAAACCAAATTTATTTTTAGCTGAGTCATAAAAACTGCATTTGTGTTCATTATGTGTGAAGTGATGTGTTCACCGTCCTATGTCAATCACCTTAAAGATAAACAGTCTAATGGTGCTCATTCTTTTACAGAAAAAAAAAAATCAAAATCCTTCTTCCATCTTTGGAAAACACACAGTAAGCAGAACTCATTCTTCTGTGAGACATGTACCAGAACAGCCCCCTCCACCTGACTGCAAAGTATACCACAAGAAAGATCAATTCCAAAGTGACTTCCCCAGATAAGGGGTATTTATTTACTCATTTACTTCTGTGAATGAAATAGTTTCTTCGACTTTAAGGCTTTTACATGAATGATTGTTCTAGCAAAACGTAACGTTTAAAGACCTCTGTCTCATCTCACTCAAGGGGAAGAGGAGACAAGTTCTCCCCTTTAGCTACCTTTCTACCAAATGAAATAAAAGATATTGATCTCCTGAGAACAGTAAAAAATGCTGAAGGATTTAGAACAGTAAATTTCAAATATATTGTAACATGATATGACTTAGTGTGTTGTCTGACACAGTCTCTGAGTGGCTGCCACAGCTTCCCCAATGAGTTAGCTACAAAAAGGATTCATTTATCGGCAGTTGCTGTTACTTAACGGACTTAAGTTTCTTTCTCTGTTTATTGATTTTTCAAAATCTTAATTACTTAGAATAATATGGGATAACATGAAAACAAAACATAATCTGCTAGAATACACTATCTCTAAGGCATTTCATAATTACTGTCAACGGTGATTTAAAATTTTCCTAATGATTTGGTTCATTGTTAAAATTTTAGTGCAAAAAGATAAAAATAATACATACAAGGGCTAGATTGATAAATTTCAAAACTTGTGTTAGCAATCGAGCTGATCCCACTGACAGGGGTGCAAATGAGCCAGCCCTGAGAACATGAGCATGAGAGAGCTGGTCCAGCCCCTCATCTGCCTTGCAGTGTCATGGGCCCAGGAGAGATGCCCTCATCAACCCTACCTTCTTGCTACCAATGGCAGGTGGGAGAGAGGGTCCTGAGGTCATGAGAACTGGAGAGCTGGTACTGCCCCTCATCTGCCATGTGATGGCATGGGTTATGGAAAGATGCCCTCCTCCCCCTTGCCCCTCACCACCTGCACCAGGTGGGAGACCTGACCTTGGGGGTTTGACAGTGGGAGAGCTGGCCTTGCCCCTCATCAGTTGCTGCACTCGGGAGAGTGGCCCTCTACATCACCTGGGCAATGCAGTTCTGTTGGTCCTCGTGGTATGGGTACAGGAGAGCCTGACTGAGGGTATGCGAGCAGGGGACCTATTTCTACCTACTGCTGCCTGCTGCGTTGGTTGAGCTAGCCGGGGCAATGCTGCAGAACTCGCCCTGGAGGTGAGGATGAGGGAGAACTGGTGGACTAACCAACTCAGCTACCACCCAGACCCAGAACCAGGACTATGAGTTGACCCACCCCAACATCCACCCCATCTGGTAACTGCTGGAGCATGTGAAGGGACCAGTCCTGCAGATACAATGCCTCAGGATTTCTACGACACTGGGAAACAACAGGTTATCCAAAAGGAATCCCAGCAAGAGCCCAGTAGCAATAGCGTAGAAGAAGCCAAAGGCCTCAAACCAGATCAATGACTCATTGCAATGAACACTTGTTAAGTAGGAGATTTATGGACTAAAGTGTAACTGTGTGGCCCACTGTGTCGTACTACAGCTTCCACAATGAGATTTTCTTTCTTTTAATTTTTTTTAATTCATTTTATTTTATTGGGGGGAGTTGCAAGGGCAGAGGACAGATAGGAAGGGACGGGGAGATAAATGGGATCAGGATGCATGGTGTGAAATCCACAAAAAAAAAAAAACATTAAAAAAATTTAATGGAAAAGACTACTTGTAAAACAAAAAAAAATGTGTTAGGGTATAGAAACGTCTTTAGAGCAATTGACATGATTCTAATTATAAGTATTCTAATTATAAGTATAACATGATTCTATTATAAGTATTCAGAACTTGGGGATTTACTAGAGAGGAAGGTTTGGATTGGTGGGAGGAGATCATGACCATCCAGATATGATACTGGAGAACTGAGGCACTGAGATATTTGAGTTCCAAAGCCAGATGAGAGACAGCTCTGAAATGACTCATGACAAAAGCACACAACATTTCTTGCCTTCGTCTTCCAAAAGAATCTGTGTCTATTTCCCACCAAAGTGGGTGATTTAGGAAGGCAAGGGGCCTACCTGCACATCAGGCTCTATGATTAGCATTAGTAAATAAAGGGGGGGAGACAAAGCCATTCCTGTGCTCCAAAGCTTGCTAGAATGGTGATCTGGGGCTATCTGACCAGCACTAGCATGACTTAACATGGTGAAGTTTGTTTTCTTAAAATATCATTATTTTATTCCTAACAAAAGCTTATGTCCAGAGAAAGTGAGAAGCCCTTTCTCTAAATGAGGTAAATGAGCCCATTTTAGAAAGTGATTTGAATTCATAATTTAACTTTCCTCTGTCTTACTTCCTGCCAGCATTTGTGCAGACTGCTGTGGATGGGGTCCATGCTCCTCCTGAGGACATGGCAAGGGTAATGGAGAAAACACCAGATAATTGGGTGGCTGATCCCTGAGAGTGCATTTCCAAAGGGGAAATTTGCCACCTTTTTTTTTGAGAGAACTAAATTAAGCAAGCTGTATTATTATTTTCTCATCTTAAATTTAAATCCACAGATAATACCATACCTTGACAATAGTTAAGTAGCATTTATATGACATAAATTAATAATTCTTCTGTGCAAAACCTATAATGTAGAGCCGTTTTTCCTCATTTTGACATGGGAGAAACAGAGAATGTTCAGGATTGCTAAATGCCAGGACCTGTTGATTCCAGTTGGTACACTATTACTTTTTCCTATCTTGTTAGTACAGTAATAAAATTCTTGAATTAACAACTCTATTATCTAAAGAGCCCTGCAAAATGAAGATAGGTTTCAGCCTCATTTGGTGACTAAACTGGAATTCAACTGGTATAAAGTGACTCGAATTCTCTATCAGTCCTGGCTTATCTAAATAGCCATTGCTTTGCTGTTGAAAGACTGTATTTAACTAGTAACCCCTCCCAGACCAGAAGTAAGCAGTTCCATACGTGAAGATGTGTACCCACTGGACATTGACCAATATGCTTTCTACATCCTGTGGGGCAATATCCAGCATTCTAAATTATAGTAACCATAAGCCAAATTTTCTTTAACAATAATTTTGTAATTGAAATTGAAGTCAAAACTCATACCATACTCCTGGACTTAAGAGCTGAGATGTGAACATTGGTAGAATCCTATCTAAAGTATGCATTTCCAAAACGCAGATAATCTGTATGCATATTCGATAAAACATCCACTGTTTTGGAGTCTAGACTGTTTAACCCTCAAGAAGACAAACCTTCAGAGTTTAACAACACTTGTTTTATGTATCCACACAGAAGAAAGCTGTACTGTAAAAGCGTCTGTGGTTCACATTCCTATACTCTCCGACCAGAACAGCAATAGAAGTTTCACGGGATATGAAAGCTAATGATGGAAAAAGACTTATTTATATGGACTTCGGCTCCAAATGATGCCCATAAATTTCCAACAAGGTAAGTTAGGTTCCTGCAAAGAGTAATTCTAGAAGGTGACAAATATTAATATCTCTTAATTGAAATTAAAAAATCAGATAATGGCCATCAGGTGGTAACAGACATCTGACTTCCAAACATCACTATAAATCTTGCATAAAGGTTCAAGTAAAGACACCCAACACGACACTTGTACCATAATTATATTCTGAAATGTAACTGCTTTCAATTCTGAAATATTTGTAACTATCCAACTGGATTTCTCTATACCTCTAATTTTTTCTTGAGAGCCTTTTGAAAACCAAAATTCCCAATGTAGTTTTTAAAGCAGAAATATACATGCAATTCCTTAAATGCAAGCTTCTTCAAGGCAAAGTCTTACCTCTTGTGACAATTTGGTAAATATTAAGTATTGTTACAATGCATTATAACCCACTGTTGTGTTGAATGGCCTGGGAAACTTAAAAGATAAAAAGTAAACAAGAACAAAAATCAGAAAATTTTATTCTGTTGTTAGCTTTTATATTCATATTATTCTAAATATTTTCCATTTATTTTCTCCTTAATGTGCTTGCTGAATCAACAAAATGCAAGAAGTTTCCTCAACCTTCTATCATTTTTTATCATTTTTAATAAAGTCTGTTTCACTGGATCAAAATGTTCAAATCGCTATAAAATCTGTAATTCTATTGTGTTAAGGAAAAGGGAGTTCTTTCATATACACAATCCCTTCTAAAGCTCAGAAAATATTAAAGAAGGCGTGGGAAGAATATAAAATCACAACAAAGAGAGAGGAGGAGGATGGAGGGTTAGAACCCTGGCCTCTGGGTCACGTATCTTTGTTGGTAATGGTTTTTACACTTGAACTCACAGAAGTTAATATGACTTGCATAAGATCTACACAAAACCGGTCCCTTTCACAACCTGTCACAGAATCTGGAGGGTTCATGGAACCCTGCCACTTCCTGAGGATGTATACAGCAAGTGATGCTTGATGAGAGGAGAAACATTTTGTTTTCATTGGTGTCGCGACTGGTGAAATGGCCAGGACACTGTAAACAAACTCTTACCCATGTTCCCGTGAGCAGTCCCAATGGAACTCGTTCAGTCATTAGGGGGAAAAAAGACCTGAAAAGGGACCGGAGAGTTGCCCAAGTGGTTTAGGATGTTTTGGTGGTTTTGTGAAGTTCAGTTTCCACAACCATGTTGGAAGACTCACAGTTGCCTGTAACTTCAGCAACAGGGCCTCCAGCAGCCTCATCTGGCCTCTCCAGACACTACTCCCACGCCCAAACTCTCACACAAATGTATATACACACACACACACACACACACACACACACACACACACACACACACCACACACACACATAAGCAAAAATAAAGCTTTTGTAAAAAGATAAAAGTAGAAGGAGAGACTTGGATATCAGGAGGAGGATTGAAATCAAAGCTGGAGAGGACTCAGGAAGGGAATGGGCAAATAGGACTGATCAAAATACACCATCTACGGGTATGAAAATGCCAGACTGGAATCCATTATTTTGCACAATTAATATATAATAATAAAAAACAAAAAGAATCCATTAATTAATAACTATATACAGAAAACAAAACTATCAACATAAAAGACTTAGCTCATTGAAATCAACTCAGATTTGTCCAAAGGAATTGGAGAAGGCATGATACAGCATGTGTTCTAGTGGAGACCATTTCATTCCCCAAACTTACACACATTATTTTTTTTATGAAACAAGGACGAAACTGTAGGGAAAAATATAACTACATTTGAAGCAGATTGAATCAGTCAGCTCCCCATGATCATTGTATTGAAAAAGAGAGTACTACAGCCCTTGGAAATGATAGTATCTGATGACATATATCCAAAGCTCAGCAGGGAGCATTTGTCTGGCAATCACACATTGACTCTACTTTGTAACACATTCTTCTCCTGTTAGTGCTTATGTCACAGGAATGTTCCAAATTTAAAAAAGAAACTCATATGGTATATGATGGTACACCCTGTGTATTCCAATGGATAAGATTATGTAGACAATTCTACATGGTGGCATGCGGAATTACCAACAAATCCATCAACATAGAATTGTTTATCTGAGATAATGATTGTTACTGATGTTCTTTAAAAAATATTCCAAACATTTGTTCTATTGAGTGCACATACAAACACACCAAAAAAGAAAATAGCTATCGAAACTGTGTTAAACATCCACGGTCAAGTCAGAATTACAAGGGATGAGTAAACTTGCTTCTGCTCCTAGACCTTATGTACACTCCAAACATTTTTATCTCCGCGAAACTCCAGACCACAAATCTGAGTTGAGCAACAGAAAACTTAACTAGTTCTTATTATGTTTGGCTTTAAAGCCAAACATTTAAATGTGGTCATATAAAAGCATATAAGAGGTAAAATCTGAATCAAGGAATTCATATTCCATGATAAAATGTATTTATAGTAAACGATTGCTTTAAATTACTTTACATTTACTTATTTAATTTATGCATATGAATCGTTTATGTGTATATTCATATACATCGTGTACATGCCTGGTGCCAACAGAGATCAAAAGAGGTATCTAGATCTCATGCAAATAGAGCTATGGATGGCTGTGAGCCACCATGTGTGTGGGAACCAAACCCAGTACTGCAAGAACAACAAGTGCTCTTAATTACTGAGCCATCCCTATAGATCCCACCACTGCCACCACCTCCACTCTTTTGACACAGGGCTCACTATGTAGACCAGGTTGGCCTCAACTCACCGAGCTCTGCTTGCCTCTGCCTCTTGGGTACCAGGATTAAGCTGCAGACTGAACGGTAGCTTAAAAGTTGTAAATTGACAGAATCCTGAAATAAATATGAAGCTGCTTCTGCTCAAGATGCACATGCCAAAGACATTTATTATTGAGATAAATATATTTAGTCCTAAAGCAAATCCCTTGCTTGGTGATCTGAACACTGTTGGGAACTGGGAAAACATGTCCTGATCCAAATAGTTCTGTGTCTGCAGTAACTGGTGAAGGAAATTAAGTGACAAGAGATAACAGTTTATCTAGCAACTTATTGCAGTTTTAGGAAGATACAACCTTGGAAAATCTGTCTTACTGTCCAACTCATGAGCTGCATCTGAGAAGACACAAATAGCAGGGGTAGGCTGCAGGACATAAACAACACTCTTAAAGAGGACGGCCAGCTGATGAAAGCACAGAAGAGACCATGGAAAGCTGCTATGAACCCTAACCTGCATGACTTTTCAAGAACTCCTTCCCTGGTCCACTGAGAAGCAAAAACTTGTAACAACCTTTTTATTGGTCAATGAATGCCTATGTGCAGGTTTTCTGTGAATGGACAATAACTCCCAAAGTGGGGCAAACCCCAGGTTCCAGGAGCACCTGGAGCCTCTTAGCCCCACTGTGGTGTGAGAATTCCAGAACTCGTTGTCTTCTTAAATGTTGCAAAGCCCAGCTATCCATATTTCCTAATGTTGCACTCTGTCATACTCCTAAATGCTCATGACTACAAATCAAGATGAGTGTAATTTTGAGACTTAAGAAATTCAATCGCTCTGATCCAGTATCAATATCATATTTTGTTTTAAAATTATTGAGAGTTTAGAAACACAAATGATTAGTTCTTAAGGAAGGAAAGGCTTGACAATGGCTGGGCTTTAGAGCTGAGTGCCCTTCAGGGTTATTCAGAGTACTGTGACCATGGCTATTAACATCTACCATTGTCTCAATGATTAATCATAAACAACGAAAGCAATGAACAAATTGGTGGTTGGCTTAATAAAATGAATAGGTCTGAAACTTTGCTTCTCCCTTAGTTGATCCACCAAGGTAGTATCTTCATTTTTTCCTATAATATAGGTAAAATATTAATTTCCTCAATACTAAAATGTTAATTACAAAGCAAAAGCATAGTCTCTAGGTCCTATAATTCCTAATGCCATGCTCTTTGCATCAGAGCTCCTAAATGTGTTACGTTATTGTTTGTTTGGTTGTGTGTGTGTGTGTATGTGTGTGTGTGTGTGTGTTTACAAAACTGGCCTAAAACTTGTGATCTTCCTGCCTAAACCTCCTGAGTTCAGGGATTACATATGCAAGCCATCCATCCTGGAGACAACAATTTCACCGAATCATAACTACCACTTCTGACTCGGCATAAGTTTTTCCAAGGCCAGCATTTCGACATGCTCAAGCCATCATTCTTGCTACACGTCCTTCTCTATGCATTGAGGCACCCCCTCCTTTTTTTATTAGTTCCCAGGACACAACAGAATCCTGCAAACACGTCTGTGTATGGACAAAGTTGAGTTTACTGACTTTTTTCAGTAGGTGTAATAGGCAAATGACACAGGGGCAGGAGTATTAGAAAGGAATCATAGTTATGCGACAGGTGATTTGGGAGAAGTTTCCATGAGGCTGTTGTGTTTGGTTGCACTGCCTGGCAATGGAACCCAGGCTGACCTCAAACTCATGATGATCCTAGCTCAAGCAACTTAGTCCTGACCCTACACCTGTGAGCCACTTGCTCAACTCAGAACTACTTCCCTTCAAGAAGAAGAGATAATTTTACCACTTACTGTAGTAATTAGAAACATACACTAGAACTACAGTTGTTAAAAAATAATAAAAATAAAAATAACAGACCGTGATGTAATCTATAACGGGATATGAGGCATGGTCATTTCTGAGATACATCTCAATCTGTGCTTAGATATAATTATGAAGTCATCTTTTATTTTATTTTATTTTATTTTATTTTATTTTATTTTATTTTTGGTCTCCCTCCCTTGTCACAGAGTTTTGTACATTGTTGCTGCTCTGGGGCTCTATTTTTCTTCACCCGGACTGTGCCAGTACCTCCTAGCACCTCCAGCCTGTACTGCTAGTCCCAGGCTAAGCCCTGATTCTACATCACTGGCTTATTCTTTCTCACTTTTCTCACTCATCTTGCTTTTCCTAAAAATAGCTACCGTGTGCAATTTATTTATTCAATTCTAAAATAATTAGCCTTGCATGCTCTAAAATAGACCTTAGTAGTTAAGGAGACAGAAGAGAAAGAGCCCAAGATGATCAAGAAGAGTGGTCTGTTTTCAAAGGGTTGTGATAAAGGAAAATGCTATTTTTTATTCAAAGTAGGAGGAAATGAAAAGACAGAAATAAAAATGGGAGAGATGGGGGTCAGAGGCTGAGTGGTGGAAGGAGGAAAGGAGAGAGAGAGAGAGTGAGTTCTCACAAAAAAGTTACCTCTTTCCTCCTGCATTATAACTATATTGCCTTATATCTATCACATGAGCACTTGCTTAAGAGAATTATCTGTCTTCTGCATGTGTGCTATCTTGGTATGTTTCTTGATTTACACCAATAGTAAATGATCAGAAAAGCTTAATTATCAGAATATTGTTTTCTTTATGCAGAATAAAGTTTAATTAACTAAAAAAATGTGGCTTTGTTTTTTAAATTTTTTATTGTAGAGTAAAAGAAAACTCAGGTTATAATTGTACACTAGTAGACAAAAAGCAATAATAGTTACTTGACATCCTCTCTCGATATTTCATGCCTACAGGGTGGACCACAAAGTGTTACATGTTTTATTGCTCTCATATTGCCCAGAAATATCAATCCAATGAAATTTGTTATCTTTCTAAAGGTTGGTCACCTCATTATATTTAAGTGTAGTGCAGTGTATGGAAAATGCTTTTCTTCTTATATTGTGAACATCTTATAAAAGTAATTATTAATTGGAGATTAAAGAAGTATTCATATATATTGGTAATATACTCTTATCAATACTAATATTAAAGTAAATATAGAATAATACAGAAGATAATAGTTGATTAATAAATTTTATATAATAAAATGGTTTTATAATAATGGGTGACTAGATTTTCTGTAAGTAAGGGACTGTGATATCAATGTGTAAAAAGTATTTGAGGACAAGATAAAGGCACGACATTCTTATAGACACCTTTTAGTAAATGTTTAGCATTTAGTTCTCATAGTCTTTCTGGTGGAAAAACTGGATCCTTTTATAAATTGCCCGATTCTAGAGATCACCAATATGATTCCATTAGTTTTCACTAAATGACCTTGAGAATTCTTAAACTAAAATAGTCCATTTATATCCAATTGAAAGTGATATAGCCTATAGTAAGTTCACCCAGAACAAGCAGCTTTACTTTAAGTCTTGAAACTGGTGAGATGACAGTTTATGTGTAATAAATATCTGTGATTATCTGACAAACATAGGTAGAAGGTGCTAAGTATTTTGAAAATCCCCAGTTGTGGGCTTCTCAGTGACAGGGTCTGGAGAGAGAGAGAGGTGGGGCCAAAACAGAGCTTGCACCTAAACAAAAAGTTTGGGGAGTTTCCCTCTGAAATTCTTCTGTGGCTCTCTAATAGCTGATATTGTAAAAAAAAAAAAAAAAAAAAAAAAGAGTATGATATGGGTCAATGACAGAGAAGCAGCTGACTTGGTAGCTGTGCTTGGGTACGAGACACTAGAAGGTCATGCAACACAAGACCTGGTCATTGTCCCACTGTGAAAGAAAATAGACCTAAAAGTTCATTCTCCCTCCTTCTCAAGGCTGAAATCCACTCTTGCTTCCTTTGGTTACAATCCATAGATGATCTGCTTGTCATATCAAACATGGTGTCCAAGTAAAGCCAGGCACTATAACTATCAGTGATTACGGTTTGGATGCTTTTGTAGCTATAATAATAAAGACTTTCTACTTCACACCTTCAGTATATTCAGTACTCTTTTAGAAAAAATAGCAACATTCTACTAAAAAAATTATACCTAATGGAAAGAATTCTTGAAGAAAATGAAAAGCTAACAATTATATTGTTTCCAGACTCTCTTTAGGGGGTTAAAGGAAGTAAGTGTAAGGAAGAGATTGTATAACTAAAGGTATATGAATTTTTTTAGATGAGTAAACAGACAAATGTAATTCTCAAATTAGCTGCTTCAGCTGCTAAACCCGTCTGATAGCGCTCTGAAGTGTGACTTACAATTCAACCTGGTCTCTCTTTAAGGCGCCCTAAGACTTTCAGTAAAGTCTGGCACATGGAAGAAAGCACAGAGAAGTGTGACTATATTCACTGACCTCTAAAGTTCACAGTGCAACAGCCCTGGCAGGGAAGAGATATTCTAAAGAAACTGACACGCACCCTACTTTTGGAAAGTGCATTAAGTGAAACAAACAATCTCCAAGAATTAAGATTTCCCTCCGTACACCATGCTGGAGAAGAAGGGATGAATCCATGGTGCCAGCCGGAGAAGGGACTCGCCTCGGAGGAAGAGACCCCACACAGTTCTACATGTACCTGTTTGTCTTGTATTTCATCTCTTCTATAAAATTAGTAAGCATATACAGCAGCATTTCTCAACCTATGGGTCACGACCCCTTTCTTAGTGAACGCCACTACTGACTGCAGGTGGTGATGGTGCACACCTGTCCTGTCTCCCACCCCAGAGACTGTAAGCCTGCACAGCACTTCTGCCTGGCCAGACACCTTCTCTCCTGTACCCTCAGTCCCTACCTAAACCCCTGTCCCACAGTGACTGTGTGTGATCTGAATTTAAGGTACCTTTTCAGATGTTTAAGGGAGTGACTTCAGACACTGTCGGAGTTTCTTAAGTTACCTTTGTTTAAATCATTGTGCTCATGCCTCAGGAAATAACATTAGTTCAAATGTTATATTTATCCCCTTTCTTTGGGGGGGGGGACTCAAATTATGATAGCTTAAATAGTATCCCTTTGCCATATATCTATTTTTAAATGCACGCTATGTTATGACTTAAAAATATATGCTAGCTTAGTAGACTTGGAAGGAAGGAAGGAAGGGACGGAGGAAGGGAGGAAGGGAGGAAGGAAGGAAGGAAGGAAGGAAGGAAGGAAGGAAGGAAGGAAGGAAGGAAAGAAGGAAGGAAGGAAAGAAAAACAAAATTTCTTGGAGGTACAGATGAATGTGACTATCAAACTCAGTTTGAAAAACTGAAAAATTTTTTAAGTAAAAGAAATAAAATAGAGAGTAAATCTGGATGGGAGAGGAGGTTGAGAGGAACTGGAAGGAGTAGAAGGAAAGAGTACTCAGATGATATTCTATGAGAAAAGAAACTATGTTTAATAAAGGGGGGATAAAAATAAAAGTCACAAAAGAAAATAGGAAAGGGTGATTAAAATGGTTTTCTAAATTCACACAGATAATAGTGTCTCTGCAATAAATAATGAGAAAGGAAAAAATAGAAAATCATTGATTTACAATAATAAATTTCATGAGTAAAAATGTTTGCTTCATGTTTAGACTACAGGACACACAATTCTAAAAATTTAGGATCCTGAAGTCAAACCAAAGATTCTACAAGCTTCTAGAAATTTCTAAAAGGAAAAACATACAGGGGAGGAATGAAGAAATCAAAATAGCTTAATACTAAAATTAGATATTCAACCTAACCATTTCACCAAATATTAAATAAAATAAAGGTGCTTCCATACATGGATATATAAAATCATAAAATATTTTTTCAATAATTTCTGACAAGCTAGCTTCACAGGAACAAGAAAGTCAACTGGCGACACTCACTGTAATGTCTTCTCTCATTGTAAACCCAGGTTTAGTCATGGGATCTCAATGAGCTCATGACGCTTGTACACTGAGATAACTTACAGTTCAGAGAATTATAAAAATAATGGAAAGTTATAAAACTCATGAGTTACATTCATGAACTAGTATGCAAACACCAATAATCCCATCTTGCATGACAAATCTAATGAGTGAAAGAAGACCTCATTTTTAGAGATACTTTCCACAATTAATTTTATGGAAGCCAAGACCCTATCTCAGACTTCTCTCGAATTCAGAACAAAGAGAAGATCATGCCTAAAAGTTCCTGAGAAGCTTAAAGACAAAAAATGTTGTGGTTGGAACAAACAAACAGGGTGACTGAAGGGACAGAATCCCTCTGATTGCCAACACACATGTGAAAAAGCTCAGCAGGGCAAAGATGACTCCTCTCTCACCCTGCGCATCAACTTGCAAATGACTCAAATGGCAACCAACTAAATAACTTAATTCATGCTGATGGACCACTTATTGGGCATAAAGTGTTCACACGAAGTCATGTGAGGCCAGCAACTTGTGTTGTCAAGAATCCGTTCTATAGACACGATTTTTGAGCCATATTCTAATCCACATTGTTTAGGACTCAGGGGAGATATGGTTCTATTTTCCCATCTCTTTGTCTGAGGCTTGGATTCTGTCCAGTTTCCACCCACCCATTTTTTCCCTTCTAGAATGCCAATTATAGCTTTTCTTTTGTTCAGGAGGAAAGCAACAGATAAAGGAACTTTACAACACTTGAAAATCACATCGACGGCAAAAGACTAAGAAAGGAATTTTCTGTCAGAAGCAATTTAAGGGAAGGAGTTACAAACACTTTTCAGTTTAAATATAAAATTAGAGCGGGAGATGAACTTGAAGTTAAGCAGCCCTGGTTTAAAACTTTGGAAAACAGGCATATAATCAATACCACCATGGGTATGTTTTCAATATGTTTTGATTTGGCATAATGAAGTATTGACTTTCTTCTTTCTAAAATATCAAATGAAATTATGACCATATAAATATGTATCTAAGCATAAGCCACATGACTTAATTTCTCCAAACAAAGCAATGTAATTAACAAGTTGGTGAAGTGGAAATATATAAAAGATTAAAACATCCAAAAATGAACAAAGAATTTAATTGTAGGTCATATTCACCGAGTTCAATAATTGTCATACCATAACTTTAAAAAACTGCAAATGCATTGTTTTATTAAATACTATGTTTGAAAATCAAGAAGTACAGTTCAAAAGAATCTCAAAAGTTGCTGTTACCTCATTTCTACAACAGAGTTTACATTGAGTACTAAACATGACCCAAACCCTATAACATCTATATTTTAAATGTTTACTGTTTGTTTATTCATGCATAAATATTTTAAGAACAAAGGTCTGCTTTAAAGTAAAATTCAATAAAGAAAAGCTTTCTCCCATCACTCTAGGGAAACTTACACTTGGAAGTAAATGCTGTCTACATCCAGCAGCATCTTGGAGTTGATAAGGTCTGACTGAATTAAGTGACAGATCAGTAGTAAGAATGACATCTTTGATTACTGACTTCATGAACTGCCAGTTGGTCGTTTCTATGCTGTGGAGCACTTAACACCTGACCCCCATCAAATATATATTAATAAAGATAAATGGAAAGTAGATCTCATTGGCAAACTACCTAGGGTATAGTAAGAACTCTCCCAGCCACTAAATAAAGTATTGGGCATTTTTAAGTTGTGAAGTAAGCATTTATGCCTTTGTAAAATACAATGAATTGAGCAAAAAAGATTGAGGAACGGACAGGTTTGATTTTACTCAAAATCATCTGTCTTTTAATGCTATTTCATTAAATATTGCTTTAAAGACTTCTGGAGGGTGTTTTACAGATCTGGAGCCTCTCTGGGTCATTTGACACATTATTTTGGACCTATTATTACCCTAGAGAAACTTCTCTCAAATCAGTGTCATGGGGTGCTTACTGTCACACCCATGGAGCATATTAAAGCAAACAAGAAACAATATAATTCATATATCACCTCATTGTGATTGTGTTTTATAATTTTACCCAATCTCAATTTTAAAAGCTTTAACAAAAAGTATATAAATAAACACAAAATATATTTTGATAATATATTTTAAATAATTGATGATATTCTTCACCTCAGTTAGACTGTAGTTGTATTGGACTATTTAGGCAAAAGAACTCAAAAGAGCAGAAAAACAGCAGAAGCTATTGTTCGTATGATTTATACCAAACAGAACAAAAAAAACACTCCAAACTTTAACTACCTACACACACACACACACACAGAGGCAGGCCCACTTGGCACACAGACTCACACATATGCAAACTGCATGCTTGTTTTACAATGTTGTGAGGCCCTTCCAGGTGCTGAGAGACACCCACACTTAAACAATACACATATAAAGTACACGCCGGCATTTTTACCTATGCCAAAGTACATTTCTTTTAGAATTGTAAAGAGAACTGAGGAATATATTGTTGAAATTCATGTACTAGTGCATTTTAATAGATCTTTTTCTTATATTTTTGATTGTGAGCCTAGCCTTGAACAGCTGAGCCATCTCCCCAGGCTATAGAGCTTTTCCTTAGTGAGACAAATGATTGGAGATATGAATGACTTGAAGAAGGTCCAGATCTGAAAAATACCCCAAAAGTATTTAAAGCAATATTTAATGAAATAGTGTTAAAAGACAGATGGTTTTGGACAAAATCAAACCTGTCCATGCCTCTGTCTTCTCTAATGCAGCAAAATACACAGATGTTAAGCATATGATTTGATGAATTTGAACAAATGAATACAATCATGATAGAGAAATACCAATCAGGACAGAATTTGCCTCTCCTCAGCAATGCTTTGGAGATGCAGTCCCATTCATACACAGGAGCCTAATCATTCTTTCTCGGTGTTCTTACTCCACTTTGTGAATATGGCAAACACATGCGAGCTGTGTAAACCTACAAATAGACCTGTGCTCATATAAAACTGGAGGCTGGGGTGAACTCATTAATCTGGGATACACATTCTACTTTAAATACTCTTATAAGCACAGACTTTTTGTATCTCTTGAATGATGCCTAAGCCTAGTGAATTGATAATAGGCACATATTTAATTTGGGTGAAGCATGGTAAACACTTTCAAAACAATCAAACCATGCAATAGTCCTACTAGCAATCAGCAAGCGTTCCAGTCGTGGAACTATTTTGGTTAAAGTTTGCTATTCTAATCTATGTAACTAGAATTTGCACTCCCCATTGAATATTGAATACTTTCTCATATTTTTGTCAATCATATGGCTTTTGAAGTAACAGTTCCATTTTTATTTCTATATTATTGGACTTGCTTATAGAATTAGCACACATTTTAATTTAATTTTAATTTTAATTCATCTTCTGTGTGTGTGTGTGTGTGTGTGTGTGATGTATGGTGATGTATGTGTGCATGCAGATTCATGGGTATGTGTGTAGATGTGTGTACATGTATGTGGAGGCCAGAGGTCACCATCTAGTATGTTTCTCAATTGCTCTCCACCTAATGGTTTTGGAAAGGATCTCTCACTAACCTGGGAGTTGACCTATCCTCCATCCTGACTGGCCAGCTAGCTCCTACATCCTCTTGTCCCTGCCACCCTAGTGTGGTTTTGCAGGCGGGTGTTGCTCTTCCTGGCTTGTTACAAAGACACTAGAGATCAAACTCATTGCCCCATGCATGTACAGCAAACATTATACAATGAAACCATTTCCCCAAACTCCTACTTTTCATTTAATTTAATGGTAATTTATGATCAGAAATTTTCATTTTGATAAATCCCAATTATTTATTTTTAAATGATTATTTCATTCTAAATCATGAGGGCAATTTTGTGTTTTTATTTAAGAGGTGTGGTTGTTTGAACATTTCATGCAGCACTACAATCTATCTCTAGGTAACATACACAGACAGGAAGCAGTGGTTGAAGTACATTTCTTCCTCTGTAGTTTGCCTAGCTGTTTCAGCAACATTTGTTGAGAAGATCTTTGATACATGTAAGTTCCTTTCCTCCTGAGCCATTATAATTCTATCAGGTTCTTTGAGGACTTCATACTGTTTTATTGCTGTTTCTTTCTATTCTTTTTGTTTCTGCACTCTTGATCATTGTAACTTTATTCTAAATTCTGGAAATAGGTAAAAAAAACTTCTAACCTTTTCAAGACTATTTTGATATTCTAGATCACTCACATCCCCACAGACCAATTAAGAGCAGTTTATCAATTTACATCTCTTTGAAGCCTTTGGGCATTTCAATTGCAATATTGAATCTATGAATAAACTCAAGGGGGGTGAGCTCTCTAAGTCCTAAAGTTGATACACCCAATCAATTGTTCAAGTCTTTATTTCACTATCTTTATAATTTTTACAATAAAAATTTTTATTCTTCCTTTTATTGATTTTTTACGGACCATCTTTGAAAACTTTGTACATACTTACATTATCCAAAAATAGATTGCTTCATTTCCTTTTGAACATTTGTGCTTTTATTTCTTTTGGGTTATTTTCTGGCTTGGATTAACAGTATAATATTGATTAGATAGTATTAATAATCAGTCACATTTTACTTCTCATCATATAAGGAAATTAGTCGCTATTTTGCCTTCTGGATTAATCTTCTGGTATAATGTATTTATGGATTATATGTAGATATTCTGGTGGTGCTGGTAATATACTAAAATTTTATATTTATTGTTTATAATTCTCTTTCCACCATATCACCATATCTCTCCTTCTTAGTCTCTCTTTCTCTCTCTCTCCTCTCTCTCTCTCTCTCTCTCTCTCTCTCTCTCTCTCTCTTTGTGTGGTGTGTGTGTGTGTGTGTGTGTGTGTGTGTGTGTGATGAGTAGAGGTACCAAGGAGGCCAGGATTCCCTGGAGCTGGAGTTACAAGATGCTGTGAGCAGCATGACAGAGGTGCTGGAACTGTATACCCCTGCAAAGTGTTATGTTTGCTTAACCTCTGAGCCAAACTTTCACCCACAAAATCCTCGAGTTTTTATCTGTGCTGTGTTATAGTTCTTATTTTCCTACTTTGAAGAACCTCCATTTTCACTCAGATAAAACAAATGTGTTTATTCAACCCATATTTTGATATTGAAGTTCTTGTTTGACTTAATTCATTGTTTTAAAGATTCTGCTCATTTGCCATCTGTTTCCCATCATGTGAGATGAGAAGTCGGCCATCACTAGAATCATTGCATTACTGACTGTAGTGTATCTGTTTTCCTCTGGCTGCTTTTAATAATTTTCTTCTTCTGTGCTTTTTAACATCTTAAGCTTGATGTGACTAGATATATCATCTTAGAGTCGACTTCTATTGATTTGGTTATGACTATGCCACATTTTCTTTCGTTTAGACATTGTGAGAGAGTCTGCATGTTTGCTTTCTTTAAAGGACTCAAATGTTCTTCCAGTTGAGAATTGAATACCTTGTGATTCCTCTCAATGCTCTCGGAATTTTTTTATAATTATAATTCATCTTAGGATGAATCTACTTCAACTCATTTTTAGTTCTAGGACATGATCCTATCTTAGCCATCCTTTCCCCCTGAGAAGTCACCTTTCTAAGATCCTAACTGAACATAAAGCAGTCATCAAGATTCGTCCACTCTGTCCAAGTAAGAACATCCAGCTGGGCCTCCCGGAGGACCTACACCTGGGCCAGGGAAGGAGTCAGAGAGCCCCCAAGACATACTGTCTGACCTCATTCATGCGGTCATGGGCTGTGGTCCAGGCCAGGCGCAGAGGACAGACATCTCAGTGACTGAAGCTTCCATAGGAGTGCAGCAGCAGCAACCTACAAGTATGTGAATGTACAGGAGCTTGAGATGGCCTTGAAGCTCGTGACTGACCATGCAGCTCGGCCTCTGATTGGACAGAACTCTTCCAAGGACGTGCATGACCCTAAGTTGCTACCATCAACTACCCATTTAAGAAGAGACCACTGAGTATACGCTTCCAAGGGAAACATGCATTGCGCTGCTACCCTTCTCGAGAGGAACACTGCATTGCCTGTAAACTCTGTGAGGCCATCTGTCTTGCAAAAGCCATACCCGTCAAGGCTGAGCCAAAAACTGATGGCAGCCGCCAGACTACAATGCTATGACATCAACGTGACCAAGAGTGTCTACTGCAGTTTCTAACAGAAGGCCTGCCCTGTCCAAACCATCATGGAGGACGCCAACTTTGAGTTCTCCACAGAGACACATGCGATGCGGTACAACAAAGAGAAGCTGCTCAACAATCGGGGCAAGTGGGAGGTCGAGATCTCTGCCAATATCCAGGCTGAACGTGTGTACCGGTGACCTGACCACTTGGTTCAGTCCTGTGGCCCCTGCTGCGGGTAAAGAAGCCATGATTCCCACCCTACCCCAAAGAAATATCCAGTTGTGGAGCTGAGCTTCTTGGGAAAGTTGCCCCATTCAATGAATGCTAGTTTTGTTGTTTTTTGTTATTATTTAACACAGGTTCCCACTGCATAGCCAGGGTTGTCAGGATCTACTAGGAAGTAGATCCTTACTGGGTAAGCACTTGCTTGGACTTTCGAACATTGAATGTGTTAAGTCTAAAATTAGTTCATTACAGCTGAAAGAGCAAACCATCCATTTATATAAACTTTAAATACAAAAGCTAAAATATTGTAAACTAGCTAGAAGTACTATTTCCCCCATTCATTCTTCGCTGTAAAACCAAAAAGAATTTAATTCCTTGTTTATACCAGGTGCTGAATCTTAAAAATACACATCACTAAATCTACTCCTGGACCATGAATAACAGTCTTAGGTAAATTTTAAACCAAATTTTTAAATTAAATAATGAAAATGTAGTAGGCCCTCTTAATTTTCTTGCCCCAAAGGCAACTCAAGAAAAAGAAATAAAAAGAAAACAAAAAGAAAGAAAGAGATAAAAAGAAAAGAAAAAGAAAAAATTAAAGACTTGAGGTTGGGCCTATCAGTATAGAGTACTTGTGTGGCGTGTGTGAGGCGCTGATTTTAATCACTAACATTATAAAAATAAAATAAGTACACTAAAAAGTAAAGACAAATAAGACAAATTTACATCACTTCATTATACTGTGTAAAGATATCTCTTTATTTCTTTCCAATATTGCTAGCTAAAATGTTTATTTTTCTTTAAATTTGGTGTGTGCTATAATGTGTGTGTGTGTGTGTGTGTGTGTGTGTGTGTGTGTGTGTGTGTGTGTGTGTAGAGGCCAGAGAACAATTTGCAGTAAGCAAATCTCTTCTTCTATCCTGTGGGTTTGGGAACTCAAACCCAGGTCATCTTGAAGTCTTGAAGTCAAGTGCCTTTACTCATTGGGCCATCTTTTTGGCATCCAAGATATGAACGTTGTTTGTTCACCTGCTTATGAGACAGTGTCTCATGCACTGCATATTGTCTTCGAACTTGGTGTGCAGCTGAGAATGACCTTGAACTTCTGAACCTCCTGCCTCCACCAATTGTGCACCACACACTAGTTTACCTGTCGCTGAGGACCAAAGTCAGGGCTTCCTGTAGGCTGTGTAAGCACTCTCGCCGGTGGCTCTGCATCCTCAGTCCAAGATAAATTATTTTTAGGTAAATAACTAGATTTTAAAGTATACTGGATATCTTATTACACTGCTTGGAAGAAACAAAGTTTTTCAAACAGTTTCTTTTAAATATTTAACCTTTGTAAAACTAGATAAACTAAACTACTTTTTAAATCAGTAAACTTAACCAACTAAGTTGCTAATAGTTTATCTCTATATTGTCAATTGGAGCTAAATCTTCAAATTCTTGCATATTGTATCAATCATTTGATTATGCTTGTAATTTTCATTTTGTCCTTAATTCAGAGTTACATTGTTTTCTGAATTAATTCTTAAAGGCTAGATTTCACAGGGATCAGGCTGCCTTTGTTTCTAAAGAGCTAGATGATCCGTAAACACAAACATTAAGGAAAAGATTAAGTTAAGCTAAGGTCTATAATAAATTAAGTTGCTGTCTATAAATATTTTGAAAACTGATGGATTTGTTAAAGAGCATCTCTGTTTCAGGTTTTAGTACTTCAATGTTAACAACTAAAGGTCAGGAGTAAACTGCAGTCTAATTTCTACTTTGTAGATGCTTTCGTCTTAGAATAACTTAACAATTAGGCGATTTATAAAGGAAGGTTATGTGTAATTATTTCATTCATCATTCTGGAAGAACTCTCGTTCTCGCTGAGAGGAATCCTAGTCTGAAGCAACAGAAATAGTTTATCTGGTATTGTATTCTGTCAACACAACCTTTGACATCACCCAGTGATCCCTCACTAAATGCATAGTGAATAAGTGAAAGAAAAGTTCTTGAGCCGAGAGTCAAATGTAGGGCTGCCTGATTCAAAAAACAAAACAAAACAAAATAATGTATTGCCTAAGTAATATTACATTTTAAACAACGCAGTTTTGTTTAGTCAAAAAAAAAATTCTCTTAGGTTAAAATTTGTGATCAATAATGGTTTCCCAAGATAAATCAGGTTTGGCTGCACGTGTGTCTGTGAACAGCACACGCACTGAGGGAACAAAGGCCTGTGGCTGTTTCTATGACTCTGCCTCTACGGTTTGAAGGCATTTTATATACTTTCTATCCGCCCTCTGGATAAAACTTTGGATCGTTTATCTTAACACAACATGGCATAAATGCTGATTATTCTATTTTCTGGGTTGAGCCATTTCTCCCAGTAAAAGGATTTTAGACTCCTAAGAGGTAATCTGGGTATGGAGATGGCCTGATCATGATGGGTTGCTCCCCCGTGCCAACTGTGAGATGCCATCAGACTCCATCAGCCTCAGCCTGAATCGGTTAATCAAATGGAAGAGTGCCAACACTAGTTGCCTGGGACTTCAGAAAAATAAAGAAAAATGCTATTGCCGTAGGAAAGGTGTCATATCATGAAAGTATACAGTTTTGGAGTTAGATTATGGATCTCTGATACATTTTTGATGGATTAATTTAAGTCTTTTTAATGGATTTTTTACTTGAACAGGACCTCATGACTTTCATAAATCAGTGTATACCAATATTGTCCAAACGAGACTTCAAGACAGGTCATAGCAAATCATTAAAATTCAATGTGTATTTAATAAATAGAAAGCCAGTATTTTTGCTTTTTTCATACAGATTCTGAAAGCTTCCTTTTTTGATCCTTTAGATCAAGTTTTTTAACTTTGGCCACAGTCCTCTTGAATGCCATAAAAGTCCTTAAGATTTAACATAAGTGAAATAGTCAAAGAAACACTTGTGAAGACAAAAAGTATTAATGGTGATCAACACCAACCAAATGTTTTCCAAAAGACTTAAATGTTTATCTAAAATGTATACTTTGAAATATTGACTTTGTCACATTTAATTCAAGTTTATTTCAAAGGCAAAAAAATGACACCTTGTATATATATCACATAGCTTCAGTTTAATTCACCATGTACATGACTGTCAGTTGTATTTATTATTTCCTATACACATGAAAACCCATAAACAAATTCTATTCTGCAAGTTATTTGCAGCATAGTAAAATTTTAAATCCCCCAGAGGACATTCACCGAATTTTATGGCTAATATCTTTACACTGCACATGCACATAATAAGAAACAGAGCTGTCATATTTAGGTCAACGGACTTTTATAATGAGATTTATATTTTTGCCAAGAAGTCTGAGTTTCACAACAGATATGCTGAGACAATGGAAGACTAACATGCAACTTTATGCATATTCCAAGATAGGATTTTTTTTCCATACAGTGTACACATTGTCGCCAAATAAATGGGCCACTCCATAGAAAATCCACCTAAATGAGGTTGTGGGACAATTCTTAAAAGGCAACCATGCTGTGAATGGTTTGATGTAATGATCTCATCAGAAGGCAAACTGTATTAATGAACTAGATCATATTAATTAATTTGTATCAGTTCACTTCCTGTGAAATGTCTATTACTACTTTTACCACGGTTTTTATTACTACACAAATTCTTGAGTAATAGCAACTATTGATTTTTATATTACTTACTAAGTGACTTATGTTTATCTTAGTTAAATATGAGGTTAAACTATCATAAAAATAATGCAGGAGTCCATCCCAGGAAAAACAGAAAAGCATGAATTGATTCCTTTCATGCAAGGGACAAGACTATGGTACTCTGCCCTCTGTTATGAATTATGATCTACCCCCTCTGGGCTCAATTTAACAAATCCATCCTGTCAGTCTTCTTGGAAAACATATTAAATCATTAGGCAGCTGTTTTAACTCTTTGTATATTGATACAGAATAAGCTACCTGGGACAAGAACACCAAATCCAGTTCTCCCTGACATTCCCCCTTACCCATTGTCTCTTGCTCAGAATATCAGAGGTAGAGGTGTTGTCCCATAAAACATAGTCTCAAAATTCATGGAGCATTTGAATTCTATGGGGAAAGCAAGGGGTATTTTGAAATAAAAGTCTCTCTCCGTGAAGAATTTTCTCGGGCCTCACACAACCTTTGAATGTCTCTGCAGATTGAATCCCATAAACACTAAAAGCTCATACTTCAGCATTCAACCGCAGTGAAGAAGTTTTACAAAAGCAAGTCTGGAAGTACAAGAGAAAAAGGAAACACTGGAGGGCCGCAAAGGCATTGTCTTGTGGTTCTTAGTTACGTTCCCCTCCCTGTTTCCAATGACCAGTTTAAATTCTGTGTGCTGACAATAAAGAGCTTAGAAAGGACTTCCACCATTAATCTAATCATTCTTACTTGCTGGTGGTTTATCTTTATAGACACGTGGTCATTGTTGCAGATGGTCCTGATTACATCATCAGAAAGAAAATGCCATTCAAAGCAGTTTAGACAAGACGGCAGCCTGGGGGCTTGTGGAGGCATTGTTTACACCCTCATCTAGGTGACACTAACCCATCTCTTTAGTGGCAGATCCTCTCCTTTGTCGCCCATCTCTTCCCATTAAGCTTGCACTCTACACACTAATTGCTATCGTCTTTCTGTTACCATGTATCACTGACTCAGTTTCTGGTTATTTATTTTCACATCAACTATGTATTAAATGGTAATTAAAATTTGTGACTTTTTTAATCCTTTTTTAAATACGTGGTAGTTGTGCATATTTATGGAGCACAGTGTGGTGCTGTAATACATGGGTACATGTGTACAACAAATTGTGTAACAGTAAACAGGATATTTTACATAATTTTCCCTTTGCGATGAGAACAGGGGCTAGAAACTTATCAAGTAGGCCAGAGACCCCAAAGTCCTTGGTGGAGTCAGGAATGCCAGAAAACAGATCTGTTTCCTGTTTCTTTGTTATCTGACTGAGAACTTGTGCTTAGAGGCCATATTGACAGGGGGCACGTGGACACCTGGTTATTTCAAGTGGCCTGACCCACTCACTCTCTTCCCTGTCCCTCATCCCAGTCTCTGCCCTAAACTTGCAGCTGCGTGGTTCCGTGTCCTAGGCTCCTGCATACGCAACTTCTTCCTTCTCCTTCCTGTGCTTCCACCTGTGATTCTATAGTAAACTCCCTAATGCTCACCCTTTGTGGTCTGAGAACTTCTTTCTTCACATTTATCAGACCAGAATCCAAAGCCACTGGCTAGAGTTGGGTTTGGCAGCTCCTGAGTTTCCCAGGACCTAGCTTCCCACAGTGAGAAGAGTTCGGTCTTTCTCAACCATGTCCCACTATCCCCATGTCACTCAAATATTGAAATCTTTATGTAAGGGACAGTAAATCTCTTGTATTGACTGTCTATTTTTATAAGATTTCTATTTTTTTAATTTTGTAAATTAGAGAGAGTGAAAGAGATGATAGATAGATAGATAGACAGATAGATGATAGATAGATGATAGATAGATAGATAGATAGATAGATAGATAGATAGATAGATAGATGATGGATGGATGGATAGATGGATGGATGGATGGATAGATAGATAGATGATAAATAGATGGATGGATGGATAGATAGATAGATAGATAGATAGATAGATAGATGGATGGATGGATAGATAGATAGATAGATAGATAGATAGATAGACAGACAGACAGATAGGACAACTTTGCAGAGCCTGTTCTCTCCTTCCACTGTGGGTCCCAGGGGTGGAAGAACTCAGGTTATAAGGCTTAATTATAAGTACCCTTACAAACTGAGCCATCTCACCAGTCCTATGACAGAATTCTAGAAAAATAAATATTGAAACTACATCTTAATATCCTAAAAGTAGAGCATCACTCTGAAGTTTTCCAACGGATTCCCTGGCAAGTCACAGGGCTTCTGTGGTTTTCACCTGGACCAGAGCACTCTCAGAAAAAGAACTTGTTATTTATATCCCAGTTGAGGAAGGATGATAAATGCTGCTAACATAAATAGTTAGGATTTCGTGAAATCATTTTTTTTTATTTTTAGGAACTATTTACTTTATCGAAACTACTGGTATATTTACACTTCCTTGCACGGGGTCAAAGATTTTACTTAATCCAGAACCTTCTTTGTGTATACTTCCGTAGATTGCCTGTAAAATGCTGTTTGTTGCCCAGTTTCCTGGAAGACCACCCGAATGGAAGAATAAACACCTGGCAAACATCTGGCTGACTCCTCGTTTCTGGTTGACCAGTTGCTGTGGCTTTGTTATAGTCGCTCAGTCGCCAAAAGAATGCAAATTTGTAAACAAAACAAAAACCCCAAACCCAGCTCCCGCAGCTTGTTTCCTGTTTTCACTTAGCCACAGCACACAAGGTAGAGTTGATTGGCACACCACTCATAACGCAATGCATTCATACTGCTCATGATTCACATCGGATTCAACTACCAGATATTAAATGGCATCATAATAAGAAAAAAAGAAATACCTGTTTATTGGGTTTGCTTCTGTGACATCAGTATTGAAAGCTGATGCTCTCTGATGCACTCGTGGTTAAGACCCAGCAGCGTGGCCTGGATCCTCAAGCAGATAAGCTTTCCTCAGCCCTTGACTGATAATGTACACTTTAATCCCAGCACTCAGGAAGTAGAAGAAAGCAGGCCTCTTGAATTTGAGGCCATCATGTCTACATAGTAAGTTCCAGAACAACTAGTTCCATAGAGACACTGCACATGGCACCATCAGCAGACCAAGAATCTGTGGCTAGACAGATCATAGGCCCTAGAGATGAACCTACTATTATTATTCTTCTAAATGTACATGTAATTAAACTGACTCCTAATGGCTTATCTTTATACCCAGAGGTCGGGGCATCTCTCAACCCTCACAAGGGAAACTTCATTTTCAGTAGGTGGTGATTGGCAATTAGTAGATGGTGACTGACAAGGAGACTCCAATTGATCAACATGTAGAGAATAAGAGATTGCAGAAGACTCAGAGCTAAAGGAGATACCTGTATCATATCCCCTACTCTAAGACTCGGGGGTTATTGCAGAAGAGAGAAAAGAGAGTATAAATCCAGAGGCAGAAAAAAACAACTTATAAGGAAACAGAGTCTTTGGGACACAACAGGATTGTGACAGCAAGCACAAACACCTTGCAAGCTGAAGTCAGACCAAATCTCAGCATGTGAGGAAAGTCAGGCACCAAGTCTGCCCCTAATAGAAGAGCTATTGGGACCCTACCACTAGTCAAGGAGCTATTGGCAACTAGTGGGAAAAGGAAAACCATCTCTCTCTAAGAGTGTAGCCACTTGTGTGTCAACCATGGTTCAGTAGAAGGTCAAGCATTCAAGTATATTTAGACAGCAGAAATTGGATTTGAAGTGTGAGAAACACAGACAGACACGGAGAGAGGGGGAGAGAGGAAGAGAACACAAGTTAGGTGGGTAGGAAAGGAGGGAGGTATGTATGGATCTTGGAAGATTTGAGAGAGGGATGAATGACTAAAAACACATTATACAAAATTATCAGAGAACACACACGCGTGGTTATATTCCTTTTCTTTCCAATCATTAAAAAAAGATACATGATTAGACCATCTTATTGCTCCATGTTGACCAACAATGACTCCCTTCAAATTATACCCCAAAAAAGGCAGTAACTGTTTGAACATTCAGTAGCTGAATAAACATCATCTGTATATCTACTTCAACTCAAACCAAAATGTGAGCATCAATAACCTGACTGTATTCTAGATGATACCCAGCTGCACACCCATGCAATAAGAACTCAAATATTTTAACATAGCAAATTATCACCACTGTGCCTTCCCTTTTCTAAGTTAAACGGTAAATCATTTATCCATTTGAGCTATATTTATCATGAGCCTACTGAGTGTAAGGCACATTTCTGGGAATTGGGATGACAGCGATGAATACAATAAGCCTTTCTTTAAGGAATTCATATTTTACTGTAGAAAACTGTAATTACAATGGTGAATAGCTGATGAATATACATGGCATGTGTTGATTAGTGCCATCCTCTGTATACATGTACGTGTACACACATATACACGCAGACAGAGGCATGTAAAGGCATAGAGAGTAATAGGAGTGCTCTTCCAGGCGACCAAGGAAGAACTCTGAGGCGTGATCTAATCAAGCAACAGTAAGCAACACTCATCTATTTCAGAACAGTGCTCAGGGAACATGATGGCAGGTGCGTAGGTCCAAGAAGGAGAGTGGTTGGCTTCTGGAAGAACATCTCAGTGAGCATGCTTGCAACTGTGGTCCATCAGCAGAGTTGAGATAAAAGGGAAGACAGAATCTAGATCACTTGCAGAACACAGCTTGGATTTTTTATTTTTCATGATGGAAACCCTTTAAAAGACTTCCATCGAAACCCTGTCTCGAAAAACCAAAAAAAAATAAATAAAGACTTCCATCAAGTGTTCCTAAACCAATCAAGTGATTTGGAACAGACTCCCAGTCTGCAGTCACTCCTTATTAACTTACTGTAGTTTCTCCACACTGATTTTAAACCACGGGGACCAAAAGTGAGAGAAAATAACTCAGATCTTTCTGAGGAACAAGGAAAACAGAACTGCTTCCATCTACTCTTGACAATCTGCTCATTCACAAAGACTCCACTCTGGTGAAACACTGTCTCTTCTTGAATGTGTAGTCAAACTTTCAAACCCTTTGCATACATGATATTTGTCAGGGTCTATTAGGGCTCTATTTCTATTTTGAACTGGAGCAGAACTTCTGATTTATTTTTAAAAGGCATTTATTCTTTCTGAATGCCGGGTGTCATCTGCTAGCCTGGATCAAGCTAGAAGTATAATCCTATACTATTACATGTTATATGTAAGTATATTGTATAGTACATATTATATTAATATTTAATATAACAAATGTAATACTAAGAGAATATGCTTCAATCTCATTTCCTCGTTGTTTATATAATACTGCCTTGTCCAAACTGCAAGTTCCTCACAGTGAACTTATATTACAGGGTTTACAATGGTTTAAATAAGATACATATACAGCCGGTACGAATGTATGATTGCAGCAGAGGTGGAAAATCATAGTTATTTACAAAACTGTTTAACTTTATGGTAAAAGATGCACTGTTCAGGAGAAATCCCCTGTCTGTCCCTTCTTTCCATACAATCCTTACAACCAGAGCACCATGTCATGGGATTTTACTACATGGCATTTTGCTTGCTTTGTTATTTCGATGGAAATGAGGAAAAGGAGCTATTTATCAGTTTGTTTGTTTGTTTTTTAATTTTCCTTTCCCCATCCTAAGCAGCTAAACAGGTCTTTGTGTTGTATCTTTTAGGGGATTAGTTGTGTTTATGACAAAAAAACAGAAGCAACTTCTAAAAACAAAACAAAAATCAAACAAAACTTTCTGGCTTGTCTTGGGACAGATTTGCTATATACACACATTGGGGAGGGGCGGGTTGGTTAATGGTTTTAAGGGAGACTGGAAGGAAGGAATGGTAAGCAGAGCCCAGCTAGGGCTCCAGCAGCATCATTTTCTTCCTAGAGATGGGAGGCCGCCACGGAAGGGCTGTGGAGAGAGAAATGTCAACAGGGTTACAACTGGGGCACCCCTGCAGAGAAGTGGAGCGGGGCCACCAGGCTCCAGAGGACTCTGTGGGTTTAGGAGATATATATGTATATGTATTTTTTTAATATACACTCTACTTTTTTGTTTTTGAGACAGGTCATTTCCCAGGGTTGCCTCCTAATTACTGTGTAACATAGTCTGAACTTGCTTTTCCTTGCCTTAACAACACCCAAGTCCTGAGATTCTAAGACTGAACCACATGCATACCTACAAAAATGTTCTAAATATTGTTTACACAAATCAGTTCTTGGCTTTGGCCTTTTGTTTCCTTTTTCTTGGAGAGAAAATTATTTAGTAGTGATCTAATCAAATCTAACCTATTAGTAAGACTTTATCATTTCTGTTAACAGCTCATACTTACTCCAGGACCACTCTAAACCAAGAGTGGTTAAATTTAATTAATAAATTAATAAATAGTAAAGACCGAATTCCGCTATAGTTATAAGCATGACCTATTGCAGAGCAGTTTCTTGTTGGGCTAGCATTTCTTTCCAGACCTGCCTGCTTCATGAATATCCTGTGGTACTCAAATCCTACACTGTATGTGCTGTAATGACATTGTAAGACTTTATAACACTGAGTATAGTTTTACAACAGTCTATGTTAAGATTTATATCAAGATTAGTAAATACTCTGTTCTTCCATTTATCAGTTACTCTAATTTCAAAAATGAACACCTTATCAGACACACTCTTAGCGTTAAAATGCCTATTGTTGTTATGGTTAGGAATGTATAAACATATACTTATATGCATACAATAACAATTAGCAACAAAAGAGGGGGAGGGGCATGAATTTGAAGAAGAGCAGGAAGGAATGTATGGGAGTGTTTAGAGGGAGGAAAGGGAAGGAGAAATGTTGTAATCAAATTATAATTTCAAAAATAAAAATAAATATCTACCATTAATTTATGATATTTATATTCTGAGCTTTATTGAATGTCATCACTTTTCTACTAAGATCATTGTGGGTAGGAGGTCAGCCTATGAGCCACTCTTGGTCTGGGAAAGAGGTCTGCTTTCTGTAGAGAATTCAAAAACAAGAACATGGGCAATTAGACTCACTGTGCTTTTTAGCGTTATCCTGCCTCAGAAACTCTGGACAATGTCAGTGATAATGCATCCCTTCTAGTAGAAAAAAATGTGTCAGTGCAAGTTCAAAAATTGCCACTTGGCACATTTTGGTCATTTTCGTCTTAATAAACACTGCATTCTTTGGAAGCTTACAATGCAACATAATGATACAACAAATAGTGAAGAATTTAATTACAATTATATTTTTATAACAATCACTATGTTAGCATTGTTTATATCAAATAACCAGCAATATAAAAAGCCAAAGGATTCCAAATAATTATGAAATTATAAGCAAATATAATATAATCTTACTATGAACTGTCTAGCGAGGTTATTTTAGTAGAATATTTTCAAATGTGAAAATTTCAAAGTTTCTAGAAGCAATCTACAGAAAGAAAATCAGAGACTGGAGAGACAGCGCCACTATTTAAATAAAGCACATGCTGCTTTTGCAGAGGTCCTGCGTTTGGTTCCCAGAACCCATAACATAGTAAAAATGGCCTTCCTACAAAAATCTACATACAGATTCAGTGCAATTCCCACCAAAAGTTCAAGACAGTTTTTCACAGATCACGAAAGGACCATTTTCAGCTTCATATAGAAACACACACACACACACACACACACACAAAGGATTGCTTAAACAATCCTGAATAACAAAAGAACTGTTTGTTGGAAGTATCACCAGCTCCAGTTTCAAGTTGCACTGCAGAGCTATGGTAATAATAACAGCATGACATTGGCACAAAAAAAAAAGATACAACGATCAACTGAGTCAAATTGAAATCCCATACATAAATCCTATACAGACACCTAATTTTTTATAAAGAAACCTGAAATACACCCTATATTTCATCTTAAACAAATAGTTCTAGTCAAAATGGATAGATGTCTGTAGAAGAATGCAAATAGTTCCAGACATATCCTCCTGCACAAGACTCACGTTCAAGTGGATCAAAGACCTCAATTTAAACCAGATACACTGAACCTGATAGAGGAGAAAGTGGGGAAGAGCCTTGAACAAATTGGCACAGGAAGACACACTGAACAGAACACCAATGGCGCAGGCACTAATATCAACAGTCAATCAATGGGACCTCATGAAGCTGAAAATCTGATGTACAGCAAAGGGTATTGTTATTCAGATGAAGTCGGAGCCTACAGAAAGGAAAAAGATTTTAACAACTATATATCTGATAGAGAATGTCCAAAATGTATAAAGATCTCAAAAAAACTAAATATCAGAAAACAAATAGCCCAATCAAATATTGGAATATAGATATAAACAGAGACTTCTCAAAAGAAGAAACTACAATGGCTGAGAAACACTTAAGGAAATCTTGAACATCCTGAGTCATCAGTTAAATGCAAATCAAGACTGCTTTGAGATTTTCATATAAGAACAGCCACCAGAATGACAAAGATCAATAAAACAAATGACAGATGGCTCATGCTGGGGAGAACATAAAATAAGTGGAATACTCATTCATTGATGGTGAGTGCAAACTTGTACAGTCACTATGGAAATCAGTGAGATGCTTCCTTGATAAGATGTGCTGCCTCTGGATCCAGCTGCACCACTTTTGATCATATACCCAAAGGATGCTTCAACACACCACAGAGACACTGCTCAGCCATGTTTATTGCTTCTCTATTCATATAGCCAGAAATTGGAAACAACCTAGATGCTCCTCAGTAAAAGAATAGATAAGAAAATGTAATACATTTATACAATGGAGTATACTCAGCCATTTGAAAAGATTAAATTTACAGGTAAATGGATGGAACTAGAAAAAAAATTTCATCCTGAGTGAGGTAACCCAGAAAGACAAGTATGACATGTTTTCACTTACATATGGTTATTAACTGTTAAGTCAATGATAACCAAACAACAATTCATAGAATCACAGAGGTTAGGTATCTAGAGTAAGGGACTTGGGGTGTGGACAGATGGATCTCCCTAGGAAAGGAAAATAGTTATGGACGGAAGGGTAGGGTACTAAAAGGGGAGGGTCAAGTGAAGATGGGAAGGAGAGATGTGGACCATGGAGGGAATACAGGGAAACACAGCTAAAGCTAAGGTCCGTTTAAAGAGTAGTATGGAACCTAATGCAGTAGAAGCTTCCTAACATATACATAAATGAAGGTAATCTAAATGAAATCTCTAAATAATGGGGGACAGAGAGGCCAAAATGGACATTTCTTGTCACCAGGTGAAGCTTCCAGTTACTGGGATTGGATTACATCAAACTGAGTTGTTGGCCAAAGAGGTTCCATGGGAACCCCTAAACAACCTAGGCTGTTGCCACGGCTATAGATTGTTTGCTTTCCACAAATGAACAGCAAGATCTCATTGCTTAAGACAACACCCATAGAACTAATTGAACATGGAAAGGTTGACAAGTGCCTATTTGGAGCCTTCGCCCCATGTGCTACCATCTTTGGCACTGGAAGGAACTCTGCACGCTACCAAAGGAGAAATGTAAACCCATGAGATGAAACTTGTCTTAATTAGGGTTTCTATTTCTGTGATGAAACACCATGACCAAAAACCAAGTTAGGGAGGAAAGACTTTATTTGGCTTACTCTTCCACATTGCTGTTTATCACTGAAGGAAGTCAGGACAGGAACTCAAACAGGGCAGGTTCCTAAAAGCAGGAACTGATGCAGAGGCTATGGAGGGGTGCTGCTTACTGGTTTGCTTCCTATGGCTTTTTCAGCTCACCTTCTTATAAAAGCCAGGACCAGAAGCCCAGGGATGGACCTCTCCAATTGATCACTAAATGAGAAAATGCCTTACAGCTGAATCTCATTGAGGCATTTCCTCAACTGAGACCCTGTCTTCTGATGACTCTAGCTTGTGTCAAGTTGACACAAAACCAACCCGTTCAGAACCCATACCAGACATGGCTTGGGTGACCAAGAAACAGACTACATAACCCATAAACACAGGGTAACCAAATACTACTGTTCTAAAAACCAAAATAACATAACAATAAAGTGACTCCTAATGACATTCTGCTACACTCATAGATCGGTGCCTTGCTCAGCCATCATCACAGAAGCTTCCCCCTGCGGGAGATGGGAACTAATAGAGATCCACAGCCAGACATCATGCAGAGAGTGAGAGACCTTGGAACACTGTGTCCTAAACAGCGTGTCTCCATAACACCTCTCCCCTCAGAGATGAGAGATCCCTGCAGAAGAGGAAACAGAAAGCGTCAGCACCTATGAAGGTTCCTTGTCTCATAATGTCATGGCATAGCTTTCCCCTTTTTTTTAAATTTTATCTTAGTATCTTTTATATCTATTTTTATTTTATTTATGTAATTTTTTTCTTCTCTCTTTTCTTACCTCAATGGATCCTTTGTGTATAAATTATGGCTTTCAGTTTATTGTTTTTATAGGATTCCTGAGTGTGTGAATGAGTAGGTCTGTTTCTGTACCTTCCTCTGGGCTCTTTTCCTTGTTTGTTTGTTTTGTCCTATTCTGATAGGTTACCTTTTGGTTCATCTTATTATATCTTATTTTAGTTAGTTAATTAAAATGAATTTAAAAAGCAAAGAGAGGTTTCCTTGATGAACAATGAGAACTACGCCTATCTGTGGCTCTAAGAATAATGTTTAGGATATAGCGAGAGCTTACACTGCATATAAAGTGGTCGTAGGTTCTCCTTCAAGATCCCTAGCATGCTTTTTTGTTTTAATAATTTATTTATTTTTATTTTATGTGCATTGGTATTTTGCTAATTTGTGTATCTGTGTGAGGGTGTTGGATCCCCTGAAACTGGAGTTGCAAACAGTTATGAACTGCCGTGTGGGTGCTGAGAAATTGAACTCAGGTCTTCTGGAAGAGCATTCAGTGCTCTTAACTGTTGAGTCATCTCTCCAGACCCCTTGACACACTTTTTTTAAAAAAATAATATTTTAAAATAAGATAAAATGAATTTGTTCAGTCAGTCTTGACATTTATATCAGTCATTTGTATTTCTATGTTCATTTTTTGTAAACAAAATGTACATAATTTGAAAGTTGTGCATTTAATGTCCTTTTCCTGAAATTATAATATATAATTTATCCATGATAAAAAAGGCAGAGACTATTAATCTTGTGCCCAAACATTTAGTTAAAAGTTGATAAACTATTTTAAATGATGGTAAGATAACACATAACACCTCTCATTTTTTGTTCTCCCTGCTTGCTAGTGAGAGTTAAAGGTAATTGGGTGAATTTTCTTTGTGTATTTCAGCCCTTTGCTGTGGAGAGTATTTTTATTCCAGAAATATTTTCTTTAACACCCTAAATCTCTGCCTTTAGTTAATAAAAATGTGTGAGGAACAGGGGGGAAAAAAGCACTTATCATGTGTGCAACACAGGGATAATAAGCTAGCTTAGTTAAAAACCCACTTCCCATATCCATGACATTCATGCTAACTCCTACAGCTAAAGAGATACACACCAAGAGCACAGCTGTCAGTGTGGCCTAGAACACAGAAGTGGTTTCAGCCACAACGAGTGGCTGAGACCAAGCCTGTCTGTTTCTGTCTGAACAGGAATTCCCTAATTTATAGACAGCCATTGTCTTACATCCTCTGCTTCCACTCTAGCAAGTTTCTCATGAGATTCACCAATCAGTCTGGATCAGAGAAGCCGAAACAAGACAGGAATCTCTAGCTGCAGACCAAGTCTTCCTGTGTGGCCTCTGTACCAGCCAACCAAGTGGGACCCATTCAGCCACTAGCTGATTTATTCCTTCCTCCCCTCTCCAGCCAGTCCTTCAAGGCCAATTTACTGTTGCTTCCTGTTTTTGCCAAATATTACTCCTTGTACATGCCAGGTTTGTCTCTTAAATGTCAGAATCAACAACACAAATCAATCATAGTTTTGTTCCTTGTAACTGGTAAGTTATATAGCATTGTAAGGACTGGTACCCTCAGTCTGGCTACACGGTACTATCTTACTTCAGAAGGCTATAGTCACGTAACTACTTAATCAAAAGTCTATAAGAGTTAGACTTCAGGACTGGTAAATTCATTTCTAAAGATTTTTTCCTTAAAAAATATAAATTTTATGTTGTATTTTCATATTTATGTCCTTTATATTCCATATGCAATAAACAACAGTGCTGGAAAACACATGGAACTTTACAGAGGTAAAGCAATATTCCTACACAGCCATCCCACTAGCATTAGTAAAGTGGGGCAATACAACAGTGAGCAGTCTGAGCTCTCCCTCCTGCATGTCCTATTTGAAGACCTATTGCACCTGTGACAAAATAAGGAGTGCTTGCTATATATCTAAGACAATGGATAGGTGTCCAATAGAGCAGAAATCATTAAAAAGCATTAAGTTCTTCTTCTGCTATTCCACTTGGACAATCTGGCATTTTATAATGTGAATTATTATGTGAGCACTAACAACTGGGGTGATGCCCTATAATTTAAGGCAGGAAATCGCTGAGTAGATAAAGGTCTTTAACAGTAAACATGAATTGGTTCCCAGGTTTAAGATTTCCCACTTGAAGAAAGAGTATTCACACACACACACACACACACACACACACACATGCACACACACACACACACACATGCACACACACAAATAAGTAAAACAGGAAAAAAGCTTTTTAAATCTACAATTTGCTGCTATTTTGTTCCATGATGATAGTCAACTATTGGTAAAGAGTAAGACAATCATAGAATACTGACCAATTTTTTTTAACTAGTAACTACTGTCCTCAATGTCCAGTAGCATGAGCAGATTCAAGGAAGTACAGGGGAGAAGTCCTTAAGCCAGTTCTTGGATTTTTTTTCTTTACAAATTGTGGAATATATTTCCACTGACTCATTATAAATTGAAACTGTATCAACTTCATGATATAAAGTACAAAACAAACATTGAGCATAATTTAGTTAACACTAGAAAGCAGGCAAAAAAGCTTAATCAAATACAAATAAACAAGAAAGTTAGACCCAAAGACCAAGACATAGACCGATCAAACAACTAAAGTTTGAAAAATTAGATATTCTTTTGCCCTTATTTCCAGAGGAAAGACAAACAACTTGTGAGTGTGTGAACTGAACCTATCTGGAATGCAAAGTTAGGATTCACAGTGGGATGTAAGCCTGTTAGGATATTTCCCTAAACTCTGTGGCAGTATGGTTGGTTCCTCCACTGCGTCTTGTTCTTTTTATTGAAAGGCTGCCTTAGGTTTTGTTCAACATAACACACTTTTGTAAAAAGGGGCTGAGGTGAAAAATATTTTTTTATTCACAGGAGGTTAATTCAAGCTAGTTATTTAAATAACAATACATCCTTTTACAAGTCTGCTAGTATGCTTAGTGTCACTCAATATCAGATTTATTTAAACATTTAAAGTGAAGAGATAAAATTTTAATGTTGAATATGTGATCTTATATTTTAAGAAATATATTAAAAACTTGGGAAAGTTATTTTTAGAATTTTTATCAAATCTATATTTCTACTCAATGTATTATAAAATATTGAGTCAATATAAATATTATGATCTAAGTTATGTAGACTTCATGAATAACATTTTTGGGTAATTTGAGGAGAAACTTCCAAGTTCTTAAACTTTTAAATATTATAACAGTTATTGTAACTTATACAGACTAACAAAGACTTAGCTGTTATCTGGGGAAAAAAATAGTCCAAACAAATAATCTAACAAAGACACAAAATTGAAGGCTGAATTCTAAACAGAACAAATGTTCAATAAGGTTAAAACAACAGTGAGAATCCTCTGAATGAGAAAGCATAAATTCAAAGTTAATCTGAATTACAGACAACACTAAAGTCTCCAGGATTTCATAATTATTTGAGCATCATGGTTTTCCTTCTTGAAACTCAGAAGTTTGTTCACCTAAAATTTTATCATAGGCCTGTCATAAGAACTCAGGATCAAAAATCAAATTGACTTATGAAAATATACATTAAAAACTGCCTTTTTTCCCCATCTTCGCAGGGCCATCTAAAGAACGTCCATTTTCTTTCAATCGGGTATCTTTCCGGTGTGTAACTTCAATTTGCATTCTCTTCCTCAGCTGTGGGACAATAGTCTGTACCCTGTAAATATTTGTCACTTGTATTGATTTAATAATAATTAATGCTGATTGGCCAGTAGCCAGGCAGGAAGTACAGGTGGGGTGGCCAGAATAGGGGAATTCTGGGAAGAGGAAAGGCTCAGTCTGCTGATGTCACCCAGACACAGGGAACACAAGATAAGAATGCTAACACGGGGCTAACACAGACAAGAGTTATGAGTTAATGTAAGATGTAAGAGTTAATTAATAAGAAGCCTGAGCTAATAGGCAAACCCGTTTATAATTAATGTAGGCTTCTGTTTTTTTCTTTGGGACTGAATGGCTGCAGGACTGGGTGGGACAGAAACCTCTGTCAGCGTTTCCCCTTTTTTATAATCTCTTGGCTAAATTAAAATCATACAATAGTTTCAGAAATGTGACAAAGGTCACCACTGATCACAGAATCCATCATGTGGGGCCTCGCAGGGCAGTGCCTCAGTAGGTCTCCTGGAAGAGTTGGCTAACTTCGCTGGAGCACAGGCGTCCTATGGGTGTGACAAGTACAGCGCGTGAGAGGGAGGCTTTTCTGACTCATGATTTGAGAAGACACGGTTGCTCCATCGTGGTTAAGGATGGCTTGAGAGCAGACAACGGCTTCCTTTATAGCCCCAGCCAGGAAGCAGAGAGGCTTGGTGGAAGAGGGGCTGGAATAATCTTCAGTGTTCGCCCTCATTCATCCAGTCAGCCTCATATCTAAACTAACCACCCACCGAAACAGCTCCCGCAGCTGGGGAGTAAGCGCCCCAATCGCAGGAGCTCCTGTTCACATATCACATCAACCCATAACAGTTCAATAAAGGCAGTCAATTAAACCTGAGGCTTTGTTTTGTCTTTCTCTGGATAGAAGAAAGGTTACATAAGTCTTTCAAATTCTCCCTGAAACATCTATTTGCCAAAGCCTGGCGGACTGTGGATCTCTGCTAGCCTTAGACTCTTCGGAGTCTACTCCAATAGTAGTTGCCATAGAGGATATTCGTTGACTGTGTTCCTCATACAAGTCCGCAAGTCTGCGACAGTACTCGATTAAATCCAAATTACAATTTTCTCCTATGATTCCCTACTTGAAAGGACTAAAAACAGTTATAATAAAGTGAAATGGTTTGTTCGAGAATATACAGAAAGTTGGTATACTAACAGGCTCCACGAAGCTCTCAGGCTTTAACCCTATTGGCAGCAAGAGAGAAAATAAAACAGCCTCCTTTCCCTCGCTCAAAGAGTACATCTAAGGAGTATTAGCTGGCCCGCTTGATGGGCTTTGCCCTGCCTCCCCACTTGCACCCAGTTACTAACATAATTATTTGCATTAAGTTCAAGTTGAACCGTCTTTTACCTCACATTTAATATTGAAAGAAAAATATAAAATTCGGGGCTGTGTAGAGGGCTCTGCCTTTATAGAAATTTATTGCTCCTGCAGAAATCCTGGGTTTAGTTCCCAGCCCTCACAGGACGGCTAAGAATTGTCTAGAATGCCAGTTTCGGAGGGTCTTACTCTCAAATGGTTTCCTTGGGCACCACATGCACACAGTATACAGAGAACACTCATAAAATAAAGAAAAGTAAACGTATCTTTTTTTAGAGAAATAAAATATAAAAATTTAAGAAATATAATAATATCTAATAAATTTGAAGGACTGTCCTGGGATTGAGCATTCTAGTCAACGTTTCTTATGATTCAAGGAGAGAAAGATAGTTTTGGCCTCCAGGCTCAGCGGTTGCTTATTTACGAGAAATGCGTAGCTGAAATGCCTGATATTCTACTAAATTCTGCTTCTGTGACTTAAAAAATTCTACCTGGGGAGAGTGGAGGTTCAAGCAAGAAAGACAATAATCCCAACTTGCCTTACCGTAGTGTTATGTTTTCTTGCAACATTAATTGTGGAATGTGAATGCTGCATGAGAGAATATTCTATGACGGCCCTCGGAACTCAAGCTCTACTGCACAGACGTGAATCATTTGAAAACAGCAGCTGAAGGTCAACCTTTGGAAGGAAAATATGATGCTCCCCTCACTTGCCCTCCCTGCCTGTTGCTCTCTGGTGTGCTCTGGACTGAATTTGCTGCCTGGGTATCACAGTATCTTCCTAAAATTGCTATTTCTCTTTTTTATTAGCAGCTTTGGGGATTTTCCATGCTTGTTTTTATCTTTTCTAAGAGCTTGATTAGTTCTAAAATAACTTGAATGTTGACATCGGCATCCTATATACAATTTACAGATTTTTTTTTCTTTCCTCTCCCCAAGAATGGAATGGTTGCTTTCATCAGTTTATTTTCAACTCCTGAAATAATTCTCTCAAGAGAAAATATGATTCTCCCATTTAAAAGACATAAGTTAATTAAAAAAATTTCAACATGCATGTGAATAACTTACACTGAAAGTAAAGTAATTCTTTAACTCGATATACCAAGCATCCAATCATTTCTTTGTGTGTGTGCACATTTTTAGTGTGGACCTCAAGATCAGTTCTTTTCCGCATTTTGCCACATATTGCTGCTCTGCCCTCTGCACCATGAAGATTTGGGGGGCTGTCAATGAGTTCTGTGACTATCAGTAAGGAGCATGAATGGGAACCGTGGCTAAGAATACAGTCTAGGAATTTATTGCTTGCTTTCCTTCCCTACTGAACATCTGAGGACTGGCTAGATGGCATCTTTGCTCCCAAGGCTGCAGTGCCCCTCAAGGTCCCTTTCCCATATATCTGCCCTGAAAGTCTTTTGCGAACAAGTTTTATCATCTGCCAAAGAGTCATGAAAAGCCCTGAGCTGTGCTGGGCTACTGAACTTTTGCCTACATTGTGTTGAGAAGATCTGACTACAACAGTCTCAATAGTAACCAAATTGCCCTCAAATGATTCAGCTTACAAGTGTTTCCTCTTCTGGGACTCTGAACAAACACTGGGGTAATACAGGGATGAGAAGGGTGTGGCTCATAAGCAGATGCCACATCCAGGCCCTGTGTCGTGGGTGTAGAGGAGAAGGGCCCCAGGCTTAGTAGGGCCTTGTCTTTGATCTCATATTCCTCTGGCGCCATCTTTGAACTGCTAGCCACTTTTAGACAAGGACTCACTGTTTAATCTCACACTGTGATGCATAGAACCTATAACTATGCTATAGATGCCAAATAATGCAATATAATAACAATCACAGATGCCTGTCTATGTGGTTCTCAACCTGTGGGTCATGATCCCTTTGAAGTGGCTGTTTCATGGGGGTCTCATATCAGATACTTACATTATGATTCAAAACAGTATCAAATTACAATTATGAAGTAGCAATCAGATAATCTTATGGTTGGGGGTCACCACATGAGGAACTGTATCAAAGGATCACAGGGTCAGGAAGGTTGAGAACCACTGCTTATGTCTTTTAGAGACTGTTCTTGAAGATGTATGCACAGCAATCATTCCATCCTTTGACACTCAGTGACAGACAGAGCCACAGAGCATTCAACCAGCTTGCTCAAGGCTCCACTGCCTGCCAGCTTGAACCCTTGATTCCAGATAAGATAGTCTAGCTTCCTTGGTGTCATGTAACTCCGAGATGGAATCATAGAAAAGGCAGCACTTACATTTAATTTACAAATGAGTCTTAAAACCAAGAACCTACCATGAACTGCCATTCTGGAAGGAGCGTGTTTCCTATGCAGGAAGGCAAAGGGCAGAGCCATAACTGTGAAGAAGCCTCATCACAGCAAATGACGGAACCTGAACTTCTCTTAAAATAATACCAATAATTGTGATAGAAGTGTTTTATGAAAGTTACAAAAAGTAATGGTTTCCTTGTTCTGACACATCCAATAGTCAAATAAAATCCAAATATGGTTTTACAGCATTCAATCATGCCTTTCTTAAGGTATACACTCATGTATACATATATATATGTATATATGTATGTATGTATGTATGTATGTAAACACTTACTGGCTTGGTGTAGCATGTGTGTGTGTGTGTGTGTGTGTGTGTGTGTGTGTGTGTGTGTGTGTTGTGCATGAGTGCCACAGCATGTGGATGGAGATCAGAAGAAATATTAAAGAAGTTCACTTCTGTCTTTCTACCATGTGGATTTCAGAGATGGAACTCAGTTTGTCAGGCTTGGTGGCAACTGCCAAAACTTACGTGTGTGTGTGTGTGTGTGTGTGTGTGTGTGTGTGTGTGTGTGTGTGTGTGTACATATGCATACATACATATATTTTTTTCTAGGAAGCTCATTCAATATTAGAAAGTTGTTAACACCCAGTTCTAGTAATTAATTAAATAAACACAGTATCTAATATATGCTTTAATTATATTCAATTTGTTTCTAAAACATGGAATTATTGCTTGTATGAAGAGGACCTTTAATATCCCTCTGCTTATGAAAAGGAGGATGAAAGGATATATTATGAAGATAAAGATATCATTATCTTAGAAAATACAGACTTGCAAGGTCTTACTTTAACTGCTGTGATACCTATTTTAAACCTCACACGGCTTTGCTATCTAGGTGTCACATGATATTTATTTAGCTCTTTGCCTGCTGAGCAGAGGACAATGAACCTTCTTGGGATATATTATTGTTGTTAGCTTCTTTTCTTCCAAAAGTACTGAATATTACTCTTACTAATCTACAGATACCTTTTCCCCACATTTTAAACACTGTTTACACTAATAGATTTTTCTAGGTTTTTTAATTAGAATCTATCCACCACTGTTTGAACAACTCTCATACAAATTACAAAGGTGACTACTTGGTTATGTGGATCATTTTAAACATTTCTAGGGGGATAGGGGGGCAGAAAAGTCTTCCCATCATTATTTTTATCTTACTGTCAAACTTTGTGAGCTGAACCTTAAACATCCCAATCTCACAACATGAAAACAAACCCCTTTCCCCTCTAAATGAATGAGCCGCTTGACGAGGCTGTCAGGCTTTAAAGGATATCTTAGCCATGGGTACTATTTTAAGAGATGAGCAAAGAGGGGAAACCCCGAAGACTAGCTCATAAAATATGAAGGGAAGGTGCAAAGAAGACCTCATAAATACTACTTAGAACAAGGGATTCATTGTTTCCTCTAGTCCTGTGAGTGGCTCCTGTGATCTCAGCCCTTGTCTGTGTGTGCATTAGCAAAGCCTCTTCCTTTGACCTGTGGTGTGTGTTTTTTTTAAGCCAAACTACTACATTATTTACGACTGCACACAGTAGCTGCTCTGTGTGTTCCTTGTGCACATACACTGAGACATATACTTTCGTTTCCCCAAGTCAGTATTTAAATGTAAAAGGGTGAAAGGGTTTTTTGCTAGAGCTAATGTCATTGAAATGTCATTGGAGGTGTTCAATTAGCTTTTGTGTAAGCCTGAAAGGGACTGAGGATGTCCCAGCACGTTCCCCACCCACACACCTCAAAAACCAGCTTTGAATAACTACCTCATTTGCTGCATTTTTAAAGTACTTTTAAGAAGTATTTGATTTCTTTATCAGCCTTATCTACATGGTTTTAATCTAGTTCATTGTTGCCTCTTGAGAACTTAATGAGGGAAATTTCTTAATATTTCTTAATATTAGTGGTGTTGGTCTTCAATAAAGATAATACAAAGAAAAGTTGGGTGGGAATTGAATGTTGAATTAGTTTTGTTCAGTGCTGTAGTCTTTTCAGTCTTTTACTTTGGTTTATTTTTTTCCTTTTAAATTTTAATCATCCTTAAGAATAGTAAAGTCAAAAAAATCAATTAAGTTTTCTCAAAGCGATCCTCAAATAGAGTGGATAAGAGGAAGGCAGGGAGGGGGTGTCAGAGAAATCATTGCAAGGGACAGCAGAAGCCAGTGAATTCTAACGCCCTGGGGTGCTCTCGTCCCTGTGGGTGGAGGCTGCAACTGGCAGATCATTACCTTTTCCTTCTCAGCTGAGGAAACAGGAGGCTGTACCTAGATTCTCAAACTGGAACTAATTGATTTTCAACTAATCTGAGCCTTTAGTTACAAAGAAAGTAGGACCAAAGGCAACTCCCAGGAAGGGTAAGAGCAGTAAAGACAGCATGCCAAGAAAGCCTGGGGCTCTAGAAACTGCAGAACTAAAAGGGGGAGAATTAAAAGTGTTGGGGTTGGGGCAAAGGGTGAGGAAAGGGTGTAATTATAGACAGTAAGGGAGTAAGGAGCCAGAGGTGGGCTTGGGACCTGTCCATCTCCTCCCAGCTGTGTGTCCGTTCCTTCCTAATTCCAAAGTTACTTGTCATTAGACTTTGGAAACTGACTATTTTGTAAATGACCATGAAGATATAAATTTTTTTCTTATACTATGTTTATAGTAATCTCCCTCTGGGAGCTACCCCAGTTATTTGGCAATAAACTAGCTTTAAGAACCTCTCAATCTAGTTGTCTTGATTATAAAGGAGAATGATTATTGATGAAGAGGGAAAGGTTTTTGTCCTCAGCAAAATTTAAGTTTTCCCTTCAAACAGAGGGGAAAAAACCTTAAAGACAACTCCCAGTTTTGCCCAATATCGGTATTTCTTATTTCAGACATAATCCATGGATATGTGCCATGGTGGTTTAAATCACCTTTTCTCTCAACCCATCACTTATATTAAGCAATATTTTGTGTGTGTTTATGGATATGTTTATATTATGGCTGTCAATAATTCTGTTGGAGAGACTCCATACCATAGGCAGAATCTTTACAAAGATTGATACATAAGTTCCTCTCCACCAAGTATTTGATCCACCAACAACAGTAAATACCAATGATGACTTTCAAAGCTGTCAATTGATGACATAAACATTATATTTTTTCTAATACAGGGGGTTTGTTTATTTATTTTAAGAAAGGAGCCTTAATTTAGTTCCCTGTATTGTTCCTTTTATATCTAACGTGTTATAAATCATGAAATGTTAAATACTGCATCTATATACTTTATACCAGTACACTAATGTATATGCTTAAAATATGTATAAAAAGGATTATAAATCAACACAATGAACCAAAAACTACTAATAAAAACAAATGTTAGTTTTAACTTTCAGAAAAATTTATGTAGGTAATTAATAACACAAGTTTCACATTTTTATGATTTTCTCTAAAATATTTAGTCTTGTATCATTTAGTATTGTTAAATAATTAGATAAAACATTGCTATCCAATTTTTTAAAATAATTTTAGAACTATCCCATAGGCATATTTCCCAAGACAGGAATTATACTTAAATATTAGAGGTATATAATCTAACCGCTCATTTGTATAAGTACTTCATTCACAAACCAAGTAAACATTTAGGAAAAAGAGATATAAAAAGTAAAAAAAAAAATTACCAGAAGAATATTTTTGTTCCCCATAAAATTAAGTGCTATCAATTCAACAAAAATTTGGCTGATATTCAACAATTGTGGGTGGGGATTTAATCTGCAAAAATCTCTCACTGTAGCAGGAACTAAATTTGGTCTAACCGTTTAGATTTGCTTCTTTAAAGTGAAAAAGTTGCTAAAAATCATTTAAATGTAAAATAATAAGCTTGATTTACATTTAGATGCTTATATGCCCTAAGTCCCGTTACTTATATCTCATTTTTATCTTTTATAAGTAATAATACTTTTTCATTTATCAAAACAATACCAATTCACAGGAAAGTTTTAAAGTAAATATTTTGTTGGATATGATTCTGGATCTGGATTAAGTTAGTTATGAGAAATGTTACAGATGCCATCCACATACTTATACACGCAGGTGGCTTTCTCAGAACACGCCCCCTACTACACTAACTGAACTCATTTGGACTTAGTCTCCACTGCATAGAAATTTTTTTCAGATGCTAAATAAATAAATATCTCTTGAGCTTCATGACAATGTGAAACACAGTGAAGATAATATATGCTGGTGAATTACATGAAAAACATTGGAATTTTTTGTTCAGTTTATAATGATATTCTACTCTGCTTTTCAAGTCTTACGCATGGAAGAAATATGGAAGTGAGCTTTACACTAGGTAGTGACTGGCTACAAAGTGTGGTTATATTAGTAGGCATATTTTACACTTGATCTTAGCCAAAAGGCCTAGAAGCAACAGTAGGCATGTTTTAAGAGTAATAAAATCGTAACTCAATTTTACTTCAAGACAATGGCAAAAATTCACCCAGGATAAGAATCTATTTTCTTGTAATCGCTTATGAGATTTGGGAATTATTAATAAAGAAAAAACATATGGTTTGTTATTTAGGAAAACAGCACTCATCACCTATTTAAGCATGATCAAAATAAGGCTTATGAAGTTTAAATCTATTATTATTTCCTAGAATAAATAATTATATGTGCTGATGTAAGTAACGGGTTTGTAAACAGTTGTGCCATCATCCTATGACCAACACAAGAAAAATACCGTTAACTTAAAAGCAAAAATATTACTTAATAGTAAAACAGGGTTCTAGAAATTATTGAATAAACTGTTTTCTGTTTGCTTTGTTTTCTTATTTTATCTATATTTATAAAATGTCATGGCATACAACTTCAAAAGTCTAATTATTTTATAAAATAACAGTATATATCTATTGAGAATGATCAAAAGATTCAGTTTAATGAAACATATTAACACAGGTTTGTGACTGAGCTGTTTTTGCTTAATCACAAATTTAGATGCCCTAAACAAACAACTGAATTTGGTCTAATAATTTAGATTTGCTTCTCTAAAGTGACCAAATCAATAAATAATTTAAAGGTAAAAACGATGGGGTTTGATTTATAGTCACATGGTCTAAAATCCATGTCTGCAGCTAAACACGGTGATTTCAGTGACCTACATTTAGTGATGCTAAGCAAAAGCTGTTCTATTGATATTAATGTGACTCCTTGAATTAAAAAGGCTAAAAAGTAACGTGTTCAACAAGGAATATTTTCAGGTCCCTTATACTAAGAAGAAGCAATCAAACCAATTTAGAATTAAGCCCTATTTGAAAGCTCTTACTCAAGCCTGCTAATTATCTGTACAAAAGAAAATGCCGCGAGAAAGACCTGCGGAGCACCTGGCATGCAGTGGAGGATGGCTTTCTAAAGCTCAGCACTAAAAGCTTCGTCCCTGGTAACACAAAACATATGATTTAGTAAGCCCCTTATCCTTCATGCCAGGATTGTTAAGAGTGAGTGACCACAGCATAGTAAGAAACATACATTACAAACATGGCCACATGTCCCCAAGATTCACTGCCATCTGACTTTTCAAAAAGTATTTCCTTTGAGATAGTACACAAGGATATTTTTTAGTAGGTGTAGAGCAAAATATTTTGAAGGAACCCCAGATCACATTTTAATGTAAAATTTTAAAAGGTATTACTTTACAGGGACCTTGACTCTTTAAAATTTATTAAATTTGTCGGTTAAATTTTAAGTCTTATTATGTTTAATGTTACTTTCCTTTAAACGTCTAAAGACAGTCCATTCGTCTTTAGTTTGTACTAAAGTATTTTAAGTTAAAACGGCCCTTGTAAAACCATTTTAAGTAGGTAAACTATTTAATATTCCTGTAGAAGGAATGCTAGGCAGGGATCTGCCATTTGGGATTGTCAATATTTAAAAATTACTGCAAAGCAGCAGCACTGAATAAAAGACAGTTTTAAAACCTATTCCTTAATATCCTGGTTGATATTTATAGAAAATTATCAATTAAATATGTTTATCTCAAAAAGGAATCTAGGATAGATAAATACCATCAAGGCAAGTTTTATATTTATCTTGCCTATGCCAAAAATCAATTAGGCATGACTACATTTTAATCATCACAGTTAAGGGGTGTTTTAATTAGGTTAAAATTTCTTTTCTAAACTATTATGTCTTTGAACTCCCTCGATTGTTAATATTTTTGCAGTTTCACTTGATCTTGGCCAACTTCATTTAAAGATTTGTACAATCATTTCTTCCCCTAGATTAAATTTTTAAATAGCATATGAATATGTATTCACACATTCTTTAACTTACTAACAAAAATGGTTTGGAAAGTTACTTTTATTTTCCCATACATAAATATTGGTCTCTTCCTTTCTTCATTTCTTTCTTTTTTCTTTTTTGCCCAAAGCATTGCTTTTCTTATAAATTCCCCTTTTTTTATAAATTGCCTTTTATGCACATCTTTAAATTAAATTTAACAGGCTCTCAAAGGACCAAATTCTACTCAAATTGTGACCATTTAATTTTAGCTATCCACATCAAATATATGTGACTCTGTAGCCTAAAACACAACCTTGTATCACTGTAAAAAAAAAATTAAACAGAAGTTACTGAGGAGAGTTTTATAAAATGAATGTATAAACACAGCCACCTACCAAGAAGCTACTTTACCATTAGAAAAAAATTCCACTTTATAGTAATACGAATGAACAAATAAACGAACAACATACCTAAGTTGACAAAGCTCATGACCATGTCAGCATCATTCAGAAAGTTGGTATCATGTAGGCTGGCAAGAGGAGGGCTCTGGGTAGTCAGCGGAATCCTTGGAGACAACTGCATACGATGAGCATACCCATTGGGAGAGGCTGAGTATCCCTTCCTGGCCTCTTTGGCCTCTCCTGCCAGGGATACCCTCACCAAGTATTCCGACTCTTCAGGGTTCTCTTCACTGGCCATGGCATTGTACAGATCCAGCATAAAGAGAGGTGCAGAAGACGCTTGTTTTCCGGGTGAAAACGGCCTGGGTCTGTGGGGCAAACCCAAAATAGAGAGAATTTCCCTCTGTATCTCCCGTCTTTCGTGGTTCCGCAGTCTTCTATAAATAAAACTGGAGTGAACGTGATTGTCTCCCAAACCTCCTTTTGCATAACCCACTTGAACCCAGCCGCACCAGAGGAAGCCCACAAGACCCCTAAATAAAAATACGGTCCAATGCATTTTTGTACAAAAGCAAAAGTCGATATTTTTAATCCTTCTTGTCCACTTAAAAGAAATAATAATCCAGGTTCCTTGGAGGCACGCTTTGTCAGTAGCTGTGAAGTTGTAAAATCGAATTTACCTATTCTTCATGACAGTGGTGTTTCTGAACACAACATACTCAGTCCATTTTCTTCTCCTGTTTTAGATATTTGCAGATACGTCAAGAGTAGTGATTGCTAAGAAAGCTGAAATTCAGATTTCTAATTATCCACAGTTGTTAAGGACTTTTGCAGTATTGATGTAGCAAGAGCTGGCTAAATTTATTCGATCAAATAACCTATGCATTCCTATGTGAATGTATGATAATCAGGCTATTTGAACTGACGAAAGCTGGTCTTCTGATAAACTGTAGCTCCCAAGTTCTCTTCACTGGCTCTGCCTTCTTCTCAGTGCTTGAACTCTTTCCAAGACAAATCCTGAGGTCAGAATCACAGATCTACGCTGGTCTGCACCTTGCTGTTGGAATTCTATTTGTCCGGCAGCCTAGTGATAACTTCAACATCTCTTGTATGGTCTTAGTGTAAAACAAGACCCAAGGTTATACTGCTCAAGCAAATGTATTTCCCTGAGTTTACTTGAAATCCTTCCTGTAAATCCATTCAATCTTTTCCTCCTCCTTACAGTTAATTCCACCTCCAGCAGGCACAAATATACCAGCCCTCTTCAAGAGAGATCTAAGGAGAAATGTAAGCACAACCCTGCTGGGAAAGAAGAGGCTTCTCATTGTAATTTGAAACTGGTAAAGCAAAAAGAAGTTAACCCTTTTGCTACCAGAAAAGCCTCCATTTTCGCAATTTTAGAACTATGCATACAACATACAACGGTGATGTGTGGGGTGGACAAGTTCCAGGGAGGATAAAAGCCAGTTTTCAACCAGCAGTCTGAAAACTTTGCCACCCTTCCACCAGGATGTTTTAGGTCTTTTTAGAGGAATACATTTATTGCACTTCTATATTAAGACTCAGGTTGTAGCAAGTTAGCTTAGTATGTCTCAGTTCCATACTTGAAATTATTTCAGCTTTTGAATGTTATTAAAATTTACTTCTTTAAAAATTGAAAGGACAAATTTACAATTGGAATAAATTTATTGATTCTTAATGACAATCAGCTATTTTAAAGCAAAAACAAGTTGAATGAATCATTAGCAAATATATTCTTCTCCAAAAAAAAAAAGAGTAGTTATAAAAATTCTGAAATGGGATTGGATAGCTTTTATTTAATTGTCTATAGAAAAGATTTAAGCAGAATATATACTTATTTCTGATTAAATCAATAGTTGAAATAGAAATGTCTAATATATAGTATCTTCATTCTTTACTTTTACTTCATTACAGCCCAAATGTAAACACAGTTACAATGAGGTATTTATCGCAAAGTGTACTCAGTACTTTGATTTAAGCTGTGCAAATAAACACCAGTTGTACTAAAGATCAAATACCCTGCATGACAACACACAGATTAAAAATAGAATTCCTGAACTTTGATGGGTAGAACAGAGAAAGTGTGCACCTTTCTAGAATGTCATACCTAATCTGAGGAAATGAGCAAAGTATGTGTTTATCCTTAATAGTTAATGCCTTTAAAATTTGGAAGTCTGCAATGTTTCTCTGCCTGCTATAATTTTCTTCTCAGGCACGCATTTAACCTTAGCGTCTACAGTGCTTTCATTGTCTGGGACAGCATTCCGATAGCAAGGTAAATTTATCGAGTGAATTCTAGAACTGTGGTGAGACTTTAATGTTTTTTTTTTCTCTTGGCCTAGAGGTGTCTAGTTTCTTGTTTAATTTCTTTTAACATATTTCCTCTGCGTGAATAAAACAGCCCTATTTCTCATGGTCTTCAGTTCATTGGTGAATGCAAGACACTGAAAGAGCTCCTGAATCTGACGACATACATCATTTCTCTTGTACAGATTCCCTAGGAAAACTTGACGGCGCAGCTGGATGTTTACCTCACTGAGAACTCTGCGTCATTACAGGATGCCACAGCCCAGTCAGAGCAGCAGCCCCGATGCTGACACACAGGCATGGTTGTCAAGAGACACCACAAGGCAGGGAAGCCATGCAGACTTGCAGGGACCAGATCCCATTCTAATAAGCAATGGCTTGAACTGCTAAAATTCCTGAGATTTATTTGCTTTAGCATCCAAAGCAAACAGCAAATTTTGGTCGTCAGTGCAGATTCAGATCAATTTCTCCTCTGCATTCATAAAACAAATTACAGATCAAGTAGGCTATAGTTTTCCTCTGCATTTTAAAAGACAATTTCAAAGCTGTGAATTTGCTTTATGTCTCAAGAGCACAAAAGAGTTACAGAGTAAAATCAGCTGCACTAAAGGAAAAACAGTTCTTATTACAAAAGTATTGATTTTTTCACGCTAAGATACACTTGAAAGATAAAAATAAGACTGAATGTTACAAGTCTCAGAAACTTTTCCCAAACCATAATTTATAATGCCAGTCAGGATAAATGTAACTTAATTGCTTACCCAGACATATATAGCTTCGTTTGTATTGATATTAAGTTGCTAGCACACTTGATCAGATTTGAGCATCTACTCTACCCTTATTTCCCTTCCAATACAAACTAGACGCAGCCCACATTTTTTCAAAAGATCATTAAGAGGAGAAAATCAGAAAAAAATATTCTAAGACTAAACAGGAAGTGCTAACTACTACATGAAAAGTTAGAACCATTAGAACAGTAAATGTGTTTTACCACATCTCAGTTCCCGCATAGATTTAGACCTGAGTGTTTGAGAGCAGCTTGAAAGATAAAGTAGATTCTGTGTGTGCAGACTAGGAAGGATCCTCATGTCTGAGTGCATATGAGACAAGGGACTGGACATGCTGTATAGTCACACACAGAAAAGCGCAGTGAGATTAGGAGAAAGACCTGGCTCATCAAAAGAATTATTTTAATGATCACCAAGAGGCATACCCACGAAAACCCACTCCTTCCCTTGTCACTTTGGCACAGCCCAGCAGCCCTTCCACAGGTCACTCTCCTTTGCAAGTTTCTTTTCCCCTTGAAATCTGATGCTTCTGTCTCTGGGTCTGTGAAGCAATTTTACCCAATTTACCAACCTCAGCTTTCCCAGTTTCTCCAAAGTAACTTGTTCGACAGATAGCAGAAGCATTTGCAGATCTTTTTTGATCTAGAGCTTTCTTATCACTCTTGAGCTTGGGTTGTTGCCATTTTGATGTAGAAGCAAAGTATCTGGAAGGAGTAAAGTCAGTAGGGATCTATAAGGCCATTTAAGTGGCTGGTAGAACTGGCAGCAAACAGAATTCTGGGAAGGCATCTACAAGAGTCCATTGTGTCCAGAGGAGGGCAGAGCAATGCTGTAAAACTATTCTCAGACAGGCTTTGACTTTTTTGTTTTGGAATGGTTTAGTTTGGTTTGGTGTTTTTTTTTTTTTTCACGGTAGCCTGAAAGGGATTATAATCATGGGCAGCCTACACTTTATCTGATCACCAACTATTAAATGTAAACTAGGAAATAGATAATAAAGATAACAGAATTTTGGAAATGTTATTGTTGAATAGCCAGGGTTATATAACAAGATTTTTCAAGATATTCTCTACTATTTGTTTCTAAAATTGCTTTATATGAGTTCGAGAGAGTAGGTAATAATTAGAATAGTTATTTCTTGAGAAAACAAAGCAACAATGAGCCATTAAAAAGTAGACGTTCTTAGTGAAGCATCTGTCTCATGATTCCATAACTACTAGATTCTAGTTCTGTCAGTGTTAGACAACTACCATGGCTTAAAAGAGAAAAGAAATGTGTAATGAGTTATATTCACATTCATAAATCCTCTGCTATATTATTACAGGGAAATCCTATTGAATTTAAGCTACCCTTGACAGATGTGATTAGTTTCTATTCCTGTCAGCAAATACCTCATTCTTTTGAATGACAATGGCTCATTTTCTTTGTGCAATGGTTATCCTTGGTTGTCAACTTGACAGTACCTGGGATCAGCTAAGAGACACACTTCTCAGTGAGTCTGCAAGGTGTCCACCGGATCATTAACGGAAGGGGAAAACATTACTCCCCAGTGAGCAACCTCCGATGGGCTCTCTAGATATAAGTCCTGTTGCTTATGCTTGACTTCTTTCCTTTTTGGTATGTGCATCTACTCTGCAGCAGGAGTAGCAGTTGCTGCTGCTACTGCTGCCGTCCTTTCTGACAATCAGAACCCAGATTCTTTGGTCTTTCAATGCTGAAGACCAGCAGTTCCCCAGGAATCCTCAAGCCTTCTATGCCATATGGAAACTGCTAAGAAATCCATATCATGGACTGAGGAGGTACCATGTTGTCCATCTCATCAAAACACAGGCAGTTATTGCTGGATAACCCACCCCATCACATAATTCTACCTAATTAATAACCATTCTATCAGTTTTGTTTCTCTAGAGAACTCTAATTAATATAATGTGCTTGGGCTTTTGCCCTGGTATTGTTTTTATGGCCCAGATTGCAATGCAAGAAATTCCAAAAGTTATCACAGTTTATTAATTAGATTTTAGCAATAATGAAAATGGCCTGCAAAGTCTCAGCAGAATGGAGCCACATAGAGGACAGAAAACGTGGAGCATGACGAAGAGAACTGAACAAGACGTGTAAATGAGGGCCAGAGTCCAAGTTCCTAAGCCCAGGCTGCTCACACTTTACACTCCTGCAGATGGCTGGCTCTCACCAATATATCAGACAGTTCAAAACAGTTCAAAGACAGGTCCGGTTGTCAGTTTACCCTGATAATTCCCATTAGCGACAAGATAACCCTCAGAAGAAATTAAGTATATAAATGTTTCTCTTAATGGTCAAAATGATACAATTTAAAGGAAATATTAAAATTAAATAATACAAAAATTGTTTTAAATGCATGACTGTAGTTTTTCATAGTATCTTTTGTTATGGTAAATACAAAACATTTTGTTGTGTTCTGGAGAGATGGCTCAGTGGTTAAGAGCACATACTATTCTTGCAGAGGATCCGGGTTTGGTTTCCAGCATCCATGTGGTAACTGGATCCAGCCAGGGGATCAGATTCCTTCTTCTGGCCTCTGTGGGCACCAGACACATGAATGGTGTATTTATCTACAGGCGGGCAAAACACTCATACACATAAAAATGAATTAATCGTACAAAGGACTTCATAGAATTTTCCTCAGAACTGTTAGGATAAATTTAAAGCCTAAGGGAGTATCCTTACATACGTCAAAGAAAGTGTCCAATAACAATTATTAAAATCACATATATATGTGATTTTTACAAATCCTCTACAGATTAAGAGAATATGGACTTTGCTTTGTAATGTGCAATATCCTTAGGAAATATGATAATGAGTAACATGGATAATAACTAATTTTTAAGTTGTAATCATATCTTTAAAAAACCTTCTAACATAGAAGTTTTCTGGTAGGGATGAACATAGAACTACCACTTGTAGACGGAGGATAGTTTAAGAAATGCCAATAATGAATCGTGTAAGGACCAAGGACATCACAACTCTTGATAGGGACTCAAACATTAACACTTTTAAATGATTAACATGTAATCAAAGCTGAAAACCCCCAACAAATATTTTGGGACAAGTGTAAATGACTATACATCAAAAGGACTATGTTTCATGGTTATAATAAACAGGTTTCCAAATAAGAGTAAGATTTTTTTAAATTGTTCATTGATTCTTAATAAGACTCCATGATTTTAAATAAATGTTTATTTAAGTATACTCTAAATACTAGCTTTCTAGACCTGTTGTGGAAATAAACAGTCTATGCTTTTTTCCTACAGGTTGGTTGCTTCTAAAAACATTTGCTCGGGTATTGAAATTTAAATTTAGAGTCAAAATACAATTTCCTATACAAAGTCTGTACTATGTTATAATTTAGACACAGATCAATTTGAAAATGTTATCTATTTTCTACACAATTTTCTTTGCTTCACTTGTAGTGCTTTCTTGAGCTATCATGACATCATAGGCCTCCTTCATTATATTATACAATTCAATTGGAAATCCAGTCATCTGAACTCACAAAAGTAACCTTCGGGCTGTACTGAATATGCTCAGTTTTGAAGTGTTCAGACTCTCGGCATTTGGTGGGGCACATGCGTACGCATTTCAGACACAATGTGCAGGCTTTCTTCTCAGTTTTCCGTTTACATCCTTCCTCATCTTCACTTTCGAGTTACTTTCTACATTTAAATCCTGTTATTTCTGTTCCTATACTTTATTTCCTCTCTTTTATTGATATGTCCCCTTCATTTACAATAAGCTTTATCTGTGACCCTAATTTTAAAAGCCTTATCACCCCCATGCACCTACCCCAACCCCCAACCCATTCCCCATCCACCCACCCCCAACCCCCACTCCGTCCTCTTATCTAGAACTCTCTCCCAATCACTGTTCTTTATCTCTCACCTTTCTCCAGCTCTCTTCCCAGAAAGCAGGATTGCACCCTGCCCTCTGCCTTCTTTCTTCTTCCTCTGGAGCTGCTGAGGCGGTTTATCTTCTACCGTCACACATTCCTTAGACCAGAGTAGTGACATTAAGTCACAATCTGACAGTGCACCCACCCCCAATTATACTTTTAAGCTGCTTCTCTGGAGATGGAGAGAAATGCTGGTGACGGTTTTCAGGTACAGATATTTTTCCGTTGGAAAAATAACTGTTAAAACATTTCTGACCAAAATTAAAACAACAGAGAAAATAATAATATCATAACAATAAAAGTAGTAAAATCCAAGGAAATTACTCAAGATAGTTATTATCACTGAACTTTTAGCCAATGTCACGCCATACTTGGGATAGAGAATAATTATCACTGGACTGAAAGCATGGCGTCTTACTTTCAGTGTGTTTAATCCTAATTTGTGGTATATTTGTGCTAGTAAATTGAGCTCTAATTCAACATGCAATATAATTTCATGTTATGTCTCATCAATGTCTTTATAATGACTTTTGAGATCATTCTAGAAAACTTCTCTAGGTATAATGTTTATCAAAAGTATATTATTTTACCTTCCAACCACTTTTAGAGAAACAAAGTTAGGCTGACTTGTTTATAATCTCTACTGTCATTCTGGAGTTTCTCATACAGAACTATACTACCTATTGCACACAGCTTTGTTGTTATTTGCCATTATATGCTGATATCAAACAGAAAATGGTAGCAACAGCAATAAATTTCACATATGAATTGACAAGCCTCGCCAACAGGCTTGCACATATTTTTAAACATGCTTTTTAAAATCAAGGAGGAAGCCTTACCTGGACATTGATTAGCATTTAGTAACAGTGAAGCAAATGGCAACTAAAGTGGCCATGCTGTTAGGAGCCTGCTAGGTAGCCTAGAGCAGTTTAAATGCCCTCAACCTTCCTTAGTCAAAATCTTCAGATTTTGACTTTTGGCTCTACAGTTTTGAGTACAATCATACATTAGTATAACTCCCCAAACTGTATAGATCATTCACGTACATTGATATCAGAATCATTTAGATAAATAAAACCAGTAACTACAGAACATGATCTTTAAAAGTCATTGTCTATATATAATACGGGCGCTATTATCTTTGCAATTATCCAAACGCTGCCAGAATCTTTCCACCAAGTAACTAACATGTAATGTACGTAAAGAATGCCATGAAATTCTTTGGTTCTTTCACTTGTTTTTTTTTCCACACCCAAGAGTTGTGCAAGAGACTTGTAAGGGGCATAGTGCTTAACGTAGAATCTGCTTGAGATTTACAACCAGGAACCCAGGTTGACATCATACTGTCTGAATGACTTTAGAATCACACAACCAGAGGGTAACCAGAAAAAGTAATTAAACTGAACCAGTTTCCTCAAGGGTGAAATGAGGGGAAAATCTCTTACTGTGAAGTATTGAATTCATTAAGCAAGAGGATGTATGAGAACATGTTTCATAAATGTCAGTGTTTTATAGCTTTATTGCCACGGCCCAGTAATAATGAAATGCTTTCTCACTTCGGTATTGGTAGTCTTACACTGACAAACTAAGACCAACAGTTAATCAGAGAAAAAGAATAGACCATCCTCTGGAGTAACACTGTCATGGCCGTGGATACACAACAAGCAGAATTTTACTGTTCTATCTTTCTGTACAATCTGCTCACATTTGGAAAGATATACAGCCTTTTCCGGCTACATGGGATTCTCTCACAGTTTTATCAGTCCATCTCAGATCTGTTCCACCAGAATCCTCGTGCAGTGGCAAAGTCAAAAAGAGAAAACACTTCTTAAAAACTTATCTAACTGTTCCATCACTCACAAGTAGTTAAATCTGAAGTGCACATTTGTTCCAAAGTTCTCGATTACTGTTGATGCGATATAGTTCACTTAGAAACCAAGTGAGTATTTCCTTGGCTCTGAGTCAAGTGAACATTATACAAGCAACCCTGGGCTGGGAGGGGGACACCTAAAGCCGAGAGGCAGCTGACAGCAAGGGTGTGAAAGCTGCCGGTAGAGGCTTTTACTCTACCTACTTTGAGTCATAGAATTGATTCAAATGCTAGACTTGCTGCTATCTATTTTGCTACATGTGCTAAAAAAAAAATCCCTTACCACCTCCACCTACTATTCAGAACATTTCCATGCAGATATTTAATTTTCACACCTTCACTGCAATTATAAAAAAAATAGTTGGCATGCTAATATGCAATTAGAATAAAAGAAACAATTAGTGAAATGGGAATACAGTATGCAACATTTTCCAAGCAAATTTTACCATGAAGTAACTTATTTAAGTACCTGGTTACTGTTATGCAAAACATACCCTAGGGCTGATCTTCCACCAGAATGTTTTAAGAGAGAAGTAATCTGTCTCGAAAATACTTAGAGAGGCAAAATAATATGGTAATTAATATGTATGGTCTCAGAAAACAGACAGAAGTTAAATGTTGGCCCTGTGTTTTATAGCTTTGTAACCACTTATTGCCTGGGTTTTCTAATCATTAAGATAAAGATAATGATAACCCCTATCATATAAGATTTATAAATAATAAGCAAATTAATTAAACATGAGAAGATTTTAGTTGAAATGTATAAAAAAATTTAGCTGGGAATTGGCACTCATTAAATAATAATAATAGATTCCATTAGATTCCACTGCCTTTTGTAGATTTAAGTATTATTGCACTGTGTCAGCTAGAAGCCATTTGTTGACAAGAAAGCTCCTATTTATAGTAAACAATCAGCCAAAACATTTATCCCCTCAAGAACATTTTCTTCTGCCAATGTGACCCATGACAAGACTAGCCAGTGTTTACCAAAGGCACCAAAGGAACTGTAACTGAACATGTAGGGAGTGTTTTTCAACTGGAAAGGTGGTCTCACTTTTTTGGTCCAAATGAGGAGCAGAAGGAGGGAGAACATGAGCAAGGAAGTCAGGACCGTGAGGGGTGCATCCATTCACCGAGACAATGGGACAGATCTAATGGGAGCTCACCAAGGCCAACTGGACTGGGACTGATGGAGCATGTGATCAAACCGGACTCTGAAAGTAGCTGACGAGGAGGGCTGACTGAGAAGCCAAGGACAATGGCACTGGGTTTTGATTCTACTGTATGTACTGGCTTTGTGGGAACCTGGTCTGTTTGGATTCTCACCTTCCTAGACCTGGATGAATGGGGGAGGAACCTGGACTTCCCACAGGGCAGGGAACCCTGACTGCTCCTTGGACTGGAAAGGGAGGGGGAGGGGGAGGGGGGGGAAGGAAAAGGGAAATGGGAGGAGGGGAGGAGGTGAAAATTTGTAAAATTATATAATTTAATAAAAAAGAAAGAAATAGAATATATAAGTAGTGCTAGCATGAGTCCAACGTATAGAGTCAATTCCTGACTTTGAATTTTCTTTCCTTCACTGACAAACATCACCTTGATCGTCACTAGGGCTCTCTCCACTGAGAAGCAAGGCGACACAAGAATGATGGAACTATAACTAGTCCACCCTGCGCTGTCTCAGAAACGCCGGTTATGGTATGTGGTTAGAGGGATTTTAAATTACAAGTGTCAGTTAAAAAAGGTCTTCATCGTTGCTGGGTGGCGGTGGCACACACCATTAATCCCAGCAGAGGCAGGTGGAACTCTGTGAGTTCGAGAACAGCCTGGTCTACAGAGTGAGTTCCAGGACTGGCTCCATAGCTACTACTGAGAAACCCTGTCTCAAAAAAAAAAAAAAAAAAAAAACCTTCAGCAACATAAAACTAAAAAATTAATGCATCTTATTCTTTTTCACAAAATTGAATATTAAAACTTATTTTGATTCACCGACTAAAGATGACCATTATTCTAACACATAGTAACTTGGCCTACGGTTTCTTTAAAATTAAAATTACTCTGTAGAGTTGACTGCAGAGCCTAGTATTTCCAAATACAATGATTTCCTACAATTTATATAAAATAGAGACAGAACAAATTCCCAAGTTCACAATTGTAATCACAATAGATGGGAATTTTTTCCTCATATATGTAAGGATAGAGGTGAAAGTCCTAGGGTATTTGGACAAACTCAAAACTGAACTCCTGTACAGCTGTAGAGCTGTGATTTCAGGCTTTAGTTAAGATAGTAACAACCCATGGCACTGCCGCCAGACTCTGGAAAACAGTGAGTTTTTATCCAAATGCTGGCAGGCTATGACTATTAACGCTATCACAAAGCATCGCTAGAATAGTATTCTTCTTAAGATTCTTGGTTACGTTGGGGTAACTAGTTTACTAGGGTAAACCATTAACTCTTACTTTAAGAAAACTGAAGCTGGAAAATTGCTCAGGGGCTAATAGTGCATATTACTCTCAAAAAGTACCCAAGTTCAGTTCCTAGCACCCACATTAGGTTTAAAAAAAATAAAACTGGATTTTGTTTCTAATAACTGACTGTTAAGCAAATTCTTGCCAGGACATACTTGCAAAATAATTTTGCCTCAGGTAAATTTTGACTCGGCATTTGCTTAATGTTTTGGAACAAATTTGGAAATTTGGGTAGAATTATTTTTTATTTTTCAGTTGTTTTTATTATAGTACTAAGATTTTTATTTTAATATATTTACTCCAAAAGAAGTAACTCATTCCTGGCACTGACGTTTTTGTTTGTTGGCTTCTCAAGTCTATTAAGGTTACCCTGTTGTAGGGTAATTTCATTTTTAACTCTTTATGTATATATGTATATGCATAGTGCACACGTGTGTGTGTGTGTGTGTGTGTGTGTGTGTGTGTGTGTGTGTAAGATTTCTACAATAGTAGGTTTACATAGGACTACAAACTTGAGTCATAGAATATAAAGAAATCAAGCTGTAACTACCCAAAAATACTTGATGCAAACTGGCTAGCTTTCAGAGTGCTGGAAGATATTATGTGGGCTGCTGGAGGAGAAAAGTGAACATCAATCAAACCCACTCTGAACTCTACAAGCTACAATAATCAGTGGCCTGACTAGACATGCCCACTGAGGTAACAGTAGTTCAAAGTGTCATGAGAGCAACCAACAATTTTCTGTTTGGATATCTCCTGCTCCACAAAATGAAACCCATACCAGGCACTGTTACTGAACCAAAAACTAGACAAGTCATAGGCCTTAGGAGTGAACCAACAACTTATCATGCTGCTAAATGAGCATAGCATCAAACTGACTTCTAATGGCTTGTTGCTGTGACCATAGATCAGTGCTTCTCTCAACCCTCACCTGGCGAGCTTCTTTTGCAATAGACAGTGATCACCACAGGGTCCCACATGCACAAGGTGCAGATGCTGCAGAATGCTTAGCCCTCACTGGAACAGGTATACCCTACTCCTTCCTCCAGAGGCTGAAAGATCACTGCAGAAAAAGGGGCAGAAACGGTGTAAGATCCAGATACAGCAGATGCCCACAAAAATGCAGTGTTTTCAAAATACAGTAGGACAGCTGCATATATGAAATCTCCTGATTGTGACAGAGCATGCACAAGAACGGTGCAAGTCCAAGTCAGACCAAGTACCAGCTCAGAGAGAAGATGGGAACACCAAGTCCTATCCCTAACTGAGAAACTATAGGCAACTCTTAGTTTCTGGGAGATGGAGAGTCAGTTTTCCCTATGAGTGTAGTCACTGGTAAGTCACCCATGCTCTAGGGGAAGGTCACATATCCCAGAATATCTGGGCAGCACAAATTTGTATTTATGGGGGTCGGGGAAGAACACCAAGTTGGATGAGTGTGGAAGGAGGGCAGCCCTGGGAAGCGTTGAGGAGGGAAGTGGATATGATCCAAACATGTATGAAACTTCCAAATAAGATATTTTTTAAAAAAGAATATTTACATATGTGTTCATTCTGTTTGTTGTTGTTTATAAATGGTTATTATTTGCTTCTTGGAAAATCTTCCAAAGTGAGCATAATAGTGGAGAAACATTGACACGAACGTGAATTTTGCATTGTTCCCTTCACTAACAAACCCTACATGAAAATAAGTCACTGCTTGCACACTCACAATGAACTGCTCTAGATGCAAGATCCCCAAAGAGATGAGCAATGGCCAAGTATGCAGGATGTGCAAAACCTGTATGTTGACTGGAGGGTGGCTTTGAAAATCTCTCTCTCTACTCTCTCTGTCTGTCTCTCTCTGTGTCTGTCTCTCTCTGTCTCTCTCTCTGTCTGCCTCTCTGTCTGTCTCTCTGTCTCTGTCTCTCTCTGTCTCTCTGTCTGTCTGTCTGTCTCTCTCTGTGTGTCTCTCTCTGTCTCTCTGTGTGTGTGTCTCTCTGTCTCTCCCTCTCTCTCTCTCTCTCTCTCTCTCTCTCTCTCTCTCTCTCTCTCTCTCTCTCTCTCTCTCTGGTGTTTCTGCCTTTCTGCTGTACAGATCAAATCATTCTATGTGAAAATTCTATAAAACTGCTGTTGTGAAAAGCATTTCCCTTCAGTAACAATTATTGTTTGGTGTAGGTGATAGTAATGATATCGCTTGCTATTTCTTTAAAAATCCCATTCGAGGCAGAACACATTTGAAAATTTCACCTCTAGAGAAATGAAGCTTCACTGGTAACCCAGTAGGACACTGCCACCTTTTGGTTGTATGAATTTTTAAACTGTTGAAAGTTACCAATGTTGTTTTCAATGGAAATGTTTAGACAACTAACTTTTATATAATAATTATCCTCTCATTGTTAGTTTGGAAATGTAGACCTTGAAGTTTTGTTTCTCAGTTATGCTACTTTTTTAAGTATTAGAGTTTTTCATTTTGCTAGGTTCATCTAAAACCTTTTGATGAAGTATGTGGGAATCATTGTTCTTGCTTAATTCTATAAAGAATGGTTATGATACAGTAATGAAAATCCAAAGGAAATGTTCCCATTGCAGAACTCAAGCGGGAATCCCCCATGCTGTTTCTCACAGCACACCATGCCCATCCACGCGGGGCAGAGTCACAGCACCACGCTCCAGAGCACCAAAATGCTGACTGCATTTCTCAGTAGCTTCCTGTTCTCAGTAGCTCATTGCTTGTTGAGTGTTTAAATTATATAAAGCAATAGTACCTTCATCTCAATATGTATAAAAGGAAATTTATTAGCTTCCTGGCTTCCTATAATAATGTACACAGTATATATTATAATCACTATCAAATATTCTGTGTTTATGGTGTTATTTTTTGTTTTAGTAATATGGCATGCTTCCTACGCTTAGAAAATGATATTATCTAACCTTTAGACTTAGGGGAGAAGACATAACTATATGTTTCAGTGTGTATTATGGACTCGAGCCCAAATTTCTATTGGTCTTTGTAAGAAACTTCAAATCATCAGAGGAGAATTTTTGAAGGAATTTTAACTAAGCAGTGCTCTTGTCTGAGTTTTCTTTGTCTACTCTCCAGCTGAGTCCATGGAGCAACACAATGGAAACATGGATACTTTATAATGACCACTGGGACTTTTCAGAACTGAAATGCCCAGATACATTGGAAAGAAACAAAGATGGTCATGTCACAGAAAGCAAGATGGCAGCCAGTGTGAAGGAATGGATTAACCATCGGTGTCAAACAGAGCAGAAAGCTCTCCAGCTGGGCTTCTAATGAAAGCAATGTTTTAGCAGGATCTAGATGAGGTCAAACAATTGTATTTTTCTAGTGTTCCCCATTTAAACACTGATTTAGAATTTAACTAATTCATTCCACAAGTGAAGGAACCAAAGATTATCTACAGGGTGTAAAATTACTTATGAACCTTGGAAAGTACTTTCTCTCCAGTAAATTCTAGAAAACATAATGGCCACTCTTACGTGCTTGCCTCTTTCAAGATCTTCCCATGGCTTCAGGGGCTGCAGCTGTGGCATGTTCCTTCAGTGCCCTGATGCTACCCTCATTTCTCACATCTGCCTCTTATAATCAATGAGTTCCTTCGAATCAGGGAATTTTGCTTTTCTACCTTTGGAACTTCCATGCTAGACAACGCTAACATGAATGACTATTATAATGGGAGTCATTCAAATGAATGTTGGCTATGCAATATTCCAGGAAAATGTCCTGAAGGCTATAAAAACTTCCAAAAGTAGTTTTAAATATATTGTAATTTCTAAAAGTTAGAGCATATTTTTAAGTTTTTACACTCAAGTAGATAAATATATAACATTTTTCCAAAAAAATTGTACTTCATTTTCAATCTCCATTATAAAATTTTAGTCAACTCTACTGAAAAATAACGAAATTTCTGTCTTCTCATATTTCTTTCCAAAGAACATTTAACTCTGTGTCGTAAGAGTACAACTTCTATTTGTCTGCCCTGCTTTTTGTGCACCAAAATGCAAAATCAAAGGTGGCTTCTGGGATCCTGATGGCTAGCTGCTTGGATATCATTCCAATTCACAAAAGGAAAAAAGCAGCAGAGGAATAACAAGTCTGAGCAGAGTCCACTTGAGAATGTTATCATCCAAATACCTGGGTGAAGAGATTGGCTCCAGGGCACTCTGGGAAGTAGAGCTCAGAAAAAGACTGAAAGGTTCACCGACAAAATACCTGGCCAAGAGAGCTCTAAAACAAACAAACAAACAAAACACACATGGTATGAGATGTAGAGATGATTCCACGGCTTAAAAGTTTGCTCTGTAAATGTGAACCGTGCAGTAGAGCTCTCGGCCCCCTTGTGGCAAGCTATGGGTAGTGAGGCATAAGCCTGTAACTCCAGAACCCCGCTGGCAGACAGAAGATGCACCGGGTCTTGTTGGTTGCCAGCCTTGCTAAAGAACCCTCCTAGGCTATATATGTGCAAAGGCACACCCACAAGAGACAGACACACACCATTAGAAATGATGCATGGACAAGGAAGATACATATGTACAATAGAATAGCAGGCTAAACAGCTGGGAGCAGAAAGAAAACATCAGTCCACATGAAAGCAGTTTTCTTTAAATAGCTGGACAGACAGAAGAGAAACAGATAGTCGCGTTCAGATGGTGCTCAGCCAGAAGATAGAAACAAAGGTGAAAGAAAGTTCAAAGGGGTGGAAAGATTGCCATTATAAAATATATCAGAAAGGCCACCCAAGAGAATTAATAAAAGTTATATACTCTATTACGCCATCAAGAAATCATGAGAGACCTTTGTGCAAAAATGTCTGGCAAGATAGCCTAGATAGAAACCAGATTTCAAGGGCGCTGAAAGCAAAATCCATTTTGATATAATGACAGCTATCTTACAAAATACCTTATGACTAAAAGGAAGGAGAGAGAAAGTTTGCAATCTAAAGGACAGTTAGAATAGTGGATCCACTGAGAATGAGAGAACACACATTTCACTAGTCTGTGAGTATTAGGTAGATTTGGGCTGTGCCTTTCTCTTCACTTAATGAAGACATACAGAAACCTTCGTGGTTGCTCTGTGAACCACTTCCCTCCAGCGGTTTCATATTTGTCCCGTTTTTTACTACTTCTCCTGCCGAGGCTCCCTTAAGTCTACTGCCTTCTGCATCTCCTAAGTCATCTGCAACAAGCACATAAGCAGCCTACTGAATGCTGCTTTGTCTCACACATCTGCAGTGTTTCCAATCTTCCTCTTCTCATCATAGAAAGCGGACAATGTACAGGCAGAGAGTGGGAATCTCAAATCTGACACTCCCTTAAATGGTTAAATTCTGGTTTTCTATGACTTCATACTGCTCTGTGATTCCTTTAAATGTCTGGAGATAATATTCTGTCTGTTTTCATCCAATTCCTGCTCACCACCTAAGACTTGGTCCAGATGTCATCTCCACAGGGCTGTTTGCTTTGATCTCCCTACACAGAGAATAGAATCCCTTTAATTGAGCAATCTGACTGTCTTGAATTTTCATAGCTTCTCTCACATTTTCACATGCTGTAGGTGTTGAAGTTATTGCTGTGTTTAAACGCTTCCTATGAGACAGTATATAGCCTGAAGATAGCAAACACACCTCCTGTATCTTGAGATATATATATATATATATATATATATATATATATATATATATATATCACAAAGCTTTGCTTGGTGAGTGTGAATCTATGTGTGAACTTTTGTAAAGAAAGGGAAATGAAGAGGAAAAATCAGGTAAAAAAGGAGTAACACAGACTTGTGGTACTGACTATTCAGTAACAGAGCCATTAAATCTCTTTATAATTATTATTTTGAATTGTCACAGATTGTGTGCCAAAAGCCTTCTTAACCCATATGCTGTGGTAGTAATAGTGCTCACAGTAGATCCTCCAGAACACACTTAAGATGCATGAGCCTGAATTTGGGGGATTTTCTATACTAGGCAGAGTTAAAAAGCTAAAGGGCCCAGATTTCTCATTATCGCAAAAGAGGACTCTATTAGGGTTAAACTATTGGGTCTCTGGAAATTGCACAAATATCTCTAGCTTGATTCATGAAGTAAATGTGGAGTGTTTTTCACACCCAATTTTTCACACCCAAAACATTTTGTGGTGCTTAGCACAATGTATTAATAACACACTACAGCACTTCCTCAAGGATCTTAGAGTCTAGTGGGAGAAACCAACAACTGACAATAGCATGAGATTGCTAGCACTTCCTCATAGGGACAGCCTCAGACTTACCGTGCATAGGGAGTCTTAACCCTTGCCCTGTGATAGTCTGAACTGGCTGCCATCTCACACAGTAAAAGCCGTGGAGCTCAGGCCCATAGGTGAAAACCAGGGATCATCCTGAGGACAGCGCCACACACTTCAGCTTCAGCTCCCCAGCCAGCACACCTGAGGTCTGGCTGATCTGGATGCTGCAGACTGGTTCTGGTAACCTGGAAGGAATCCACACATTCTCATCTTCAATGGAAACAAAAGCAGAACCTCTTTTCCAAAGTAACATATCCTTAGACTCAAATTTTGAAACCAAGGCACCTTTAAAATATATATGATGGTTTTCCCAGGCTAGAGATGGCTGGGTTGCTATGGTTTAAAGTGAGCTGTACTTTTCTTGACTACTTTTCTCAAAATATTCTGGGCTCTGAGCTGCTACCGTGTCCTAAGGATGGTAGCATACTGCAGAAGACAGCCAATCCCCAGAGAATGTCTTGATTACCTTTGCTTTTTTTAAAAAAAATGAATCTGATTCATAGTTATTCACTTACTTCCTAAATGAATTAATGATTTTTTACTTCACATGAACTATAAAGTGGGGAAAAAAAATTAAAAAATTAAGAAATTGCTTTAAACCTAAATATATCAACTTAATTTTTAACTTTATCATGACTTGATTTACATCTTAGCCAGTTCAATGCTTAACATTATTATAAAATACTGTGATACATAAAGAGTGAGACACTGGCTCTGGCCTAAGAATTTTGCGGTTTGATAACTTCTGAAAGGAGGCCTCTTTATATTTAGTGACAGCTACTGTGCTTTAAGCTCTATGCTAAGTATTGTGCCAGGCTTGATATCTTCCTGGTCCTTTTGAAACCTCAATTCTCACCTCTATGACATATCCCCTCCCACAAGACCACACCTCCTCATCTTTCCCAGATAGGTCCCTTAATGGGAAACCTAGCATTCATATAGATAAGCCTGTGGGAGACAATTCTTTCAGACCAGCACACTGTCTTTTCTTCTCAGTTGCTGTTCTACATGCCAGTCATGTCTGAGACAGCCTCATGGGCACACACAATAGACACATATAAATAAATAAACCTTTTAAAGCGATGATCAAATTCTCAGTTAACATGTTAAATAGCAACCACATAAGAAATAAGATAGTGGATTCTTTTCAAAAAGTGTGGGAGTACTTGTCTCTCAGCATTTCAATGAGGAAAAATGTGTTTCTTTCCAAACTGTCTCTCAAGAATGATAAGAAAATTTTGCAGATGGGAATGGTTTTATAAAGAGAAAGTCTTAAAGATGTGACACAATTCACATCAAAAGAATGGTTTGAGAGGCAGGAAGGAGAAAAGGACAGTAATGTGAAAATATGGAACTGCACCTCGTGTCTAAGGATTAAAGATAGAAGAAACAGTGAGTTAACATTGCATAGTAATAGTGCATTGGCCTAGAATATGCTAAAGACAATAAAGGCAGGAAGTGGAGGGCAATAGACTGATACATTTGAGAACCAATCAAGGTTAGGTTCCATGTACTGAGTGCCATACCAGGTTAAATAAAACACATTAAACGAGAGAGTCTTTAAAAACGAACCAGATTGAAAAAGGAATATATTTGTTTAAAGCGGTGGTTTTCAGCCTTCCTGATGCTGCGACCCTTTAATATAGTTCCACGTGCTGTGGTGACCTCCAGCCATAAAATTATTTCCCTTGCTACTTCATAACTGTAATTTTACTACTCTTATGAATCATGATATAAATAACTGTGTTTTTCAGTGGTCTTAGGCAATCCCTATGAAAGGACCATTTGACCCCAAAGGGGTTGCCACCTAGAAGTTGAGAACCACTGATCTAAAAGGAAGCCAAGAGAAAGTAAGATATGGAAAGAAGGGGCTGGAGAGATGGCTCAGAGGTTAAGAGCATTGTCTGCTCTTCCAAAGGTCCTGAGTTCAATTCCCAGCAACCACATGGTGGCTTACAACCATCTGTAATGGGGTCTGGTGCCCTCTTCTGGTCTGCAGGCAGACACACAGACAGAATATATATATATATATATATTGTATTCATAATAAGTAAATAAATTTTATTAAAAAAAAGATATGGGAAGAAGACTGTTAAAACCAAGCCAAGGCTTTCTCAGAGGCCCTGATAAAAGGACAGAAGGACCTTGCCCAGGAGCAGACTTGGCAAGGTCCTATTGGGGCTGACACCAGGGCTTCTAAGGGTTAAGGTTTTGGTTTCTGAGAATTTGGATTTCACCCTTGAAGAAACTGGAGGTAGCAGTCCCAAGGCCACTATATATTTGATCTATGACACACTTGAGATATCTTGTGATCCCATTGTGTAACATTGCTTAATTAGCTTCCCGCTGACTTCACCCCATTATATGATACCTTCCACTGACTCTGTCCCATTTTTCTCCTGCAAATAGTATACAAGATGCTATACTTCTCAATAAACTTACTGAGCATGAGATAAAGCTTCTGCAAGACTTCCTGACACCAGCTTTTCTATATTCTTTATGAGCTCATCCCTGATTAACCCCTTAGGATCCTGTCACTGAAAACTGACAGGCTGGCCCCAGTCAAACAGTAGAAATAAATTTAAATACATGAATAATTGCATTTAAATGAATCTATTCACTAGAGGTTTAAAAAAATTCCATATTGACTGGATAAAAATACAAAGTGATGTATCATTAAAGAGTCATCAGAAAGTTCAATGGGCCAGAAGATAAACAGTAAAGGATTAGGAGATAAATCATATAAATATCTAACACCCCTCCCCAAAAGCTACTAAGAGTCTGATCATCCCAAAACTTAAAAGCTGAAAGATAGATGTGTGTGTGCTGGGTGTTGTTTTTGCTCTTTTGGCATTTTGAGGGGCCCACTACCCAGCTTCCAAATAAATCACACACAAAGGCTTTTTCTTGATTATTAATGCCTGGCCTTCGCTTGACTAGTTTTTTGCCAGCTTTTCTTAAATTATCCCCACTACCTTTTGCCTCTGGGCTCTTCCCTTTCTCTTACTTCTGTAGATCTTACTTCCACTCTTACTCTGTGACTGGTTGGGTGGCTGGGTGACTGGTTCCTAGCATCCTTTCCTTCTCTAGTTCTTCATTCTCCTCGTTCTCTGTTCTCCGATTTATCCTCTCTGCCTGACAGCCCCGACTATCCTTGCTCCTCCCTCGCTATTTACCGCTCATCTCTTTATTAGGACCATCAAGTATTTTAGACAGGCACGACAACACAGCTTCACCGAGTTAAACAAATGCAGCATAAACAAAAGTCACACTCCTGAAAATAACATTCCCCAAAATGTGTCTGCCTGTGGATGCCTGAGGTTGACATCAGGTGTCTTACCTGATCATGTTCCACCTTATATGGAAGAAGGGCCTCTCACTTTAACCTGGAGCCCACCTGCTTGCTCTAGTGATCCTGTCTCCTCTGGCTGCTACGTCCGCCCAGCATTCATGGGAATTTTAGAGATCAAACTACAGTCACTTGTGAACCAAGCACTTTACCCATTGAGCTATCTCCCAGTCCACTGTTTACTATACAAAAATTACCAGTATAAGACATCTTATTGTATTGATAAAGAATTCTAACTTATTGCATTCTGGTGTGAGAATTTTTAAAAATTAAGCTGATTTGTTGAAAATTTTTTGAGACTGGTTTATGGATTATTATATGATTGATTATCTGTGTTTAATTTAGTAAGATGTGTATTCCTTAATTCCTAGTTCGAATTATACATGCTCTTGTTACCTAAAGCTTGTTAAATGTTCCATGTGATTTCTAATTTGATTAATTTATCTATTACTATATAAAAGTTCCTATCATGTTGGTTGTTGCTGATAGGGACATTTCTTTGTGTGACTTCTGGATTTTGTCTTATTTATCTTGTGGTTATTTTCTTAAGTACATGAAGCTATAGAATTTTGATCTTTCTTGATACTTAAACATATGGTAAATACCTCCATGTCAGATCATATTTCAGCTTTTAGGTTGAGGATAATCAGACTCTTAGTCTCTCTGTGTGTGCTATAGACCTGTTTAAGATACAGAATCAGTGATTCCAAATTTTGCTACAAAAGTGTACACTAAGATAATATCTAAAGGGCTTATTTATAACTCTGTGTTTCGACACTAGTTGTTTTGGCTCCTTTATATATATGTTTCCTGTTCTATATAAATTTTCTAAGTTGCAGAGTTTTGGAGAACACTTTACGAAGTGCCACCACCGCCCGGCTTAACTATTTTAATTCGAACTGAGATGTGTGACAGCTAAAACAAGTTGTCATAGGATCGTATTACACGTGGAAAGCATGCTTATTTACCCATGCCCACAAAACTACAAAACTCTGTGTCTTTGTTTCTTAAACTCTTTATTCCAGAGTTGGTTTTGACTTCATCTGTCTGTCATGTCCTCTCCTTGCCTCTCCAGATGCCTGCCCACATGATCACTTTCATTATGAAATCCTCTTTGTTGAGTGTTCTTTTTCTTCTGTAAAGTTCTGTACCTCCACATCTATGAACCCTTATGCTATGGAAAGCCCAGCTGTGTACTGATCATTAAGAGTTTAAAAAATTCAGACAGGTTGGCAAGACAGTATCTTGGAGATGGGTACCACCACCAAGAAGATGCTAAATCAGGGGAATAAGGGTGGGTAAACAAGGTTGTCTCAGTGGCAGTGTCAGAGGGTCCAGGTGATTATTTTTATAAGCTTCCTTTCCTAGTTCAGATAATTTTTATATAGACATCGCACAGGGGTGGGGGCTATTGACAAGCAAAAATAAATGATTGCCTTGCTAAAATTCTGAATATCAGTGATGTACACATCATAAAGAGAGAGAGAGAAGACTTTTCGTATGTGAGACTGTATTCCACAATTATAGACCATAGACATGATGAGCACTCTCAGCTTATAAAGGGTCTTTACAGCTCATAAGAGCAGCTGCAGCTGGAACTCTCCTTGGCAGGACATTCTCAGTCGATGGCTGTACAGCATGTCTGGCCATACGAAATCCCCTGTGGTTACCAATGGCTTTGCTGTGGGGAGTCTGGAGGAGGATACAGCAATGCAATATTGCAGGAAATGCCTAGTGTATTTAAAGTGAAAGGAGACAGTAAAGGGCGCATACATCGCATGCGCACACACACACAGAGAGAGAGAGAGAGAGAGAGGGAGAGGGAGAGGGAGGGAGGGAGGGAGGGAGAGAGAGAGAGAGAGAGAGAGCTTTTGATGGCATCTCATAGCCCAGGCAAATTACCTACCAGCTTCCTTGAACATGTGTAACCAAAATAGTTACAGAGCAAAGTGAAAAGTGGCATATGACTACTCTAGCTAAAGTACCTTACTCTAATCACAGAAACCACTCTGAAAAATACCAGAAAGACAGTTTTAGGGAAGAAGAATGCAATGAAAGGAATACTTGTTTTTTTTAAAAAAAAAAAAAAAATGGGATCTTACTAGCGCTCCAGTTCAGTGACAGAGAATTGGCCTAACATCTGTGAGACCCTAAGTTAAATCCCATCAACACACATATACACACACAACACATACACACACATGCATGATGTGGGAGAGTCTTCTGTTTGTGTTGATTTCATTCGTTAATAAAGAAACTGCCTTGGCCCATTTAATGGGCCAGCCCTTAGGTGGGTGGAGTAGACAGAACAGGAAGAAAGAAGTGAGGTAGATGGCTCAGTCAGATGCCATGCCTCTCCTTTCTGAGACAGATGTGATGAAGCTCTGGTCCAAGATGGACGTACGCTAGAATCTTCCCGGTAAGGCACCACTTTGTGGTGCTACACAGATTATTAGATATGGATTAATCAAGATGTGAGTAAGAGGCTGAAACTAATGGGCCAGGCAGTGTTTAAATGAATATAGTTTGTGTGTTGTTATTTTGGGGCATAAGCTAGCAGGTGGCCAGGAGCAGGGCCGCGGGAACGCAGCCCGCAGCTCCTCACTACAGAATGGTGCCCACGTGGATAACTGAATCCGCAGAAAGCCTGAGAAAGCTTGGGAAAGACTAGAGTAAAGCATGTTTTCTTGGTCGCAGCAATTTCTCGGGTCTGCTCTGCTTGCTAGAGGCTAGAAAACGCTCTCATCTAAGAGAGGCTTCTTGACTCAGTTTCAGCTGCAAAACCCTGCAGCTCTTTTAAGAGGTCCTGCTACGAAACACTTCAATGGCGTTGATAAAAGCTGACTTCGTGCTTGTTTGTTTTCAGCCATAGCAGAAAAAAAGTTGTGCTGTTTTAAAATGCTGGCATTCTGAGCCATCCTGCCACTGCAAACTCTGACTCTTTCAGGCAGGCAATCCGTGTGGTTTGCAAGCACACTGCTGAAGCTTGCTTGCTGACAGGGACCTTGAAACACCATAGAGTTGTGGCAATAAAAATGGCTACAGCGGGTACCTCTGCCATGAAGCTGGAAAGCTAAGGAATGGGCTGGATCCAGTCGCCAAAGTCACGGCTTTAATCCTACCGATATTGTTTTGTAAATTAAAGACTCATGTGGTCACAAAAAGAGAGATATACAGTAAAAGAAAGATTCAAAGTGGAAGAAAATGTCTAAATGGTTTACTATGTGTTAAAAATATATGCAGACTAAAGGTTAAAGTTCTTAAAAGTAAAAAAAGAAAAAAAGGAAGTAGTTGGGTGTGGTAGTACACACCTTTAATCCCAACATTTGGGGGACAGAGGTGGATTGACCTTGTGACTTCAAGGTGTGGTAGCACACACCTTTAATCCGAATGCCTGGGAGGCAGAGACAGACAAATCTCTGTGAGTTCAAGGTGTGGTAGCACATACCTTTAATCCCAGCACTTGGGAAGCAGAGACAGTGGATCTCTGTGAGTTCAAGGACAGTCTGATCTAAAGAGTTATTCCAGGACAAAGATATACAGAGAACCTGTCTCAAAAAATAAAAGTAAAAATAAAAGAAATAGAGGTTAAAACAAAGCTGCACAAAGATGGAAAATACACAGAGAACCTTGATACTGTATGCTATTATGTTCTCTTTGAATTGTTTGAATGCTGAGGAAGGAGCAACAGCTGCTAAAAGATATTTGTTTACAAATGCTGCTGAACTAATCCAAGATAGATATTTTGAAAATACCTTGACTTCAGAATTTGGATCTAAGGATATGATACTTTGGAAAAGAGATTCTTCTTTTGTTTTCACAGAAAATGAGACCTTGTGGATTGCTTCTATCCAAATATGGTATAATAGACCATGCCCTCCTGAAAGGTTGCTGTGAACACCTTCAGAAAATTACTTCACCCAACTGATGACTGAGATGAACCTGGCACACAGGTTATACCATGAAAGATCTGATTAACAGCGCCCCCATTCAGCAGGAAGCAGTTTGGAGAGAAATAACTGCACCCATATTCCCAAATATTGTTTATAAATGTTCTTTTACATTTAAAGGGGGATATGATATAGATATGAATAATTTACATTGGTATAATTTTTTGCTTTAGTGATTTAAATTTAAGGTCAATTTTGTTATATGTATATGTATTTCTGCTCTTGATTGAGGTATTGAGATTGTGTGGATCATTTAAAAATGTAATGTAGCCGGGCAGTGGTGGCGCACGCCTTTAATCCCAGCACTCGGGAGGCAGAGGCAGGCGGATCTCTGTGAGTTCGAGGCCAGCCTGGTCTACAAGAGCTAGTTCCAGGACAGGCTTTTAAAAAGCTACAGAGAAACCCTTTCTCGAAAAACCAAAAAAAGAAAAAAGAAAAAAAATTAAAATGTAATGTATAATTAAGAAATATGGGTTGTTAATGGATAATCATCGATAATAGTAAAGCTTATAGTCATGTTAGTTAGATTTTCTAGATATGTAGAGATATATTTCAGTTAGATAGGCATTCCTAATATCTTTCAAAGACTGCAGAATATCGCATTTTAAATGTTTTAATAACTTAGGGTTTTTCATGACAATGAGACACGTCTGCTCCTGGCAGCACCAATCTACTTCAAGAGGAAGATGGGCATCGAAGAGGCTCCTTATGAAGTTTGATAGCCATTTGGGCAAGAAACTGCTCTTGCCTGGACTATTGCATAAACTGGACACAGAGAACCCTCAGAGAGAGGACTGCTGAACTTGCCTAAAGGTGAGATGGTCTTTCAGGGTTCCTGATTCATGAAAGAGTCTGTGAGACATTTTACAGGACACATCAAATACTGACTGAACTGCCTTTGAAATTTCCTGCTTCATGGAAAAGTCTGCTGAATACTATGGACCTGTAGGCCGAAGATGGATGCCCCAACAGTACAAAAGAACTTTGGGTGACTGTCCAGGCAGCGAGATGTCTCTGTCATTTCTAGAGTTTTGGAAGTAGCTTACTTCTTGTTCACCTAGGTAATATTGTGTCCAGAAGGAGTCTTTGATGGAGTTGAAGAATAGATAGATAGTTATAGTTTTCCACTGTTATGATAAAAGATAAAATGTAACTGTAATTCTTTCTTGATAACTGTTTTGTTATATGTAATTTTGCTATGTTAAAGTTAAACCCTTCTTTTTTTGTTTAAACAGAAAGAGGGGAAATGATGTGGGAGAGTCTTCTGTTTGTGTTGATTTCATTCGTTAATAAAGAAACTGCCTTGGCCCATTTAATGGGCCAGCCCTTAGGTGGGTGGAGTAGACAGAACAGGAAGAAGGAAGTGAGGTAGATGGCTCAGTCAGATGCCATGCCTCTCCTCTCTGAGACAGATGTGATGAAGCTCTGGTCCAAGATGGATGTACGCTAAAATCTTCCCAATAAGGCACCACTTCGTGGTGCTACACAGATTATTAGTTATGGGTTAATCAAGATGTGAGTAAGAGGTTGAAACTAATGGGCCAGGCAGTGTTTAAATGAATATAGTTTGTGTGTTGTTATTTCGCATGTAAAGCTAGCCATGCGGGAGCCGGGTAGCGGGATGCAGCCCGTAGCTCCACACTACACATGCATGTACACACACACAAAAAACAAACAAACAAAAAGCCCACAACTGGTTCCTACCGCTGCCCTTGGTTGTGAGTCATGCTTGGCACTGGGCTGCAGCCATGATGACCTTGCTTCAGCTTGTATGTGAACACTGAGTTCATATACTTGTCCCTGTGGGATTTGTCTTTGGATGCTATCTAGACAGGAAGGATGATGAAAAGCTAACTGCCTTCCGGAGTAAGAGTATGCTATTTCAAAGGGAACTGAGGCCCAATGAAGAAGTTACTCGAAAGTAAAGCCTGTGGCTAAATCTCAGAATGTTCACATTTTAAAAGTTATCAGAGAAATAAAACATTTATTATTAAAAATAAAAGCCCACAACTGATTCTTACCTCAAGGGGAATAAGAGGTAGTTTATGGTTAGTCAAATATAAATAACTTATCAGGAATGGGGTTCACATTTCCACAAATATGTTCCAAATGCCATACATTTATGAACAAGTTTCATGATGTTTATACAATAGCAGAAAAAAATCATAAATCAAGGCACTGTTAAGATACATTGGTGTGAACATCAGGTAGAAAGTTTGGCTACTTTAAAGTAGGGCCTCAGGTGTATAATGACATTCTTGGCTTGCAGGTTGGTAGAAAATAAGTGATCTGTTTGCACATTCTTTTATCTGGTGGTCATAAGAATGTTGGGACAAACACAGAGGTGAGCCAAACGTGAGTGTTTAGGGGGATATCATAGCCCAATTTAATCTGGATCAACTGCTACCATGTTTGGAATCTCCACAGTCACAAAAATTGTGATCTGTTGGTAGGCCTTATAGAATGTTAAAGACACATGAGTTATTTTTCCTTTTATAAAAAGTTCAGTTTGCACCTGAGAACTACACAATGAAAGAAACACGTGCATAGATACATGCAGACATGGTAGACATAAATAATGGATCCTACAATTGTTTCTAAATATGCAATGAAATGTCAGCATATTCTCTTCCCATCTGACCTAAACTTTTAACTTCTTAAATTTGTTTATGAATCCCAGACCAAGAATCACATTTTCCCATATTTAAATACACAAAAGACAGGTGTTAAATGAATGCCTTTTTTCCTTCTTTTTTTTGTATGAATGCCCTTTTTTAGCATACATGTTTTCCTTTTTGTTTGTTTGTTTGTTTGTATGTTTTGGTTTTTTGTTTTTGATTTTTTGAGACAGGGTTTCTCTGTAGCTTTGGAGCCTGTCCTGGAACTCACTCTGTAGACTAGGTTGGCCTCGAACTCACAGAGATCCACCTGCCTCCCAAGTGCTGAGATTAAAGGTGTGTGCCACCACCAGCTAGTTTAATATATACATTTTCTTTGTAAACAAAATATATGTGCACTCAAAAATCCTGGCAATAATCACAATTGTAGACAGAAATTGAGCTTTCTTTTCCTATATGCCCAGACCCAAATAATCACATAGAAACTATATTAATTACAAAACTGTTTGGCTAGTGGCTCAGGCATATTTCTAGCTAGCTCCTACATCTTAAATTAGGCCATTTCTATTAGTCTATGTATTGCCATGTGGCCATGACGTTAACTCATTTTCTTCATGTCTTGTTTTCTTGGCAGCTGGTTGGCGTCCCTTTGACTTCACCTACTCTTACTCTCCCTCTCTTTCTCTCCCTCCCTCCCTCTCTCTCTCTCTCTCTCTCCCTCTCTCTCTCTCTCTCTCTCTCTCTCTCTCTCTCTCTCTTTCTCTCCCTCCCTCCTTCTCTCTCTCTTTGGATGTCCCACCTGACTCTGCTAAGCCACTGGTCAAAATATCTTTATTCGTCAACCAATAAAAGCAACACATATACAAAAGGACATCACACATCACATAATATTTCAAATTTTACTAATGTTGAATTTGCAACCATAAACCAATCCAAAATATTAATCTAGATTTAAAAAAAAAAACATGGAAGTACTATAATTGGCATAAAACGGGAAATGGAGGAGAGAGGATGAGATGACAGAGGGTCCAGTGGTTTGATTGAGAAATGTCCTCTTAGTCTTAGACAATTAGTGTACTATTTAAGGAGGCTTAGGAGGTGTTATCTTACTTGACAAAGTATGTCATTGGTGGCAGAATTTAAGAATGTAAAGACCCACACAACTTCTAGAACACTCTCTGCTTCATGTTTGTGACTTAAGACTCTCGGGCTCTCAGGCTCCTGATCCTGCTACCATGTCTGCTGCCTGCTTTGCTATTCCTGCCATCACTGGCTCTAACCCCCTGAAGCCGTATATTCAAATAAACTCTTTCTTTTATAAATTCCCATGGTCATAGTGGCTTATCACGGCAACAAAAAAGTAACTAATACAGAGGTTAAGAAATGGTGGCTAACATAATGAAACCTATTAGTTTATATAATATGTGTTATGAAATATTCGCTTTAAAATATGTAAAAAATAAATTAAAATTGTACTTTCCATGTAAGTAATTCTGAGTTACAAATTATAAAACATTAGATTTTCAAAGTTTTATATATAAATATACATTTAAAACAGCAATAAAATGGAAACTAGCCCAAACCTGTAGATTGAGAAAGGTACAGGTAGAGCCTGGGGCCTGGTTGTGGAGCTCAGATTAGGTCTGGTGGCTAAGGAGAGTGCAGGGAGGGAAGAAAGGATCCGACAAAGACAAGAGGCATGGCCTGAGCAAAGGAAATGCAGCTTTGCTCTGGGTCTGAAGGATGGCTCCAATGCCCTCTTATGGCCTCCTTGGGTACTGCATACATGTGATACCAGCTAAGCATGCAGAACAAGCACCAATACATATAAAAATAAATCTTATTAGAAAAAGGTAAAAAAAAAAAAGCTTATTTATTTGAAGTGTGTGCGTGTGTGTGCTTGTGTGTGTGTGTGTGTGTGTTGTGTAGTGTGTGTTCATAGGATGGCAGAGAACATCTTGGAAGAATCAGTTCTCTCCTTTCATCATTTAGGTTCTAGGAATCAAACTCAGCCCAAGCTTGGCAGCAGCGCCTTTACATCATAACCATCCATCTTCAGCCCTGGAGCTTTGGTGTCTAATGGGACATGTGGCAAGAATATGGCATAAGGCAGTCCATTATCTAAATGACACTCTAAGCCACACTGAAACCCTATAGCTGACCTCATCTTCATGTCTGCTTTTTGTGTTTACAGGTAACAATAGTATTTAATACTGTCAGGCAATGTACACAAATTTCTCCTCCAAGTCATACCCTAAGAAGCTCTCAAAAATAATATTCTCCAAAGAGGGAGTTTGATACTCAGAATGACAAAAATCTGCTAACTTCCTATCAGGCCTGGAGTTAAATTGCAGCATTTTTTTTTCTGATGTAGGAGTGTCTTATATCTGTTGTTTCATTGGTTAATTAATAAAGAAACTGCTTGGCCTGATAGGTCAGAACATAGGTGGGTGGAGTAGACAGAACAGGATGCTGGGAGTGAGGCAGATGCCTCGGGCAGTCGTCATGCCTCTCCTCTCTGGGACAGACACCATGGAGCCAGCCACCAGGTCAGACATGCTGAATCTTTCCCAGTAAGCCACCACCTCGTGGTGCTACACAGATTACTAAATATGGGTTAAAGCAAGATGTGAGTGTTAGCCAGTAAGAGGCTGAAACTAACGGGCCAGCCAGTGTTTAAAAGAATACAGTTTCCGGGTAATGATTTCGGGTAAAGCTAGCTGGTGGCAGGACATGGCCCACTCGTCTCAACACAACAGATTGGTGTGCAACGTGGTGACTAAATTTACTTTAAAACCTGAGAGGGCTCGAGTTCGAGGCCAGCCTGGTCTACAAGAGCTAGTTCCAGGACAGGCTCTAGAAACTACTGGGAAACCCTGTCTCGAAAAAAAAAAAAAAAAAAGGAGAGAGAGTTTAACACAGCTTTTTGCTGTTTGTGAGGACGTACTGTAGAGAGATTTCCTGATTCAGCAATAGCGGCAGGAAAAAAAAAAGCCGTGCCAGCCACTTTAAAACGCAGCTTCCTGGGCCCTGCCGCCGGCACAAACTCTAGCTATGGAGCAATTCTGAGCCCACTCGGGGTCGGGAACAAAGTAGCTGAGACCATGCCTGTGGCTCAGCTCTTCCTGCCTGGGTAAGCCGCGAGATCAGGTCTACTAAAAAGTGGCAGTTTTGAAATACCAGTTTCTGGGCTGTGCCTCCATTGTGATCTCTGTCTGGCTCCTGTGGGAGACAGAGCCTTTGAATGGAGCATTTGGCATAACGTGCTATGATTTGTTTGATGGCAACTAGACTTGCTGTGTACCTAAAAGGGGGTCATTATGTGCTGCGGCTCAGAAGCACAAGCAGCTCCACCATGCTAGCGGTGCAATGTTCAAGGCTCAGAGGCACTAGCAGAGAGGCTCCGCCATGCTGAACTGTGCAGGTCTCAGGCAGGAACTGTAGTAATTACCATGATAACAGCACAGTTAAGGTTTAGACTGGGCCGGACACAGGCGGTACCGTATTACCTCTACATGGTGCAACTTAAGTTTTTAAGAAGCGCTTAGCATTTTAAGAAGTGCTCCTGGACAGTAAAGAATTACAGATTCACAATAGGACAGATTCAGACATAAAAGACCTTTAAATGGGTCACAGTGTTGAATGAGTGTACGTAAGCTTGGGAGAGAAAAGAAAAAAATAGAGAGAGAATAAAGTTAACGCCTTAAAAAAGGGTAAAGTCTTTAAAGAGACAGAGTACAGATAGTTATAGATTAAAAGAAGTAAAGAAAAATAAGCTACGTAAAAATGGAAAATTCACAGCGAGTCTGGATTCTGTGTATTATTGTGTTTTCATTGAATTTTTTTGACTGTGAAGGAGCTAAGTACAAAAAAACATTTCATTAAATGGGCTGCCAAGCCGAACCTGCATATATGTTCTAAAGGTATCTTGACTTCAGAATTTGGATCTAAGTATATCATGCTTTGGAAAAGAGTTTCTTCTTTTGTTTTCACAGGGGATGAGACTCTGTGGATTGCTTCTATCCCAGTATGGTATGATAGACCATGCCCTCCTGAAAGGTTGCTGTGAACACCCTCAAAAAATTACTTCGTTCAACTGCCGACTGAGATGAACCTGGCACACAGGTTATACCATGAAAGATCTGATTAACAGCGCCCCCATTCAGCAGGAAGCAGTTTGGAGAGAAATAACTGTGCCCATATTCCCAAATATTGTTTATAAATGTTCTTTTACATTTAAAGGGGGATATGATATAGATATGAATAATTTGCATTGGTATAAATTTTGCCTTATTGATAGAAATTTAAGGTCTATTTTGTTATATGTATATGTATTTCTGATCTTGATTAAGGTGTTGTGATTGTGTAGTTCATTTAAAAATGTAATGTATAATTAGAAAATATAGATTGTTAATGGATAATCATCAATAATAGTCAAGCTTATAGTCATGTTAGTTAGATTTTCTAGATATGTAGAGATATATTTCAGTTAAGATAGACATTCTTCATATCTTTCAAAGACTGCAGAATATGGCATTTAATGTTTTAATAACTTAGGGCTTTTCATGACAATGAGACATGTCTGCTCCTGGCAGCACCAATCTACTTCAAGAGGAAGATGGGCATCGAAAAGGCTACCTATGGAGTTTGGTAGCCATTTGGGCAAGAAATTGCTCTTACCTGGACTGTTGCATAAACTGGACACAAAGAACCCATAGAAAAAGGACTGCTGAACTTGCCTAAAGGTGAGATGGTCTTTTGGGGTTCCTGATTCATGAAAGAGTCTGCGAGACATTCTGCAGGACACAGCAGATAGTGACTGAACTGCCTTTGAAATTTCCTGCTTCATGGAAATGTCTGCTGAAAACCATGGGCCTGAAGGCCAAAGATGGATGCCCCAACGGTACAGAGGAACTTTGGGTGACTGTCCAGGCAGCGAGATGTCTCTGTCATTTCTAGAGTTTAGAAGTTGCTTATTTCTTGCTTACTTACGTAGTATTATATCCTTCTGGAGTCTTTGATGGAGTTGAAGAATGAATAGTTATAGTTTTCCACTGTTATGATAAAGATAAAATAGATATAAATATTATAACTGTAATTCTTGCTTGATAACTGTTTTGTTATATGTAATTTTGCTATGTTAAAGTTAAAGCCTTCCCTTTTGTTTAAACAGAAAAAGGGGAAATAATGGAGGATGGTCATCTGTCTATGTGTTACTTTCATTGGTTAATAAAGAAACTGCCTTGGCCCTTTAATAGGACAGAAAATTAAGTAGGCAGAGTAGACAGAACAGAATTGTGGGAGAAAGAAAGGGAGTCAGGCAGATGCCATAGCTCTCCTCTCCGAGATGGACGCAGGCAGGCTAAGATCCTTCCCAGTAAGACACCACCTCGTGGTGCTACACAAATTACTAAATATGGGTTAAAGCAAGATATGAGAATTAGCCAATAAGAGGCTGAAACTAATGGGCCAGGCAGTGTTTAAAAGAATACAGTTTCCATGTAATTATTTCAGGTGTAAAGCTAGCCAGGTGGTGAGAACACAGCCCACTGCTCCTTCTACATTTTTCTTTTTTAGAGATTTTTTATGATTTTGGAGGCCAATTTAGCAATGATATAAATCAAATGTTAAAATAATCCTCTAAAGAAACATACTTCATTTGGGAGGGAAACAGTTTCACTAGTAACCATAGTGAGATAGCATTGCTGTCATTGTTTTTGTAAGATGTTGCCAGGACTTTTCTGAGTCTTAGGCGAGATTTGACTCAAATACAACAGTTGGCAATGATTACACGTTTAGAATGTTTTATAAAAAAAAAAACAAAAAAAAACTTAACTAAACAGATGACAGTAGAATAAACAAGCTTACACCCTAGAGAGTTTTATTTCACATTTTATTGAAACTAAAACTGAACAAAGTAACTAAAAATGAATAGAAAACAAGATCTCCACATTTCTCAAACTCTACTCAAATACTGAAATTTCTCATTTTTAAGGAGAATGCAGGGGGCATAGCGGTATGAGCAGATGAGGACCAGGGAGGTGTGGAGAGGGGTAAGAGAGCATAGCTCAACCCAAACTAAACATGTATGGAAATGCCATAGGAAAGCGCCTAGTCTGTGTAACATGCATCATAATGTAGAAAATCATATTTTTCTTCTACACCCCTTGTGACTTCAGCAGAACTAGAACAAAGTGCAACAAAACCAAGCAAGACACACAATTGCTTGCTCAGATAAGAATTAAATACGTGACATAAGAGAAATGCCCCCATGATACCTTTCACATGTGGGGGCTTATGCACATGATCACATTCATGCAAGTTACAAGGATAGTTACGTGTGCACATAAATGTGTGTACTCACATGTGTACAATTTCTAAGCACAGTTACATATCAGTGCATATTCTCACTTGCAAATGTGAAAGTTCCCAGTATGGTCACTATGGTAGTTTGAATGAGAATGGCCCCTATATATATTCACATATACATACATGTATATATATACATATGTGTGTGTGTGTGTGTGTGTGTGTGTGTGTGTGTGTGTGTTTAGTCTCTACCTGGTGGGACTATCTGGGGAAGGATTAGGAGGTGTGGCCTCATTGGAGGAGGTGTTCACTATGAATAGGCTTTGAGGTTTCAAAGACCCATGCCAGGATTGCGCTCTCTCTCTCTTTTTCCCTCCCTCCCTCACTTCTTCCTTCCCCCTCCCTCCCTCTCTCTTTCCCTTCCCTCCCCCCTCTCTCCTCCAACTAATGTATAAAATGTAAGCAAGCTCTCAGCTACTGCTCCAGCACCATGCCTGCTTTCCTGCTGTCATGTTCCCTGCCATGATGATGATAGATTCACCCTCTGAAACTACAAGCAACCCTCAAATTAAATGCTTTTTTTTAAGTAGGCTTACTCATGGTGTACCTTCATAGCAATAGAAAAGTAACATATAATCATGTTTCAACAGATATGTGCTTTCTCACATGAATGAAAGTTCTGTGTGTCTTCATGTGTCATCACATATATGCATGACCACACACATACACAAGTGTACACTAAGTTTTGAGTTTAGTTATATGTTGGAGCATATGTACTTTCTCACATGTGTGAAAATTTCTTATATGATCACATGTCTTCTCACATGCACATATACACACACATTCAAGTTCTGATCATGGTCAGGTATCAACCTATATGCATTTGTCCATAGGTGTACAATTCAATAACACTGCCATGTGTTGGCACATTTGCAAAGTTCCTGAGCGTGAACATTTATTCACTCATATACATGTGTTCACATGAGTACAGCTTCCTAAGCATGGATGTATTTTGGCACATATGCATGTGTTGAATTTGTATGTGCGAATTCTGAGCTCAGTCTTGTGTCAGAACATCTGCTTGTGTTCACATGCCCAAGTTCCAAACACAGTCACTTGTTGGCATATATGTCCATGTTCACACAAGTGCAAACTCTGAATGCAGCTTCATGTCAGCCTAAATATGCATATTCACACACATGCAGTCTTGAGCACAGTCACAATCTGCTGTTTCCAAGCATGGTCATGTGTCAGTATGTAGCACATGTTCACAGACATCCTGTTTGCAAAAAACAAGCACATGTTGGCATATATATACATTTTCACACATAGAAGTTTCCATGTACTGACAATATCATCATTATACACATATTTCCATGTATGTAGTTGCCAAGCACTATCATATGGTGAAGTTCATATAGGTAATTATATGCATACAACTTCTGAGCATGGTCACATGACAATGCATGCACACATTTGCATTCCTCCCCTTTCCTGTCTAAAAAAAAGAAAGGTTTTAACTTTAACATAGCAAGATTGCATACAACAAAACAGTTGCCAAGCAAAAATTATAGTTACAATATTTATATCCACTTTAACTTTTATCATAACTAAGGAAAACTATAATTATAACTATCTATTCTTCAGCTCCATCAAAGACTCCAGAAGTATATAATATTACCTAAGTAACAGGAAGTACTTTGTAAGCAACTTATGAAACTCTAAAATTGACAGAGACATCTTGCTGCCCAGAGAGTTCTTTTGTAACATTGGAGCATCCAATCTAATTTCTAAAAATTCTTTCATGTACAGGTCCACAGTGTCCAGCAGACTTTCCCATGAAGCAGGAAATTTGAAGATCTGTTTTGTCTTGTAATGGCAAAGTTCATCAAATGCTTTCTTCTGTGTCCTGCAAAATGTCTGGTAGTTATTTTATGAAGTAGAAATCCCAAAGGACCATCTCACCTTTAGGAAAAGTTCAGCAGTCATTTTTCTGTGGCTCCTGCATATCTAGTCATACAGCATAATATCAAGCAGTTCGGGCAAAAGCAGTTTCTTGCCCAAATTGCTAGCAAACTCCATAAGGAGCCTCTTTGATGCCCATCTTCTCTTGAAGTAGATTGGTGCTTCCAGATGAGTCTCATCATGAAAAGTCCTAATTTCTTAAAACATTTAAGTGCCATATTCTGTCAGTCTTTCAAAGGTTTGAAAAATACGTATTGATCTGAAATATATCTCTGTACATCTAGAAAATCTAACTAACATGACTACAAGTTTGATTGTTATAAAAGACTATATATTTATCTGTATTTCTTAATATACATTTTTAAATGAGCTGCACAAACACAATACCTTAATTATAAATGTTGCTGAATTAATCTAATATATATATATATATATATATATATATATATACATACACACACATACATATAATGACTTGACTTTAAAATTTAAGTCAAAAGGTATGCTACTTTGGAAAAGAGGTTTTGCTTTTGTTTTCACAGGAAATGAGAAGCTGTGCATTCAATCTGAGTTAAGAAAAATCAGGTTTGATCAAGGAAGAACCACCTGAGAAATCTCCAGTAGGAATGGATGCCCAGATGTCTGAGTTCTACATCCAGAACAGATTCAAGACTGCTACCTGATATGACAAGTCTCACAGGATACTCCAGTCAGGACTTGATCCTAATTCTAAATTTTCTTTAGGTCCCCATAAGATTATCAGCACCCCTAACCAGCAGGAAGTATCCTAGAAAACTGCACCCACATTCCCCAAAATGGACTATGGATAGTTTTCTTTGTTTGGAGTGTTGGTTACAAGTTGTTATGGATAATGGCCAGGAAAAAAAGCTAAACAAGGGAGATTAGATTCAGAATTCTTATTTTGAAAAAAATGGAGGGGGAAGTGCTGTGGGACAATGGTCTTGTACTTTGTAAAGATTTGTCACTTGTATTTTAAATAAATGCTGATTGGCCAGTAGCCAGGCAGGAAGTAGAGGCAGGGTGACCAGGAAGAAAGTAAAGGTGGGGCAATGAGAACAGGAGAATTCTGGGAAAAGAAAGAGCCAGTGTGAAGTTGTCACCCAGACACAGAGGAAGCCAGACACAGGGCAAGCAAGATGTGATTGCCTCACTGAAAAAAAAAGTACCAAGCCATGTGGTTAACACAGACAAGTATTATGGGCTAATATAAATTATAAGAGTTAATAAGAAGCCTGAGCTAATAGGCTAATCTGTTTATAATTAATGCAGACCTCTGTGTATTTCTTTGGGACTGAACAGCTGAGGGACTGGGTGGGACAGAAACCTCACTCAACAAATGGTACCCAATGTGTGGACAACTGCATCCACAGAAAACCTGAGAGAGCCTTGGAAGTAATTCTAGACACAAAAGAACAGAGTTAAGCATGGCTTCTTTTTAGCAGCATTTTCTCAGATGGGCTCTGTTTACAGGAGGCAAGTGAGTCTCACTTACGAGAAGCTTCCTGACTCAACTTTAGCTGCAAAACCTTGCAGCTCATTTAAGAGGTTCTGCCACAAAACACTTAAATCAGTATGTTATTAAAATACAATTGACAGGGTACCACAGCACTCCCCCCGCCTTTTTTTAAACAATCAGCATTTATTTAAAATACAAGTGACAGGGTACAGTTGCTACCTGCAACTGACTTTCCTAGGAATAAGCCTACTTTGCTAGATCATTTTAATATATGCTGAATTCATAAATATGCAAGTATATTTTTAAATACATTTTATAATACTGTGCCATAATGTATTATATTTTCAATGTAATTAATGCTAGGCAGGAAATAATAGTCAATTTTATGGTTCAGTCTGATTCCAATGATGAAACATGCTCTGATACCAGGCATGGTGACATACGCTGTTAATCTCAGCCCTCAGGGGAGGTAGAGGCAGACTGTGCTCTAGGCCACTGAGCCTTTCTCCAGTCCTTTCCTGAGGTTTTCTATCTGAAATGTTTAGAATAATATTTCTCTTTCAAGGTTATTAAAGTATTCACATGCTTTTGATGATTTCTCATTTAAGCTCCTGATCTGTAATGCAGTTTATTTCAGTGAAAGTGTGAAGAATATGTTTGCTATTTTTAAAAAATGCTAATCATACTGACATCATTCACGAAATAATTATATTTTCCTATAGTCTTTAAATACAACTTGTATCAAATACTAAATTACCACATCCCAGGGAAACAAACTTGGAAGCTATTGTAATAGTTCTATTTCTGGACCATTTTCTTTGGGTAGCTAAGGTTAATAAAGATACTTTAATGTAGTTTAAGCACAAGAGTAAAGAAAAGTGTTCAGAAAGAAAGAAAATCTTGAGAGCATGGCATGGCTTGTCTAAGAGAGGGCCACATGTCCTTTCATTATGGTACCAATGTCAAAATATTTCAGCATTGTAATTTAACATCTAATCAGACACTTTTTCCATCACTTTCCTTTAGAGTTTTCTTAATTGTTTATTACTCTTATTAGTCGTTTCTCAAAATATTACTCACTGAGCACCTGCCCTTATTGTGCAAGAAACTCTCTCCCAAGTGTTGGAATCTAAGAAACAAGGTTCATTCTGGCAGAGAGTTTGAATGAATAGTCTGGAGGAGGAGCCAGAGCTCAAAATGTTTTCAGTGAAGGTTGTGATGCATTGGAAGACAGAAAGAATAGATGATGTAATAGGAGACAGTCCAGTTGGATACTAATCAAGGAGCCTGCTTTTGGGGTGGGGGGATTACCAGGATGAAAAGGAGGTAGCCATGCACAAGAGTGTGACCAACAGTCCGAAGAACAAGACAGGTGTGGTGGTGCAATCCCATAATCCTACGCTCACATGTCTCTGATTGCTCTCATTCCCTTAGCGAGGCACCTACTGCACTCCTCTGACCACATTGCCCACATCTCTACTAATCACTTTCAGGAACTGACTTCTTTTTATTTTATTTATATTCCTCTGGATCTTTCTGGGGCAGTCTGTAGGTAGGAACAGTCCATCATAGCCTGGTAGGTTCACGGCTGGGTATACAAATGAAGGCAAAGGTCCCTTTCTTCACTGTTCAGCAGTAGTCAATTGCTTATTTTTCTGTGTTAAGGGTCTATGAAACTCCATGTAATCCATGGTTTCCTGTTGAGAGGACCTGTTTTATGTAGGCTCACTGGAAGGAATCAATGCTTCCAGGAGATGGGTCAAAGCATCAGGAGTCAAGGTCATTCTTAGCTATGAAGCAAATTGAAGAGCAGCTTATGTTTCATAAAACACAGCACGCACACACACACACACACACATGCAGTGCACTCGCATGCACAGACAAGCACACACGTGCGTACACACACACACACACACACATACACCAAAGGAAGAACAAGATTGACAGTCTCAAATTTAAGCAAAAGAAAGGGCCATGAGGTTGCAGCAGCATGAAAACAGCGTGAACATCTTCAATTTCTTTCTTTGCCCGTACTCGTATCCATCCCTCTCTGTGTTAGGAAGGCTTACTACTGGGACTACACAGATATCCTCAGGTTTCTGGTTGAGCCCTGTCACCTTAGGGGTCAACCACCAATAGAAGCTAAGGACAACTGGAGAGCTGGAGAGCAGACTCCGGATTCTTTCTCTGACTTCTTCCCTGTGCTTTGCACCACCTACCGGAGGCTGTAGTTACTGTCTACGGTCCTTTCTGTGTGGCTCTCTCGCTATGCTCAGGCCTTGAACTGGTAATGTCTCCAAGCTTGGTGCCTGTAACGTCTCACATTTCCTGACCTAAAATTTATTTTAATCAGACTTCTATCTTTGAAACACATGTTCTTGAAATATTTGAAGTTTCAGGGTTCTGTTTTATTTCTTTGGTTATTTTATTTTGCAGTGCCAGGGTAGAGCCTACAACCTAGAGCAGGCTAGGCAGCTTTACACAAAGCTACCTCCCTAGACCCCCAGCTTTCTTGTTTTAAAGACCATGCTGGTTGCTTTAGACTATAGACTGGAGGTTTCCCAGAAGAGTTTTGTAACAATGAGTTTGAATCCAGGACTGGCTTGAAGTACTGAGGAACATGGGTCTGAACTTCGTCCTCTTGAACATTCAGTGTTTTCAGTATTTATGTGACCAGTACTATTACAGGGACTTTGTACAGACAGATAAATTATATAGGATGATCAAAAGAGACAACTGTCGAGGAACAAGATAAAGGATTGTGGTACATTGTGGAAAAGAGGGTGAAAGTTCAGACTATCACTGAGTTGACATCTGACTTCAGGTTTGGAGGAAGTTAGAGAATGAACCATTAGAGACTATTCCAAGCAGGAAAGGCGATCTCAGTGACAGCTTCCATGTGAGGACCTGCCTGGCCATGGCAAAAGCATCAGAAGCTGATAGTGCTGAAGCTCTGGGGCCTGGGGAGGTGGGACATAATGAGGCTGGAGAGACCACAGAAGCACTCATATAAGCCCCTCTTAACTATTGCTCCATGAGTCGGGAGTGGGAAGAACCAATAGTCACTCTTTCTCAGAAGGCATTAGCTCTACCTAATTACACCTTGACACTGTCTAGAAAGAAATGGTGGCCTAATTCCTTCTCGGTTTGGAAACTGCTGGGAGTTGGCAGCTAAAACACTCTAGGTCGTATTGGGAATGTCTGGTGGATGGGCTTTGTAGCAGCAGAGCAAAGCCATTGATTTCTAAAAATGTTGGTTTTTTTTAATGCTTGCAAGATCCCCCACAAAGCAGCCATGAGCCCAGCAGGTCGCCCAAGATCCCGAGCGGGGTGGCTCATCCTGGGCGGGCTGGTCCCGCCATGTGGCGAGCGGGGAAGAGACAGCTCACGGCTGGTCCAGAAGAGCCACCCAAGAGGGCGGGTGTGGTAAAAGGCACATAAACACAGTAGGCAGGCATAGAACTGGACATTTATTATTTAAAGGAGAGAGAGAGTAGGGAAAGAAGGAGGGGAGGGAGAAGGGGAGGCGGGACAGGGAGACACACTCGTGCTCCAAGAGCAGACAGTAAGAGAGAGATCCAAGATGGCAGCGAGAGGTCAGGGGTCTCCAGGAGTGGGCGTGGCTTGCCCCTTAAAGGGCCAGAAAACATAACAATTTCCATTTCCACTAAGGAAGACATTCAATTGTCTTCTCAGAACACCTTTGGGAAATCACAGGAGAAAGAGCAGTCTTTCCTCGTTCTCCATCTATGAGCAGTTGTCCTAAGACCCCTTCGTGCATCCGTGGCATGCACACCACACACATACACACACAAAATAAACATGTATAATGCTTAATAGAGTTTAGGTTTTCTCACAATTATATAAGGAGCTTAAGAATTTCTTAATAAGGGGGTTGCAGAGATGGTTCAGTAGATAAAATGCATAAGTGTGGTAACCCAAATTCAATCTTGAGCTGTAGGCCCATATTTCTACATGGTGTGACAGCCAAGTTCTCTGGCTATTGTTGGTATCCAAAGCAATCAAGTACCCTCTAGACAGGCTGTCTCTACCTAACAAAAGCTCAGGATGTACTGTTCCTTCTCTTTTGTAATTATGTAGATTTCCTGAGAAGAGGTGTGAATTCCAAGCTAGTGACCGAGCAGGCAAAAAGAGAATGTTAATGAACTTCTACCTTAGTTTACCTTTGGGGATAAAAAGTGTTTGGAAAATAAATGCGGGTGATCTTCAGGGAATGAATGAAGCCTGAGACTCCCTTCTGAGAGCTGTGTGAACTGTGTCTCAATTATTCCCTCACCTCCACGCCGGTCCAGAGAGGGAAAAGTAGTTTATGTTGGGGCATCAGACCCCGACATTGAGCAACTGTATTTTAAAAAGAAAAGGAAAGGAAAAGGCAGGTGCAGGTAGTCCCAGCATTGGGAAGAGTACAAGTGGAACTTCAGAGCTCTGGCCAGCAGCTTAGCCTATTTGGTGAGCTCTGGGTTCCAGTGAGAGACCTTAGCTCAATAAACAAGGTGAATAGCACCTGAGGGACATCTGAAATTGGCCTCTGGCCTCCACATGTATGTGCATGCATTCACAGCCATATCATGAACAAGCATGTGTGTGTTTGCACATACACATACATACAGAGAAAGAGATGTGGGGAGGAAGGGAGGGAGAAAAGGAGAAGGAGATTTTCTGAAGGATCCTTTCTACTCCTTTGTTATCCAAGTAGTCTCAACTCCTAAGACAAGGTTTCCAGCTGTTCTTCATGTCCTTCCAGATTCTGAAGTCAGGTAAACAGATTAAATCCACATGTGACAAAGAAGGGCTCAGCCTGAAGTTGAACGGCTGCTAACCTGCCACTGCCAGCCACTGAGGATCTCAGCTCTAGGCAATGCTCTAGTTCTGCTGAGTTAGAGTCTCCTCAGCCTCTACAGAATCATTTTTCTTTGAAGGAAGATTCAGGATAGCCAAACCTGAAGCAAAGCAAGAAAGACATGCCTGCTGCTTTGGTCCAGTGGAGACTCTCTGTACCTGGACATAGCTCCCTCAGTCATTGATTTAGTTCATGGTCAAACGGAGCAGATACACTTAGATTGGATTTGCTTCCTGCTGCTGTGATCTAATTGACCTCTAGAGAGATGTGCTCTTTGAATCACTTCCTGAAAATGACTTAGAGTCTATTTCTCCCATGGAATCCAAACATTAGAAACCTAGACCCTTTCAGGATCCATAGATGCAAACTTAAACTGAGAAGTCCACCCTGTGGATACTCTCGTCTTGTTCCTAAATAAAAGAAGCAAATGAAATGTTCTCTTTGTGGTATGGCCATTGCACCCATGAACACCTGTAGCTGTGGTTACCTGCACAAGATTGGTCAACACAATCAGCCAACATTCCAACAGGCATCACTAATTGGATTCAGTGGGCTATTAATAAAAAAAAAAAGGAGAGATAAGAGAAAAAGTGGAAAGGGGAATGTTAGGGGTGTCTGGTGGGAGTGGGAAAGAGGAATTGGGAGTTCCTGAGAGTGTTGAAGGTGTATATTATGAAGATGCATTCTTTACATGTATGAAACTGTCAAAGAATAAACAAAATATATTCTTTTAAAAACTGAAAAAGAAGAGAAGATTAAAGTCTACTAAGCATTTTGGTACCTACCTGAGATCCTAGTAGTTGGGAGGCTGAGGTAGGAGGATCTGGCTACATATCCAGACCACTTATCGAAAATGGAGACGGAAAGAGTGAGGAAGAGAGACAGGGGAGGAGAGAGGCAGAGGAGTAAGCAGTTTTGTCAGCATTTAAAGACCCATGCTTATTTCTATGCATCCCTGGATACGCTATTTCAGTTCCTTTGATTAGGAAAGGCACAACCAGACCCACTCTGTATTACTCACCATAAGTCTAGTCATGCCCACCTTTGGGATTTGCTAGTTGGTGCTTGCCCATCATCCTCACTCACGGTAACCATGAGTTATAAACGACTCACGCTCCAAGCCTGGGTCATCTGTCTCCTGTCATATGAGGCCAGAGAACAATGTTTTCTTTGGGCTCTTATATTTATTTGTGTGAGAGAGAGAAAGTGTGTGTAATGAAAATGCATGTGGAGTCAGCTCTCTATCTATACATCTATCTACACCATGTGTATCCCATGAATTAAACCTAGGTCATCAGCCTTGGTGACAAGTGCATTTACCCACTGAGCCATCTTGTTGACGCTCTTTTGGGGGGCACTTCGTTAGTCTTGCCATACTCAATGAGTTGTGTAGGTATCCACCTCTACCTTGTCCTCTGCTTGACCTCAGATGGGGAAGTCAGAAAGGGAAGGATGACCTCAGTAAAATGGCTGCTTTTCAGTTTTGCACAAACCTGAGTATGGTGCTTTCCAGAGTCAAAAGGTTAAGTTCTGATACATTCTCTCACACTAGAAATCCATAGGAGCCTGATAAATAGTCCTAATGGTTTGTGGTAGCTTTGCCAGTGCTAACCTGGTCAACACACTAGCTAAGAAATCAAGAATGGCCTGAGTTTACAGGCTGAATGCACTTTTCTGAGCTAATACCTTGTGCAGATCCTCAGGAGTCATGTACAGCATAAACCCCTCTTGGTCAAACGTTGATTCCAGAAGGTAGTAGCCACATAAGATTATATAGCACAGTGACAATATAGTGTCCTTGTATTCCCAGGACCTATCTTGTCATTAGGCAACACATAACTGTGTTTATGTTTTACCACATCCTCCAAGGCTAGACTCTACAGGAAGCAAATCCAGTGTGTTTGTCAGGGTTCTCTAGAGGAACAGAATTTATAGAATGACTATGATTAGATAGATAGATAGATAGATAGATAGATAGATAGATAGATAGATGATAGATAGATAGATGGATGGATAGATAGATAGATGATAGATAGTTGATAGATTGATAGATAGATAGATAGATAGATAGATGATAGATAGATAGATGATTGATAGATAGATAGATAGATGATAGATAGATAGATAGATAGATAGATAGATAGATAGATAGATAGATAGATAGATAGATGATAGATAGAGCCAGATAATTGGACTGCAGTCAGGTTGACAACCAAGAATAACTGTCACACCAGCCTGTGCCCTTTATTTCTCACTCTCTCCAAGCCCCACATCTGCATCACTGAACTAGAACCACTGCCTAATTCCAGTTCCTGGTGCCACGGAGGCAGCCGAAGTGCACAGGAGGGCCTTAACCCAAGGGCATTTGAGAAGCATTAGCCTACTTCAAGCATGCCAGTAACCACTTGGCGTCTTCATCCCTGAAAAGTGAAAAAAGACAGGAAGAACTAATGAGGAGCTGGGGTAGTTTGGCCACTTATGGTGAATAAATGGCTTAACAAAAAAGCGTCAAGTCCTTTGTGCTATGATGAATAAGATTCCATCCAACAAGCATGCATCAGCCTTTCTATTGTATGCTAGGCCCTAAGATAAGTAAATGAGTCCTGGATCACGCCTTCTATCAAGAATGTCACAATTAAAAAAAAGAAATATTAAGGAAAAGCAAAGTACTTTGGAAATAGTTTCCAACAGCATTCAAATAGTTGCTGCATGTCAGAGAAGACCAAAGCACTGGTTTATTGGTTTTAATTTTCCTTCTACTGATCTGATCACAAAGTATCTTCATACCTCAGAAGAAAACTATTTACAGCTGTCTGAAATGTAATGGAATATAAAACACTGTGATATGTGCACAAGTGTTTACCTAGACCACACTGCTTTACTTCCTTGTTATAAAGCTAGGGCATACTCCTGGTTAAAAGAAAAATTCAAAGATTTCTAAACTGCTCATCAAAAGAACTAAAATCCCAACCAGGCATCCACCACAAGTATGATGGGAAGCAAACTTTATGATAAACCTGTACGTATAATTGTGCATACATAAAAATACCAAGAGAGGGCACACTTTGTAATAGGAATGAGTGCTAATGGGCAAAGTGATTATTTCATTCTGTTCTGCTTGATCTGTTTAATATTGTATTGCAGATGTGTTTTAAATAATGTTTTAAAACTTAGAAGATGGAGCACCCCTGATGGCTTCACTCTTCCCCCCCCCCCCATATTATGGGAAACTGTTCTTCCTTGCGGTTCTAAAGGAGCGTCCACATCTTCCTCCTCCAGGCCCTGAGCTGGGCCATTAGCTTCATCTCATTCAACCACAGTACAAAATAAGTGAACCAGAAAAGTTTTCTGTGCAACCACCTTCTCCTGCCACCCACTCTCACATTCAGTTCTGGAAGTTTCTGTGTGTAGGTGAACTATGACGTTCGATCGTTTGAGCTAGTTTGTTTATATTCTTCCCTCGTTTCCCTCCTCTTGGCTGCATTAGTCATGCTATTTGCTGCATTATGTTGGGCTATTACATCTCTCCTCTGATGGCACACGGCCAGACTCCTCATTTACTTCTCCTTTGCACCGGACCATTAGCCATCTCAAGAATGAGCACCCGGGTCATCTCCTCTCACAGAAGCAGATCCATTGCCATCACTCTGCAGCTCTGAGAGTCTGTGCAGCTCAGACTCCCTCTTCTCGGGCCATGCTGACCATGCCATGATCCTGAGCTGGGACAGCCAGCCTAGCTTCAGCACTATGAAAGCACTAATAAGTAGGCAACCCTCTACCACTTCATTAACTTATTTAAACAAGTCATTTCCAGATACTGTGTAAAAAACTGGTAAATCACCAATAACTTTGGCAAGATCTTTTTCCTTTATAAATTCATAGTTTTGTTGTATAGACAGGACAGATATGTGAGTATATATTTATATATATATAGCAAGAGGCACGACTTTACAAATATTCAAACAAAATATTTTCTTAGAAAAAAACATGTCCTACTTACCTATTGTTATCTCTATCAGATGGATGGGTGAACACATGATTTTTATTGCCCCTATTTTTGTTTATTTGATTTTTTAGACAATTTCCCCTAACACATGCAATAAAATGCAGTGGACAGTCTTGTTTGGATACTGGTACAAGCAAGCCAATTGTAAAAAAATATTTATAAGGAAAATCAAGAAACTTAAATTCTGGATATTTGATGATACTAAAACAGTATTATTCTTGTGAGGTTTGTTTAAAATGCTACAATAATATTGGAAAGATAATCTTTATCTTTTGGAGAAATGCACTGGTATATTTATGGATGAAATGAAATGATGTCTATGGCTTTTATGGGCAATTAATTCATTATGTGTAATAAGTGGCTAGGAATGTTTTGATTTTTTATTTAAATAAATCTTCTTTCATGTATTTTTCATATCAACCAGTTTCCCCACCCTCCTCTCCTCTGGTCCTCTCCCCATCCCCCATCTACCTCCCTCCCCATCTGCTCCTCCATTTCCACTAAGAAAGGGACAGGCCTCCCATGGGCTTGCAGTGGCTAGGAATTTAAATATCAAGAAGTTGTGGGTTTATAATTATTGAAGCTGGACAATGGATACATGGTGTTCATTTCCATATATTATTTACTTTTATATTTCACATCTTCTGCTATAAAATATGTAATAGCAATCGATAAAGCAATCACTTATTAATAATAATTAATATACTTTTTCTATAATAAGTAGACATATCTTTTAATTGTCCTACATATTGCTATGCTGTGTGTTTACTTTTTGAGACAAGGTTTCATGTAGTCCAGGCTGGCCTTGAACTTGTAGTATAATAAAGCTAGCCTTGAGCTCCTGATCTTACTACCCCCATCTCCTGAGTGGTGGGATTAAAGGTGTGTGCTACCAGATGAGGTGCTTCAAGACTCTCTGCTCAAAAGGCGTCTTCTCATGTGACAGTTTATCTCCGTATGTGCTGAAAAACACACAGGTCACAGCAACAAACTCACTGTGTGTTGTACTACTCTTACCACCTGTCCTTGTGATCATCCGGTTCAGGGGTACACTCTTATAAATTCAACCCAGTTTAAAATATTTAATGTTTATATGTCTTTGCATATAAGAATAAAATATTTTAATATTTTTAATATTGAAAAATTATTAAATTTTTCTTCCAAACCCTGTGTTTTATTAATTTTCTATTGCTGTGAAGAGATAATATGACCACAGCAACTCTTATATAAGAAAACATTTGAGCTGGCTTACAGTTGAGAGGTTTAGTCCATTATCATCATGGTGGGAAGCACGCGGTATGCAGGCAGACATGGTGCTGGAGAGGTAACTGAGCATTCTACATCTGGATCAGGAGGCAGCAGGAAGAGAGAATGAGCCATTAGAACTGGCTTGAGCTTCTGAAACCTCAAAGCCCACTCCCTTCAATGGCACAAATTTCCTCCAGCAAGGCCACACCTACTCCAACAAGGCCACATCTCTTAATAGTGCCCCTCCCTATGGGCCTTTTGGAGCCATTTTTATTCAAACCACCACATCTTGCCTGGTCATTAATTCTATTATTTTGAATTCATTTGAACTCTATACATACAATGAAGACCAGTAACAAACCTCTATGACTGTTTGCTCACTTATCCTTAACTAATAACATCATGTTGTACATGAAGCCTGTCTGCTATATAATTGTTTTGTTGTTGGTTTCACTACAGTTTATTTTTCGTTTAGGTGTTGTTTGTTTGTGTTTGTTTTTTATTCTCGTTACTAGGCAAGAGAGCATCAGTGACCAATATTATCTTGTCTTTTTATAAAAACAGCTCTCTTAAGACCTAGTACATTCATTCCTACATTCCAAGTGCTCAATATATATCTGTTAACTTAAACAAATAAATTAAATTAGAATTACTCCATTTACAGATCTATGCTTTTCCAGAATGGTCATGTATAACAAGACTAAAGAAAGTAAACTAATTCATATTCTTGGTTCCTTCCTGCTCCATAATTCAGCTGATCTCAAATACCAAGGCTGATTGTCCCTCTAACACAATAACAAATGGAATAGATACGTCAGCTAGAAAAACTGTCATTTATGTTTTAAGGAGCAAGAATCTAAAGAAATTACTCTTCACACAGCTGTGATCTTAAAATATGACCTAATTTTTTAATATTTAAACAAAATTTTAATTATTATATAGGTGAGTGTCTATGTGGAGGTATGTGTTGTGCAAATTCTAATTGGTCTTAATAATAAAAACCTGAAGTCAGATATCAGAATAAACGCTGAAAGATCAGAGAAATAAAGGAGTCAGTCATTAGAGAGACCTTTCACCTCTACTGAATCCTCAGACCAAAGGAGGCAAGATCCTGTCTCCACCGAATCCTCAGACTGAATGGCATCGCTATGAAACCTCAGACTGTATTGAACTCCTGTCTCCTCCTGCCTTATATTCATCTCTCCGCCCAGCCATATCACTCCTGTCTCCACCTCCCTAGTGCTGGGCTTAAAGGCATAGGATCCCAAGTGCTGGGATCACCTTTGTGTGAGCTCTGTTTCTCTTATAGACTGAATCAATTTGCCTTGAACTAACAGATCTGTCTGCCTCTGCCTTCCGAGTCCTGGTGTGCACCACCACTGCCTGGCTTCTAGTGGCTTAACTCTGCACTCTGATCTTCAGGCAAGTTTTATATGTTAAAACACAAACAAAATATCACTACAAGTATGTGTACATGAGTTGCTCACAGAGACCAGAAGAGGGTGTCAGATCCTCTGGAGCTGCAGTTACAGGCAGTTGTGAGCTGCACTTATGTGCATGCTTAGTCCTCTGCAAGAGCAGTCCATACTCTTAGCCACTGAGCCATCTCTCTGGCCCCTGCAACATACTAGGACAATAACACTGTTCTATTCACCATTAAGAAAGAGCTATTTGGTTTGAAGTAACTGCTAGATTTGGAAGTATTCTGTAACCTCAAATTTTATGTGTCAGTTTTTTAAAAAGATTCACATGGAAACAAGCAAAAAAAAAAAAAACCTTTTAGGTTCTTAAATTCTTGCATAACCATTAAACTCAAAACTTCCAGAAAGAGGGAAATTTGTTTGTCAGTGGTTTGTTTTTGTTTGTTTGTTTGCTTGGGGTTTTTAATTAAGTAACTTGGTCCTTGAAAGGGAGGATGCAGAAATCAAAGGCCTGATTGTGCTGGATCCCTCTTTGTGGTCATTATTCAGCCCGGTTCCCAGCAGGCTGCAGTTAAAAGGAAAAGATCCAAGTTCTGCTTAAAAATCAGACTAAAGAGCTGGCTCAGCACCCTGCTCACATTATGCTGTCTGCATTCACCACTTTGGTCTTGGGATAGTAAGCTGTATGCAATGACCTCAGGCTTCTGGGATAGTTATAGGAAACATCCCTCTGATTTGCTTATGAGGGGAGGAATGCTTTTTCACGGCTTTTGCTTTTCTAGGAGGACTCCCAGAATATCAAGATCCTCAGGTATAAATGAAACCCCGGGAACAATGTTACAAAAGTGAACTATTTTTTCCTACTTCGTTGGGAGAAGGAGAAGGAAACTGAATATTTTTGCTCATCTCCCTGACTATTGAGGACTCTCATCCCTAGAGGGACAACAATTTTTTTTTATTTTCTGTCTCACCATCTGCGAGAGTGATGCACAATCTATTTGGGGAAAAAATATTTGTACAATTTCCCAATCAAAAGACTCCTGGGGAGTTGAGATGCAAAAGCATCAAGAGAATGTCAACACTAGTCACTAAAAACAGGGCTTTCTAAGGTTTAATAGAATCATATTTTTGAGTATAATTCTATAGGTGTAATAGAATTATACCTTTTGAGTATAGCAGGAAGCGACTTGGGGGCAGATACTGCAGAAGAATCACAAGTCAAAATTAGACGAGATTATCCATTTCTTCTTGACAGGTTCACAGGTAGAGAGGGCATTTAGTCCTTGAGGTACAACAACCATGCCTAGCGTCCTGCAATCCGACTTGACTCGGACATAGCAATATACCCAGGACTGCGGCATGGAATATACGCTAGCCTGCCTGTCGCCCCTCCCCCTCTCCGTTCCCGCGGGATTGGAGTAGCTCTGGGTCGCTGACGCCATCCTCAGGCCCCTGGTTTGCATGGAGCATGCGCCTCCTCCTCACTTCCTCTCCAGGAGCTAGTGGAGTAAAGCTACGCCCAGGCCCGCGTCCGCGCGCGCAGGAACTTCAGCACCGCGGAGCGGACAGCGCCCGCTGCACCTGCTCACCTGCTCTGGGCCCGCTGGAGCATCATCTCCAGGCCCACACAACTACAGGCCTCCCAGCTCCTCTCCCTCCCCGCGCTCCGGCTCCTGTCCCTGACAGCTTCTTACTCCCCTTCTCATTCATAACAAAAGCTACAGCTCAGGGGCCCAGCGCCAAGCTGTTTCCAGCAGAGAGCAGAGGGAGCAAGGAAGAATGGGGTTCCTTTGGACCGGCTCTTGGATACTGGTGTTGGTGCTCAATAGCGGCCCAATACAAGCTTTCCCCAAACCTGAAGGCAGTCAAGGTAAGTGGACATTTCTCTACTTCTGAGCTCTCTTACATTTGGCCGAGCAAAGGTAAAGCTTGGTGTGACCTATGAGCTCTAAATCGCCTTTCCTAGTTATTCTAACCAGATCTTATCACCGCATAATGACAGAATCGTTTTGACTTTAGAAAACGAAGGTGAATTTTTCTCCTTCACTTTTTAGATAACAGAGCAATAACATGAGCTGCTTATAAGGATCTTATTTTGGAAAAGGGAGCAAGTGCCTGTTCTTAAAGTGGTTTGGATTTTTTTTCTAAGATAATCTATTCATTACACAAGCAGGAATCTGTGATCTCTTTTAATGTGCCAGCAAGGATAATCAAAATTTATATCTCTAATTGTAGAATTAATAAGTCAAGAATTAGAACTATATGTTAAATTTCTGATCGGAAAAAAGTGTGATTACATTTAACTCAGGAAATGCAGTAATATAATAAGCTTACCAATACTGATACTCATCATGAACACAAGTGATAATCTTTGCTAATATAAATTTTATTTCATAGCCACCCAGAATTATTTCTCTAAAAGATTTTTCACCGTTTTTTTTATTTTAACGAGAAACATATTTTATCATCCAAATGCACAATTAAATTATTTTTTGTGTATTTATTCTAGACAAATATCTGCATAATAGAGAACTAAGTGCAGAAAGACCTTTGAATGAACAGGTGGGTCATATGTAAAACTGTAACTGCTATGTCATTTTATTCCCATGATCATTTATTATAATTATGTTGTGATATTTTCAACATTTTGAATTTACAAACTCTGGGACATTAATAATAAATTGATTTTAAAAAAAGGTGAAGAATCTAGTTTTGATAATTGTATGTTCTCGCAGTTATGTCTACTGAGTTCTATAGAATATACAGAGTGCTAGAGTGCCCACATGATGAGAGCCCAGCAAGATCAATACTGCGTCCACTCTTAGAAGATGGCTTAATTTACTGACGTGTGTGTGTGTGTGTGTGTGTGTGTGTGTGTGTGTGTGTGTGTGGTGTGTGTGTGGTTTGTTTGAGACAGAGTCTTGCTGGGTAGCCTACAACCCTTGATCTCCCCGCCTCATCCTCTTGATTGCTGGGATTATAGGCACATGCCACACTGCTTAGTTGAAGATTTATTTTTAGTCAATATTACAGGAGAAAGGAATTCGTACTTAAAGTGCACCAGTCCTTTGTTTATCTCATTTAATCCTCATAGCAATGCTTTTTTACAAACAAAGCTGAATTTTCTAGAGATTAAGTCGTTTGGTTTGTATACTTGGTAAGCTGTGAAGTGTTGCTTTAAAATGTGGTCTGTCTCCTGTTTGTTTCACAGATTGCTGAGGCAGAGGCAGACAAGATTAAAAAGACAAACCCTCCAGGTAAAAGGAATCCATACTGCTGTTCAGTTAAATAATGTGGGTCATGGGATTCTGAACTAAAATGGATGTGTTGGGCTTGGAACTTTTCTTCCAGAAAGCAAGCCAAGTGAAAGAAATTATTCTTCTGTCGATAACTTGAACCTGCTAAGGGCGATAACAGAAAAAGAAAAACTGGAGAAAGGAAAACAGTCTATAAGAAGCCCCCCATTTGGTAACACACTGGACTTGGAAGATGTTGATTCAACTAAAAATCGAAAACTGATTGATGAGTACGATTCTACAAAGAGTGGACTGGACCATAAATTTCAAGGTAAATGATTTAAAGGATGCTTTGCTATCTTTTTTCTCATTTTGATTTTTTTCATTACATACTAAGAAAAGGTCACATACTTATAAAGGTCACAAAATATATCTAATATGCTCATGACCTGTCATGTGTTGGGTCCAAAGCTGAGGTAAAATCAAAATTTACTGATAATATACAAAAAAAAAACAGTCTAGAGTCTCAACTTTTCCCTTTAAGGTTTTCTTTACTCTAACAGGCATGGTGGCTCACGCCTGTTATCACAAGTCCAGTCTGGGCTACATAAAGGACCAAGCCAACCAGACTCCATTTCAAAGAGCAATAACAGTGACTATAGTGACTGGATTCCTTACCAATGCTTTGAAATTTTTTAAAACCTGATATCTGCATTTACATTAGTAAATTCATTTTATTATTTCTACTTATTTTAATAACTACTACAAATAAAACATTATTTCTTCAAATAACTAGATCAATAAAATATGCCTTCCCAATAATGAAATGTCCACTATTTTCTTTTTGGTTGTTTCCACCTCTGGCCTTTGTTCATCTAGCCATTATACATTTAAACTCAGACTTCTCTGGACTATAGACCTAGTTCCTCCCTACCTAGCATCTTACCTTGGAAGTGTCAGGTCCACAGAAAACCAAATGTATACCAGAGTCAACTCATGACCTCTTTCCTCCTCACAAATCCTCTTCAAAAGATCTTTCCTCTTTTTTTTTGCTGCTATTTATACTTTTTTTTCTTCATGACAGAAATCTAGGATTGAAATAATTCTCTTTTTTTTTTACCTCTTCAATCCTAATCTTCCAAAACTGGTTTATTTTCTTCCCAAGTTAGTTCCCATGTTTTTACCAACAGAAAAAAAACTACTGTTCTTAGCCACCGCTGTCCTTCCCCAATACCCAATCGTGTCTCATTGGAACTACAACAAAATATTTTATAGATCTCCCAGCAACCACTCCAGCTTTCTTCAGTCTATTCATGATGTGACAACTGGAGTGGACTTTTAATTTACCAATATAAAATATTGAAATATGTGCATGTCATTCCTTATAGGGGGTGCTCAATATCAAACTTGAGGCCTCACGCATGCTAGGCAGTTAATCACGCTACCACTGAGCTACAACCACAGCTCCTCAGATTTTTTGACAGTATTTCCTATATAGTCTAAGCTGATCTTAAACTCATGATCCTCTTTTTTTTTTAAAGATTATTTATTATGTATACAGCATTCTGTCTGGATGTATGCCTGCAGGCCAGAAGAGGGAGCCAGATCTCATTATAGATGGTTGTGAGCCATCATGTGGCTGCTGGGAACTGAACTCAGGACCTCTGGAAGAGCAGCCAGTGCTCTTAACCTCTGAGCCATCTCTCCAGCCCCACTTATCATCCTCTTGCCTCAGTTTTCTGACTTCTGAAATTGCAAACATGTGTTCCACGATGACCAGAATGCCATTAGGTTTTTGTCTTATTTTTTTATTTGTTTTGTTGTTTGAGTGTTTGTTTTTAGCCAAGACCTTGCACATAGCTCAGGCTAGCCGAGATCATGAGGGTCCTGTGCTTCTATCTAGATGCTGGGATTGTATGGGATGAGCAGAGCATGCTTTCTTTATTTCCCATAAATCTCTTTTAGTAGATTCTCATTTCTCTTAGGACCAAAACCAAAATCCTTCATATAATTCCTGTCTTCATAGTTACTGTCAAACCCTTCTGGGCTTGTCCAGCATACATGATCTGATAGACATTTTGCCCCTTGCCATCATTGTTCTTCTTGTAGTTTGAACTTTTCTATTTGTAACTGTAACCGCTTACAATTGCCTTTATCCAAAACTACACTGCTCACAAGAACAGAGACATTAGAGGGCAGTGCCTGAATAGTCGTAAATTCATTGTATGACTCTATAAACAAGTGAAGAAATGAAATAATGTGTGAAGGAATCAGTGAACCTATGTAAGTAGAGTATTTTCAGTTCTGCAGACCAGTGCTTAGCAGTAAGCACAGGCTTTCTTCTCTGTCTTTATTTTGTTTCATGGCAATGAGGAGAGTTTTAAAGTGCATTATGTGTTGAGTAGATAGAGGCAATGATTTATGTTTTGCTATTTGGAGAATTTAAATCTTGAATTCTACTTTTTAACCTAAGATATGTTGACCAGAAGCAAATCGACACTGGGCATAACTGCATAAAAGAAATTAATTTAATCACTCTGGTTAAACAGAACATTTGGTTTAATAAAGTAAAAAAGAATGTGATATTTGTTTGAGTTGACTAGCCACACTGGTTGTAGGCACCAGCAGAGACACAGATTTGTTTGTGACTTGAGCAGCTACTTTTTAATTGGTCATTTTACTGCCAGTTTGTAGGTTTAAAACGATAGGGCTGGTCCTCATGTTTTTTGGCTTATGCCCAGATTTGCTTTAACTTTACTTGAGATCCTACAGAGACTAAGTCAAGGGTCTTAAAGAGAATGTTTTGTGGGTGAAAGTCTCGTTTCCTTTCAGAGCCTGCAAATCCTAGAGCCAGTGGGTCTAAACCCACCTAGGCACCAAACAGAGCATCAGAGATGTGCAGGCTCTGCCCCCAGAGGTAGAGCGAGGGAGAGGGTCTTTGGCAGGCTATGTCCTCAGACCCAAGACTGCCTTTAAGAAAGCTCCAAATTCAAAATCCTTGCCTGTTTTTCCTTATGTGCTTATGCTTGAAATGCCTTTGAGTGTTCAGTAGCAGGAATTTATTGTGGAATTCTCATATTGCAGGTTATGATCTAGATAATAAGCTCTGTGCATCCAGGGACCATGCTCTACCAGTTTCTGGCAGATATTAAGACTTGAATTCAATCAAACTGAAAAATGAATTCCAAGTGTTAAATGAGATACTAGGTACAGCCAGCACTCTACCTCTGGTGTCTGGCACATAGTAAGACTTTAACTTTACTGGAGAAATGAATTCTAGGTATTAAATGAGATACAAGGAATACAAGAAATAACAGGGAAGATAATGACAGGCCACAGTCCTTTGATGTCTGTTATAGAACACTGTAGCTGCCTAAAGGTTTTAAATTTGAATCTATGCCGGCTTCTTTCTGAGGCTTCACACAGGAAGAATAAAGCACTCCTTTGGGCACAGCTGGGAAATCACCTTAAGGTATTCTCATTTTCAAAGAGCGTGGGGAAAACTGATGGAAGGTAAGGGCAGTGGCCAAGTACTTCACTTTTAACTGCAGCTCGCAACGTTCCACCGTGGGAGACCTGAGTTCCTGGCTCAAGAGCCCGCAGCGGCAGCGGTGCAGCAGAGGAGGAAGACATTTCTTCTGAGTTTCCAGCATTCTCCCCGTTGGGAAGTAAATGAGCTGAAAAACAGTCATCTGGGTTTTTTTCCAGCGTCAGCAGGCAGCCAACATTCTTTCCTTCTCAGCTCCTGAGGGAAAAGTGGGGAGGGAAGTGAATTCTTCCTCCTCTGCATAGACGGAAGACTAGTCCCCAGCGCCTGACTTGCAACCCACAAATGGAAAATTCAGACCGAAGTGATAGAGAGGCTGTGCTCCTGAGAAACAGATGAAGAACTCCACTTCCAACCAGACACGAAGGGAACTAATTTTATGATTTTTGTCACTCTGGCACTTGAGTCTCAAAGGGCTTGCAGCTGGACAAGAACTCGGCCTTTGTGTATAAACTCCACTCATCTTCATAAAGCCTGCGTCCAAAAGCAGGAGAGGGTGTCTACCTGAAGCTGCAGTGCCACCATCCCCAAGGTCTAGAAGAAAGGCCATGCCATGGGAGAAATTCCCTGGCCAAATACCCAAGGGTCTTGGAAGAAAAGGGCAGAATTGGAATGGAAATATGTTGTTCTTTCATTGAAGGAAAGTGATAAGGATTATAGTCAGAGAGCTGGGTGTCATGGTATATGCATTTAATCTCAGCACTCTGGAGGCAGAAGCAAGCAGATCTCTGAGAGTTCAAAGCCAGCCTACATAATGATACCCTGTCTCAAAAAATAAAGCATTATTCGTAACATATCTGGCAAAGAATTCAATTTCCATTTTCACCAGAAAATAATCACAATTCCTTTAAAAATCTACCAGGCAGTGGTAGCATGTGTTTTTAATCCCAGCACTCGGGAGGCAAAGGTGGATCTCTGTAAGTTCAAGGCCAGCCTGGTCTACAGAGCAAGTTCCAGGACAACCAGGGCTGTAACACAGAGAAACCGTGTCTTGAAAAACAAAACAAAAAAATCAAAATCCACTAGGCATAATTGCAATAGTACACGCTTCCACACACTACTGTACCATTCAAAAGGTGCATTTACAATCTTATGTCATCTGTTCCTTATAACGCCATTAAAATCAAATTAAATAAGCCCTTATTATTCATAATTGTTTGCTCTATTGTTTGGGCTTTACAAATGCTAGACAAGCACTCTACCACTGAGCTAAGCACAGAGACCAATGCTGTTATTATTTTGTACAGTGATCCAAGGTTTATAGAGAACAAGAGAAATCACTATGCTAAACCACTGATCTTTCCCATCTGCCTCTATGTAACAGAAGAGTTTAACACTTTGTAAATCAGATCTGATCTATGTGGTATACTCTGTAAAGCAGACCTGTTCAATGTGGTATAGACTTCTGGGATTCTTGTGTGGATGGACCAAGGCTTTCATTGACTTCATTTCCTTTCTCCCTCACATTAGATGTTGTCATCGTCATCATCGTTGTTCTGGTTGTTTAGAGTTTGAGTTTGTTTTGTTTGAGAAAAGGTCTCTCTCTGTTAGACAACGCTAGCCTCAAACTCATGTCAATCCTCCTGCCTCAGGCTCCCAACCAAGCACTGGGATTACAGGCGTGAACCATCATACACAGCACCCTTTCCTCACTCAGAATGATCCCTTGTCTTATTCTGAAGTTACGTTACCAGATGAATTCCCAGGAAAACTAAGGACATATATTCACAGGCTTCTCTGCAAAAATTTGCATGTTGTTAATGTAGATCTCTCGCTTTAACATTTTTATTCCAAGCTCATAAAATAAGCTCACTGTCTTTTGGAGACTGGGGTTTATTATTGTTATTAAGCCTTAATGTTAAGCGTTGTTACGTAGAGGTACTCTAGCAGCCAGGCATGGCAGTACATGCCTGTCATTTCAGCACTCAAGAGGCAGAAGCTGAGGACTGCTGGAAGTTCCAAGCCAGCCAGGGTGACATAGTAGGACACTATCTCTAAATGGATGAACGATAAATGAATAGGTGATAAATATATGTAACAAAAATCTTGAGTATTTCTGAAAGTATGGGCTATAATACGGTGCATAGAATAGGTGTGTACTCGCCATGCTGTGAAGCTGTGCTTGCTCTGTCTAGATGACCCGGATGGCCTGCATCAACTGGATGGAACTCCTCTAACTGCTGAAGACATTGTCCACAAAATTGCTACCAGGATCTATGAGGAGAACGACAGAGGAGTGTTTGACAAGATTGTTTCTAAACTGCTGAATCTCGGCCTAGTAAGTGGTTTGCACAAGATCAAACTTGGTTCTTAGTAGAGTCTACAGTGTCCTGAGGAGTTGAGCCTCGTAATTCAAGCAACCAAATGTTGATGGGGCACCTACTTTGTACTAGGCTCCCAAGGACTCCCTTGGGTTTATCAGAAGAGCCAGATAAGCACACACACCCATCACACAGGCGATTTGAGAGTTGTATGAGCTGTGCAGTTTGCCAGAGAGTGGCATGTGCCCAGTGTGAAGTAGGGAAAGGCTTCAGAGGAAGAGGTGTTTGAAATGAGCTTAGAAGGAAAGTCAGGCTATAACAAGCAGAGGCAGAGGATGTGTGTGGCAAAACCAGAAATAACATGAGCAGAGAGTGGCAGTGGATGCTTGAGGAACTCTGAGCGATTGAATCCTCCCTAGTCACGACTTGGCTGCTCAGCCGTGACATAGCCCAGCAGGTTTCACTGAGGTTCTTAATCACAAGGATCCTGTAACTGATCATGAGACCTTCAGCTAAAAAGCAGCATCCCTCAGGTATCTCTCTAAGGAAGCATCCCTAGGGTTTCAGCAGATACCACTGACAGCTTGAATAAATAGCCTACTTCTTCCTGGAGTCACCACCACAGCCTGCATAAGAAAGGATTGTCTGTTACAAAGAGAAGTTTCCTTGATTAGGAGTGAAGACTACACTTATCTGTGGGTATAAAGATAAATGTTTGTGTTGTTGCTAGAGATTATGCTGGCTTAGTAAAGTAGTGGTTGTAGATTCTCCTCCAATATTCATGACTTCATCAGCACTGAGTAGTTAGCTAGCTTTCCAGCACCAGCGTGGTTTCACCTTTGTTGAGCAGGTCTTAAGTCTGATTAGAGAGCTGTTGGTTACTACGAAGGTATGCATGCCACTACTGTACCCTTAGGGAAATATTCATTGCTGTGGCTCATGGGAGTCATAGCTGTGTAGCTGTTGGAAGCTTGCATGGTGCCTACGTGTTCAACTGGAGTTTATATTTTATCTTAGCCAAAAGGTCAAGAAGTTATTGAACTAGAGTTCAGGTGTCTATTTGTTTATTTATGCCCAGAAAGAGGAACAGCAGCTATATTTCTTTGTCTCTTTATAACAGATCACTGAAAGCCAGGCACACACTCTGGAAGACGAAGTAGCAGAGGCTTTACAAAAATTGATTTCAAAAGAAGCCAACAATTACGAGGAGGCCCTGGATAAACCCACAAGCAGGACCGAGAATCAGGCTGAGGCCCTGGATAAACCCACAAGCAGGACCGAGAATCAGGCTGGAAAAATATCAGAGAAAGTGGTATGTACAAGAGTGTGAGGAATGTGTTCGTGTCATGGGCATATGTGCATGTGTGCTTTATGTATCTCTGTACAATTAGTGCCTTACCTGATGCCAAAGAGTATTTGGAAAGTGTCTCATTTTTAGCACACTGGGAACATATCATATGATACAAGTATTTACAGCATCCCAAATGTGCTGGAACCAATGCTCCAAAGCTTTTTTGGTATTCCATCCATTTACATAAATATTATCATCTATTCCCAGTGCATGTGTATGAACGTCCATGTACACAGAGAGAGAGAGAAAGATGGGAGGGGTAGATAGATCAATCCTCTGCACAGCAGCCTCACACCCCCAGTCTGATCCTTCCTCTGTGTAAGGCTGCATTCTTCCACCTGCCCCTTCCCCTTTTCATTGGTTCAGAAGCCTGTCTATCGCCTGTCATCTGGGCTTGCAGTTCATTCGTATTTCCCCTTCCTGGGCTCCTCTCTGCATTTTCCTTTTGGAATCAACAAAGCTACGATGATCTTGGTCTCCTCACTCAGTTCTCTTTCTGGAGAAATGTAGCAATGGAGGGTGTCAGAACCCTTGCCTTGCTTTTGATTTTCCTTCTCCAGAGTACACAGACCTGAAGCTCCCCCTCCCCTTAGCACCTCCAGCATCCTCTGCATTACAAAGCAAAGCTATATAGAATGCTGCACTTCTGTTGTTTGCTTGGGGTTGGGTTTTCTTGGAAGGTGGTTGTTTGTTGAGTCTCACATGATATGTAAGCTGGCCTCAGCTCAGTGGCAAATATGCCTTCTGGCCTTCTATGTACTAGGTTATAGGTGTGAACTATCACATGCAATATGGTACTGTTTCTGTGGGTTTAGTTTTGTTTTGGTGTGTGTTTGCGTTTCTCTCATGTAGTCCAAGCTGGCCTTGAATTTTCTGTGTTCGCAAGGTTGTCTTTGAACTCTAGATCAAATCCTTCTGCCTCCACCTCCCAGGTTCCCAAATGCTTGGATTACAAATATGTATCAACAGGCCCTATAGAGATACTATTTTAGAAGGGCCAGAAAATAAGATCGGTTCTGGCCTACTCCAACGAGGCCATACCTCCTAATAGTGTCACTCCCTGGTGATCAAGCATTCAGATCTATGAGCCTATGGTGTCCATTTCTATTCAAACCACCAAACTTTCCATATTCATGGAGGAACAGATATACAGGTCTTCACTTGTTACATTTATTCTTTTCTAAAACGTCTATATGCTTGGCTTGTTGTTCATGTCTTCTAAATGCACTAATACAAATAAAGTATTCTTTCAGAGTACCATAGCGTGCTAAGAATGCCATGCTAATTTAAAAAGACACAGTCTCTCCTCCCACAAAGGTTAAGTTTTAGTGGAAGACGTAGATTGTCTCCAAACAGTGGTCATTGTAAAGGCAACCGCATCAAGAGCTTAGAGAAAAGGCATCTGTTCTGCACTTAGGCTGAGAGCAGGCTTCCCTAAGGAAGCAATTTGAGCCAAAAACTAAAAGTCAAATAGGATTAACTTGTAAACAGGAGAGGTCACGTGTGTGGAGTATCCAGGCAACTAAAACAAGGCTTGTGACTGACAGGGAAAGGAGAGCGGTGTCAGGAGAATGGGGAGTAGCCCAGCCCAGACCAGGCAGAGCCTCAGTCTTACGTGGAGTTTGATGCCTACTGTAAAAGCCAGGGAAAAATACTAAAGGGTTTTACCTTCCTCTGCTTCCCATTGCTACAAAAAATACCTAGGACTAGATAATTTATTAAAAAGAGAAACAGGGACTGGAGGGATGGCTCATCAGTTAAGAGCGTTAAATTCTCCCCCAGAAGATCCATGTTCAATTCCCAACACCCACATGGTGACTCATGACTCACAACTTTCTGTAACGCCAGTCATAGGGGATCCAATGTCTGGCCTCCAACTTTACCAGGCATACACCTGGTGCACAGACATACGTGCAAGCAAAACACCCACACACATAAATATAAATAAATCTTTTCTTTAAAAAAGGAAAATAACTGCATTTAGTGCACAGCTTTGGAGGTGAAAAGTCTAAGATGGAATAGTTTCTGGTCAGCTTCTGTTGAGGCCCTGTGTGGCTTGCCCTGTGAGATGGGAAAGGGGAAGGACAAGCAAGTGTATGTGTAAGAGGGGCAGGGGTGCCACCCACCTTTTAACAACTCTCTCTCACACAGTAGCTAGCCTTAACTATCCCAGTCTCTCCAACAGTGGAGAGACACAGCCTAGCATAGCCACCAGCTGCCCAAGGAACACCCTTTCACCTAGAGACTCCACTAAGGTAAAGCCAGACCATTGACTGCAGCTCAGAAAAGAATCCCAGAACAAGCCAGAATGAAGCCAAGTTAGCAAATGCATTAACTGTTTAGATAGAAATCCATAGGGGAAAAAAAAGACAGTGCACACCTACAATATGGGTGCAAAGCTCCCTGACAGACACATTTATGTGTCTTTACCAGGGCTGTGTCTATGACCCTGGGCCTTTTTAAGTCAGGATGCAAAAAGGATGCAATTTTCATGTTTAAAAGATTAAGCAAGCTGGGGCCATAAGACGACTCAGCAGATAAAGATACCCACTGCCAAACGTGGAGACCTAAGTGACCCACATGGTGGAAGGAAAGTGTCTAAAGTTGTCCTCAGATCTCCACCCACGAGACTAGGCACACACACACACACACACACACACATATAAATAAAAATTTTAAAAGACTAAGCAAGTTTACAATTAAATAAAGTTTAAAAATAAAGTAAAATATGTAAATTGGTTTCATATTGTAAATGACCACAAGGTGTTTTTATGGGGTGCCTTATTTAGATTTAGAGATGAGAAAAGGGTACTAAACTGACAATATTCTAGCCCTAAGTAATCATTTTTAACCCCCTGTTTGAGAGGACATTAATATGCTGGTATCTCTGTAGGCAATTTAGGCTTTCTCTGTTGAGTTTCTTAACTCTGTCAGCCAGAAAGTCAAAGCAGATCCCAGCGAGGGATTTTCTTCCTTTCCATGTCTTCTGAATTGGCCCTATCTTCTGTCCTGCCTGTCCCTCAAGAAAGGCAGAGTATAGTTACTTTTCTATCTCTGCGATAAAACACTGCTGTAGGCAGAAGCTGCTTACTCATTTCCCGGCTGCCCAGACCCAAAATAATTACACAGAAACTATATTAATTGCAATACTGTTTGGCCAATAGCTTAAGTGTTATTAAGCTATTAATAAGCATATTTCTAGATAGCTCTTACTCTCAACCCATTTCTATTATTTTATATTTTACCACGATGCTTATGGTTTACTGGTAAGGTTTCAGGCATCTTTCTCCTTTGGCAGCTACATGGCATCTCTTTGACTCTGCCTACTCTCTCCTCCTCTGTCTACTTGGAATTCCTACCTTGCCTTATTCTGTACTACAATTGGCCCAAAGTAGCTTCTTTATTAACCAAAGGTATTCACAGCATACAGAGCATACTCAATGATCACAGCTACTTAACAAAAGAAGAGTTTATTTGGGCTTACAGTTCCAGAGTGCTAAGAGCCCATCACATTACTATGAGGAAGCAAGGTGGCAGGCAGGCATGGAGGCTGGAGCCCAAGGCAGAAGGCAGGGAGGCTGGAGCCCAAGACGGCAGCAGGCAGGCACAGGAGGCTGGAGCAGCAAGCTGAAAGTTCATATCTTAAACCATAAGGAGGAAGCAAAGAGAAAATTGGGAATGGTGTGTAGCTTTGAAACCTCAAAGCCAGCCTCCAGTGACATACATCCTCCAACAAGGCCACACCTCCTAAGCTTTCCCAGAAGGCACCATCACCTGGGAAACCAGGTATTCAAATCTCTAAGACTAAGGGAAACATCTCATTCAAACCAACACAAACATTAATTCATTCCTGAGGGAGGAGCCTACATGAACTTGCTATGCCTCAAAGGCCCTACCTTCAATGCCTTTTCATTGGCATTTGAAATTTCTTTTTTTTTCTTTTTATTTTATGGAATTGGTGTTTCACCTGCATGGATGTGTGTGTGAGGGTGTCAGATCCCCTGGAACTGGATTTACAGACAGTTGTGAGCTGCCATGTGGGAGCTAGAATTGAACCCAGGTCTATGGAAGAGCAGCCAATAATCTCTTCAGCCCCAGTAATTCAAATTTCAATGTGAATTTTGACAGGAATAGGCCATATCCAAACCATAGCATAGCAGGTGTGTGTGTGTGTGTGTGTGTGTGTGTGTGTGTGTGTGTGTGTGTGTGTGTGTGTGTATGTATGTATGTATGTGTACAGGTGCATGTGTACGTGTGGGTATGTGCACATGTAGGCATGTGTACATGTCAGCATGCATGAAAGTGAAGGCCAGAGGACAACCCCAGGTGTTATTTCTCAGGCACCATCCTCCTTGTGTTTTGGAACAGGGTCTCCCACTAACCTGGAACTCAGCAAGCAAAGTAAAATAGTTGTCATCAAGCCAAAAAAAATCTGCCTATTTCCACCTTCCTAGCCATGGGATTACAAGCGTGTGCCACTAGGATCAACTTTTATTTAGTTATTTTTTAACTTAATTTATTTATTCTTATTTTGTATGCATTAGTATTTTTCCTGCATGTATGTCTGTATGAGGGTGTTGGATCCTGGAGTTACAGACAGTTGTGAGCTGTCATGTGGGAGCTAGGAATTGAACCTCGGTCGTCTGGAAGAGCAGTCAGTGCTCTTAACCACTGAGCCATCTCTCCAGTCCCATCAACTTTTATTTTTAATGTGGGTTCTGTGATCAAACTGGGACACTTGTGCTCATTAAGCAAGCACTTTACCAACCCAGATTCATCTCTGGCCTCCTTGTAGTAGATTTTAAGCAAAGTCTTTAAAGATCAAATTGCTAGAAAGATACTTCGGTCCACAGGGCATAAGATACTGAACTAAGAAGACATTTGAGATGAGTGGTATACCAGTTAGAAGGGGGGCGGTGAAGGACTGCGTGGACGAACATGGGTTACTGGAGAAAGAGAGGTAAAAACTGCCATAAGATTTGAAAGTAAAGCCAACAAGGATACTGATAGATCAGATGTGGAAAAACAAAGAAAAAAGAAAATCTCAGATTTTTGTCTAGTCTACCGAATGGCAAATGAGCTTTCACCAAAATGGGAACAAAGATCAGGTCTGGGAAGGGGGAAAAAATTACATATCATGCAAAGACAAAAATCTCCTGGAAGTTCCAAGGTGTTAGTACAGTTACTAATGGACAGTCTGAAAGCTTTCCTGGTCCACTCCACTCCACCCCTATGTGAATTCACACCCCGTGGAAAGCAAAGCTCTCTCCTCAGTGAAAGACTCATGGAGGGTAATGTGGCCAAAGCAGAACCATAGAAATCCCCAGTCTAGTCTCTCCTGAGCCACACCAATATACTTTCTCAAGGGAACCCCTACCTAGAACCTGCAGGGCCTTGTGAAGGAGGAGGAACCCTGAGGTCATCTGAAAGGAGGGAACTGACCTGGAGCTGCATTCGTTCTAAACCATCTTTATTTGCTATTGTCATTTCCCCCCCTCACTGAAGACTCCAGCGGCAGCCGTGCCAGATGGCTTTGCTAACAGAGAAAATGATGAGACCGTATCTAACACCTTGACCTTGTCGAATGGCTTGGAAAGGAGAACCGACCCCCGCAGTGAAGATGACTTTGAGGAACTCCAGTATTTCCCCAACTTCTATGCATTACTGACGAGCATCGATTCAGGTAACCACCACTTTATGAGCGTGAGGAAGGGAAATGAGACAGTAATTCTTGGAAATGTGTGGGTGGTTTTCTTCCTGTTCGTGGTTTCCAAGTGCAGTTCTCCATGACATACACTGTTGGCTGGGAAAAACATTTCACTTTTTTTTTTCTTTTCAAAAGTGGAGTGCTAGTCATGGAAAGGGTAATCAGGAAATGTGGAGTTTCTGGATAATTTAATCTCGTTAACAGACAGTTCGTTTATTTGTTCAATAAACAGCCACGGAACATCTGCTGTGTACAGGTACCCAAGTCTGTCACGTGCTGAGATAAATCACTGACCTGCCCTGACCCAGCTCAGTCTTCGCTCTTACTATAGCTGCTTTTTTGTTACCAGCCTTTTTTTTCTTTTTTTTTAAATTTTTATTATTATTACAAATTTTCACCTCTTCCCCTCCTCCCATTTTCCTCTCCCTCCCCCCATTTCCCCTTCCCCTCCCTCTCCAACCCAAAGAGCAGTCAGGGTTCCCTGCCCTGTGGGAAGTCCAAGGTCCTACCCCCTCCATCCAGGTCTAGAAAGGTGAGCATCCAGACTAGGTTCCCACAAAGCCAGTACATGCAGTAGAATCAAAACCCAGGGCCATTGTCCTTGGCTTCTCAGCCAGCCCTCCATGTAAGGCACATTCAGAGAGCCTTTTTATTTTATTTATTTATTTTGTGTGCGGACATGTGTGTCACAGCATACATATAAAGATTGCAGGACAATTTGCTGGAGTCAGTTTTTTCTCTCGACTGCTGTGGGTCGTAGGAATGTGATTCAGGTCATCAGGCCTGGCAGCGAATGCTCTGAGCACCCATGCTGTCTCTCTGGCCCTTCAGCTTTCTCTAATGCTCTGTTCCCATCTTTATTGAGGAGTACTTAATATGTGTACCCCTATAATCCTAGAATCCTAGCTCTTGGGGGGCTGAGGTAGAAGGATTACCATGAGCATGGGCCCAGCCTGGTCTATATTGTGAGCTTGAGGCCAGCCTTAGCTACATAACAAGATCCTATCTCACACAGATACACACACACACAATTGTATACAACAGGCATATAACATGGTGTTTTAGTGTTCATCTGCACCGTGAAATGATCATCATGGTGTGGCCAATGACTGTGTCTCTCACCCATACATATAGTCGCTATTGTCTCTTTCTTCTTTTTTATTCTTGTTCTTGTGAGGATATGATCTAGCCGATTTCAACTGTGTATCCAATGTTACCAGCCATACTTGCCAAGTTTCACAAACTCCAGACTTCTCATCCTACAGAACAGAAGCTTGGTACCTTTGACCAGCATCTCCCAGTGTCACCCAGTCCTAGGCAATGACATTCTACTCCCCACTTCAATGACTTAGCGTTTTTAAATTCCACAGGCAGCTGTCTTCCTATAAGCACAGAGGTGTCAGGACCTCCTCTAGATACCAAAATCCACACCTACTCAAGTCCTTTCTATAAAATGGTACAAACACCATGGCTGAAGCTCAGAGGTAGAGTCGGGCCTAGCATGTCCAAGGCTTGAGTTTGATTACCTGTAACAAACACAGCCCCTTCATACACATACAGAAGTGGGGGAAAGAGAGAGAGAGAGAGGGTGGCAGAGAGGGAGCTGGAGAAAGATATAGTATTTTTGTATAATCATCACACATCTTCCCATGGACTTTAAATCATCTCTGATTTGCTTGCAATGCCTACCACAATGGAAGTGCTATACAAATGGTTGTTAAACTGTATTGCTTGGAAAACAGCGGCAAGAAAATGACCTGTCCACGCTCAGTAAAAACGCAGTCATATTTTTTCTTTAGTATTTTTGATCCTCAGTTAATGAATCCATGGATAATGAATCCATGGATAATGAAGCCTTGGGTTCGGATCTGAGAGAATGCAGTCTCTGTCTTTGTATCTGGATTGTTTTACCTAGTGTGTTTTCTAGGCACAGTGTCAAAAAAACAAAACATCAAGAGAAAATCCTGCCAGTTGTATTAAATCTTGTGCAAAGCTTTCATTTTCCTCTCTCAGTGGGAGCCTTCTTTGCTCTCCTCTAAATTATTCAAGACATTGCTTACTAGACATTTTCTGCTTTGGTTTTCCAGTGAGTTCACATGAGCATGGGATGAAAGAAAGTCTAGAACACATCTGAGAAATTGTTCTTTTTTTAAACGTGTCCTCCCCAGTCTCTTCAGTCACGTGTGTACAGAGCTGTCTGTAGGATTTGGCTTTTGTGTGTTTCTGGTTAATCTGTAAATGATGAGGTTCTTAATCTCTTCTGTCACTGTTCAGGCAGATGCCCCACATTGCCGCAGCAGCTTTCCCATCCCTGTTGCAGCCCTCAAGTGAACAATTAGGTAAATTTTCTGGAGTTGTAATCTGGTTTCTCCATAAAGTGATCATAGAATGAGCTTTCAGCCCTGGAGAATTCTCTTTGTCCTTCAGGTCCATGTATTGGCCAGATGGCACTGGCCTCTCTGCTTGAATCTGCAAGGCTGGGTCTGGAGGACCTGTGCTGAGCCATCTTGCCCCATGGGTTGGCAAAATGACCAGCTCAGAATCTGTGTCATTCTAGTGAGTCACTTCTCCTCAGTGAAGAGCGTCAGCATAATGCTAAATATACTGGCCCACCCTTCATCAAGAGATGGCCAAAGTCATTTGTCACGTCTTTTTTAGGATCTCCCTAACTCAGCAACCTGTGAGTTTTATGGTATTTTTTAAACTCCACTGTGTGAAATGTTATTTATTTGTTTTATAATTCAGGTTTGTTTGTTTGTTTTAAGGCGGTGTCTCACACATCCCAGGCTGACCTCAAACTGTGTCCAAGGATGATCTTGAGCTTCTCATCCTCCTGCCTCTAGTTCCCAAATGCTGGGACTATAGGCACGTGTCACCACGGCTGGCTTATTCAATGCTAGAGTTTAAGCCTTAGGGCCTTATATACACTAGGCAGGCACTGTACCAACGGAACTATAATTCCTACCCCAGAAGTGAATTCTTTTCTGTCTATTTTATTACTCTAATATTTCAGATGATATTAAAGCCCCATAGGAAAGTTAAAATGCGTTCATTTCTAAAAGCAGTTTTGTATAGCTATAAACTGCCCTATATTCCCAATTGTGTCTTAGTTTTTGTCTTGCTTTTTAAGTTAAACATTTGTTAGTTTTTGTTTTGCTTTTTAAGCTAAACGTTTGTGCGATTCATTATAAATAAAGGGGAAGATATTCAATAATTATGCCTTACTTCATAGATTGGCAGTGAAAGATAAAACTATCGTTTATTAGTTATCTTTTTTTTTTTTTTTTTTTTTTGGTTTTTCGAGACAGGGTTTCTCTGCAGCTTTAGAGCCTGTCCTGGAGCTAGCTCTTGTAGACCAGGCTGGTCTCGAACTCACAGAGATCCGCCTGCTTCTGCCTCCCGAGTGCTGGGATTAAAGGCGTGCGCCACCACCGCCCGGCTATTAGTTATCTTTAAATTATTTTGCTTCTCATGGGGGCCGAAGACATGGCTTAGCAGCTAAGAGCATGAACTGCTCTTCCAAAAGTCCCAAGTTCAAGTTCCAGGACCCACACCGTGGTCACACCCCTCAGTAACTCCAGTTCAGGGGCTCCCCTCACCCTCTTCTGGCCTCTGCAGGCATGCATGCCGGTGGTACGCAAATGTATATGAAGGCAAACACCCATAAAGTAATACAGATAAAATGATCTTAGTTCATTATGTTGTTCTTTTACCATAGAAAAAGAAGCGAAAGAGAAAGAAACCCTGATCACTATCATGAAGACGCTGATCGAGTTCGTGAAAATGATGGTCAAGTATGGCACTATATCTCCAGAAGAAGGCGTTTCCTACCTTGGTGAGCATTCTGCCTTATTTTTTACCATGGCCGTGTTCATTGTTCAAAGCGAATTAAGGATCTGGCAATAATCGCCTCACTGATTTGATGATTTATGCCGGAGCAGCCCAGATCTCCAGGGTAACAGAGTTTCTCGGCTTAATGATGCATGCAAATAAAATGAATTAGACATTCTGGACTTTTCATCTTAATAATTCAGTTTCAAGAAAAACCTTCCACATTTTTTACATTAAATCTTATTAGTGCTTTAAAATAATCTCCAGTGAGCAATGTTATTTCAATTTAGCCCATTAACTTTTTTTTTCCTTGGGTTTAGAAGTCTGGGTTAAATCTTGATTTCCCCCTCTGAGCACTGTATGTGGCAAGCAGAAAAAGTTCTGGCTAGGGAAGCAGGAACCTCACCCTGCTGGACTGAGAAGGTCCTGCTCCTTTTTAGGGGGATGGGCGGGTTGAAACAGGGTTTCTCTGCAGCTTTGGTGCCTGTCCTGAAACTAGTTCTTGTAGACCAGGCTGGTCTCGAACTCACGGAGATCCGCCTGCCTCTGCCTCCCAAGAGCTGGGGTTAAAGGCGTGCACAAGCACTGCCTGGCAAGGCTTCACTTCTGTCTGTTAAATGAAGGATGAAACAACTCTCGGGTCACACTCCATCACGGACAGAAGTCAGGGCAGGAACTTAAGGCAAGAACCTGGAGACAGGAGCTGATGCAGAGGCCATGCAGAAGTGCTGCTTACTAGCTTGCTCAGTCTGCTTTCATACAGCACCCAGTACCATTAACCCAGGGGTGACACTGTTCATAGTGATCCGGGCACTTCCATGTCAATCATTAGTCAAGAAGAGTCACCACAGGCCAATCTGTTGGGGGCATTTTTGCGACAGAGGTTCGCTCTTCCTAAATGACTCTAGCTTGTGTCAAGTTGACATAAAACTAGCCAGCACATACATGGTGCACATGCAGGCAAACAGGCAAAATAGTCATACACGTACATACTTAAATCTTTTAAAAGGTTAAAATGCAGTCATGTATTGCAAGTACTCAATTGTTTTGATATTTTAAGAGATTTTGTTTCCCTGAGTACTTTTCAACACCCATGTGCTTTGGGCAGGGTGATATTAGTCTCTCACTCTGCCTGGGCAAAGAGAACAAATAGATGTAGAAATGCCACTCTGGTCAGCATGATCAGAACTTATTCAGCATGAATTCTAGGTTTTTCTACATAGAAACAGTTTTGCTGGTTTTATTTTAATTATAAAAAAGAGCATATTTCTTGTTTTTAAAAAAAGTCATTCAAGGCAAAGAAGGAGGAGGAGGAGGAGGAGGAGGAGAAATGCAAAAGAAAGTTAAAATCACTCCTGATACTAATCCCCCCCATAACATTTTGATTTACAGTCTTCTAGATGTCTTGTCTGCATAGGTATATATGTGAGCATACCTATTCTCTTTGTCTTAAAAAGAAGTGTGTTCAGATTACAGTTGGTGTTGTCCAACCAACTCTATTCCTCTAACACAGTGGTTCTCAACCTTCCTAATGCTACAACCCTTTGATACAGTTCCTTCTGTTGTGGTGACCCCCCCCCCAACCATAAAATTATTTCGTTGCAATTTTGCTACTGTTATGAATTGTAATGTGCTTTCTGTCTTAGGCAACTCCTGTGAATGGGGTTGTTTGACCCGAAAAGGGTCATGACCCACAGGTTGAGAACCTCTACGGTTACACAATGCAATGTAAATATTTGATATGCAGGATATTCAATATGTGACCCCAAATGGGTCACAACCCACAGGTTCTAATAGTAGAGCAGACATTGCTCAGGACAGTGTCAAGCGTGTGACTTGGGAAGTCTGTGCTGTCATTTCTCCTGTGGAATTAGGTCAAAGACACTGCAGAGGCTTATTGTAAGCAGCTGTTCCCGCTGCTACCTGAAGCTAAATGTCCACATGGTAACCACTAACCGCAAGTTGCTACTTAAGTGGGAAGTCATTAAAATTAAGTGCTTACTGGCTAAGCCAGTTGGCCAGGCATGGTGGCTCAAGCCTGTAATCCCAGCACCAGGGATGATGGAGTTAGGAGGATTAAATAAGAGTTGGAAGCTAGCCTTGGCTTCAGAGAAAGTCTCAGGTCAGCCTAGGGTAGAATAAGACTCTGCTTGAAAGGACATTAAAAATAAAAATGAATAAATAAAAATCTAAGACAGGAGCTGTGGCACACACCCATAATCACCACATGTGGGAGTGAACGTTTAATATCATTTCTCAGGAAATTAAAGCATATTTCTCCTCTTCTTTCTAGAAAACTTGGATGAAACAATTGCTCTGCAGACCAAGAACAAGCTGGAAAAAAACAGCACTGACAGCAAAAGCAAGCTTTACCCAGGTAGGATTTACTTACCTGGGGCGGGTTTTATTTTTCCTAGCTGTTAAAAGACTAGCTATTTTACTGGTAAAGAGTGAGCTTCAGTAAACATTAATAGAGCATTATAGATCTCAAAACATTTTAAAATCGCAGCTTCAAACATAGTAATAACCACATGTAACCTTGGCTACTTTGTAGCCTGTCATGGCAGAGAACTCGTACCACCAAAATCATGGAAAAAATTCTTTCATTTGGGGTCTTCTCTGTTGTTTTTTGTTGGGCTGGGAATTGAACACAGAGCCTCAGTGTGGAAGGCAACCATTCTGCCATAGAGCCACACCTCTAGTGCTGCACTAAAAAGTTATGTAGGTATGTAACAAACACTCTTTGGGGGTGCCTGCTTACGAAACTGAGCGAATCCTCTATTAAAGCCTCCATTTGTAGTCGGGCCGTGGTGGCACACACCTTTAATCCCAGCACTCAGGAGGCAGAGGCAGGCAGATCTTTGTGAGTTCCGAGGCCAGCCTGGTCTACAAGAGCTCGTTCCAGGACAGGCTCCAAAGCTACAGAGAAATCCAGTCTTGAAAAACAAAAACAAAAGCCTCCATTTGTGTCTCTTTCTTAACACTTCTTGAGACCCCCATCCCAGGCCATCTGTCATTCCCCACTGCCCCCACGTCTCTTCTCCATGGTCCCACCCCAGATCATCCCTCCACTCTGGGATCCTCTGTGCTCCTCCACAATATGCCCCCTTTCTGTTTCCCTTCCACCCACAACGCTGCTCTGCCCAGCAAACAGCACAGAACTGAGCTGTGTGAAAAATCTTCCTCTCAAGGGGGAGTGGGGGGACAAAAAGAGAAGAAAAGATTGCAGGCTCTGGATTCTTATGGTTTAATCATTTTCCCCCAGCACAGAAATTATACATGTTGGCGATGCTGTACTCTTTAAAATGGTGCTTTCATGCAGAGTTTTTTAATTGGTTTTGTTACTAGGGCTCAAAGGCAGGCCTGTATGCTTGCTAGGAAGGCATTCTACCTCTGATGTTTAGCCTTCAAATGGGCTATATTTATTTGTTTCATATATATATATATATATATATATATATATATATATATATATATATAGTGTGTGTGTGTGTGTGTGTGTGTGTGTATAGAAACCAGAAGTCAACATTAAGTGGCATCCTTATTGCTTTTCATTTCATTTATTAAGACATGATCTTTAACTGAACCTGGAGCTCATAGGTTTGGCTACATTAACTGGCCAACAAGTCCAGAAATCCCCCTGTATTTGCCTCTCCAGTGCCAGGAACTCAAGAGGTCAGAGACAGCAAGAGGATTGGTAGTTCAAGGCCAAACTAAGATACATGAGATCTTGTCTCAAAAAAGAAATTAATGTTATTTGTAACAAGACCTATATAGCACATCCTGGTTGACTGGTAACACTAGCTAAATTAAAATAAATATGACTGAAGGCATAACTCAGTGGTAGAACACTTGCCTAGCATGCATGAGGCTCTGGGTTTGATCACCAGCCGAGGTCCTCCTCAGAGAGGGAGGGAATGAAGGAGGGAGGGAAGTCAGACAAATAATCAGCTTTGACTGTACATGCCAGCTATTCTGAAGACTGAGGCAGGAGGATTGCTTGAGCTAGGAGTTCAAGGACAACATAGTAAAAGCCAATCTCTAATATAATAATAATAATAATATGACAGTGTGGCTGAAGGAAGAGTGTCCCCTGCAGAATCTGGAGTGCTAGGAGTCTGGGCCCTGCTTCTTATTAACTCAGTGGGTGACCCTGAGCATCTCTTTCTTCCTGGGGCCTCAGTTTCCCTTTCTGTGAAATGATAGTAGAGGGTTGGATTAGAAAACCACTGAGATCCCTTTCAATTCGAAAACTATAACATACCCTCAAACTTTATCTTTTAAATGTTCTGCATTAAGAATTAAGAAAGGGGCCGGGCGGTGGTGGCTCACGCTTTTAATCCCAGCACTTGGGAGGCAGAGGCAGGCTGATCTCTGTGAGTTCGAGACCAGCCTAGTCTACAAGAGCTAGCTCCAGGACAGGCTCTAAAGCTGCATAGAAACCCTGTCTCGAAAAACCAAAAAAAAAAAAAAAAAAGATTTAAGAAAGGGGGCCTGGAGAGATGGCTCAGAGGTTAAGAGCATTGCCTGCTCTTCCAAAGGTCCTGAGTTCAATTCCCAGCAACCACATGGTGGCTCACAACCATCTGTAATGGGGTCTAGTGCCCTCTTCTGGCCTGCAGGCATACACACAAACAGAATATTGTATTTTATATATATATATATATATATATATATATATATATATATATATATAATTAAGAAAGGTAGGAAATGGTGTCATAACCAGCCTGTACTCTCTGATCACAGTGCCGTCAGAGAAGAGTCACGAAGAAACCGACAGCACCAAGGAAGAAGCCGCCAAGATGGAAAAGGAATATGGAACCCTGAAGGATTCTACGAAAGATGCTAACTCCAACCTCGGAGGAAAGACAGATGAAGCCAAAGGTATGGATCTACCAGCTTTGCGTTGGCAATGAAATTGGAGAAGCAGAAGTTTTCAACACTCAAGTAGGGCAGTCCAAAATAAAGCCCCCCAGCACAATCTGCATAGCTAAGATTCGCAGAGTGGGCAATTCAACATCAATCCCACACAGTACAGTCTGCAAAGTTAAGATTAGCATGTGGCACCTGTGCTTGAATAGCAGTGTGTTTTAATGGTCTGAAGTCTTCTGGGATGGCAAGGTGGTTTCATTTTTCACTGGGCTGTTGTGCTTAGGAAGGGATATTCATGGTTGAGGGAATATCTGCAGTCATCTATGTATTTTTGTAATGTTCAGTTTATAATCCTAATTGATTGTGTAATACTTATTGATCTCTTTAGACAAGAAAGGATGTACTGAGTTTACAATTCCACATTTTGATGAGTTGGTTTGGCTTAGTGTTTTGAGACACGTTAGTCCAGACTGATCTAGAACTCTCTGTGTAATCCAGTCTGGCTTCAAACTCATGGAAACCCTCGTGCCTCAGCCTCCTGTGTACTAGAATTCCAGGCATGAGCAATATTTCTTTAACTTGTTTAATAGTTCTCTAAATAATCACAATACAGCTTACTCAACCAGGTCACTCAAGAGTCTGGGTTTAACAAAGCAAACTCCGTACCTAAGGAGGGATGCGGCCTGGAAAAGCCTCTAAGAACTTGATAAAAATCACAAATTCAGTGGATCAATTTGCCTTAAAAAATAAATGTGCCTATGGCCCACAAAATTCACATCTTCTTAGGAGTTTTCAAGCTTTCCCAGAAACCAACTTCCCTCCAGGAAAAAGACTTAATGGCACTTTATGTTCTAAATTGTTAAAACTTTTGACTGGGGCAGGATGTGGATTCTGCGGTACGCTCATGGTTTGAGCCCTTTTATTACAAGTTTCGTAGTTACTTCACAGAAAAACGTTATCCCTATGTCTCGAGATACCTCGTTTGAAACACTGCTTCTTTATCGGAAGTTGGGCAGAAATGCTTGACCCTGTTTAACCTTCCTGTCGCTAAGAAATGTTGATCTCTTTCGTATAATTGGAGCCTGCTAGGTCATACCAGTGTTTCATTAGTTGGTTCATCTGGACATTTCACTCCTCAGGAAGAGAGGAGAGTGGAAGTAGGTCAGTTCTCTCTCCTGGGGGAGAGGAATTGGAACTCAGCTAAGTTGTCATCTGAGAACATAGCATTAACTGGACTCTACATTGGCTCTGTATAACTTCCCGTGGTAATGAATGGGTGAGGGTGGGGTGGGCTTTGCTCTCTCTTCTATGCTCTGATATATGATTACCTGGCCCCTCGTGCTTATGCCATAACTCTTTAACATTTCTTACATTTATTTGTTTGTTTATTTATTTATTTACTCATTTATTTAGTGGGGAACACACACACATGTATACATACACATATTACAGCACACATGGGTGGTCAGAGGGCAGCTTGTTCTCTCCTCCTAACATGTGAGATCCAAGGATCAAACTCATGAGCTTGACAGTAACTTTAACTACTGGGCCATCTCACTGGCCCTATATTTGTTAACATTTTTTCAAATTTTTTAAGATAGGATCTGTGTAGGCTTGGCTAGCCTGGAGCTCACTGCGTAGACCAAGCTATCCTCAGACTCACGAAGATCCACCTGCCTCAGCCTCTGCAGTACTGAGATTAAAGGCACATGCCACCATGCCTGGCTGTTAACTATTTTACATTGCTTTTCCATTCTTGTCAATTATTGATGATTTTATGGAAAAATTGGCATATTGTGGTCATAAGGAGCCCTTATAATTCCACCGTTGTCATCTTAGCACCCCATCTTCACGTTCTGTGAATAAGATATTCTAGATCCACTCCAGATTTGCTTTTCACAAGACTTGAAACCAATTCCCTCAGGGAATTCTGTTTCTTCCCTCCCTCCCTTCTTTCCTTCTCTTATTCCTTCATGTACAAAGGTCCTATTACCCAGGAGCACAGCAACCACACAATAAGTCCTTTAACCTGCTTAGGCAGCATGCTGAGTGCTGAGGATGGCACCCTGTGTTGCTGTGCAAGCATCCACAGGCAGGGCGTAGCATGCCTTTTCTGTTTTGAGAGGAAACACTGAAAATGGAGCATGAATGGTGGGTGGTGCCGACTGACTGTGTAGAATATGAATGTGTGTTAAGCCACTTTTCTCTCACTAGAGTGAAACACCTGAGACGCACAAAGAAAGGTTGGGTTTTGGCTCACAGTTTGAAAGGATCCAGTCCATCAACTGTTGGTCTTGTTGCTTTGGGCCTGTGGTGAGTGGTACATCATAGGAAGAGCCCTGACAGAGCAAAGTCACTCCCTTCAAGGGGGAAGAAGAAGATATAAGCTGGAGTCCCACCATCCCTATTGAATGTGTCTCCCACTGCCACCTCTTAAAGTTCCCACAACTTTAAAATGGGGCATGAATGTGGTTGAAGGCAAGACTTATGGGTTTCTATTTCTTTCTTTTTTTCTTTCTCTTTCTTTCTTTAAATACAGGGTCTTTAACCCTGGTTGGCTTGGAACTCACTATGTAGCCTAGTCTAGCCTTGAATTTGTAACAGTCCTGTTGGCTCAGCCTTCTAAGTATTGGAACTAAAGACGTGAGCCACCATACCTGGCAGAGATATTCTCACCCCTGTACAAAGGCAGGCAAAAGCCATGCACATGCACACACATCCCACTGGATGGGGAACACGGTGAGCACGTATGTGGAATACAGGCTTTCCTCAGAGAGAAGGCTGGAGGCACTGCAGAGTGGAACATAGAATAAGGTGATAGCTCAGTTCAAAGCATTTAAGGAATAATTTAAGGACACACTGGCAAGAATGTTTGCAGAGTGTCTCTTTTGGTTTTGAAGTATGAGGTGATGGTCCCATATATCACAGGAAATATTTCTTAACCATGCCAAGCTTTAACCATGCCAAGCAGATGCTGGATGTGTGTGTGTGTGTGTGTGTGTGTGTGTGTGTGTGTAACAACAACAAAATCCCTAGGCTTATATCACTTCACTTTACAAAACGTGTCTACATGCATTCTGTTTCATGAAAATCCAGTCTAGGGACTGGAGAGCTGGCTCTGTAGTTAAGAGCACTTGCTGCACTTGCAGAGGACCCGAGTCTAACTCCCAGCACCCACATCAGTGGCTCTCAGCACCATCCATGACTACAGCGCCAGAGAACCCAATGTCTTCTCACCTCCTTAGGCATGAGCACACTTGTGGCATACCTTCACACAGACACTCATAAACAAAAATTAAAATGTTAAATCAAATTTAATTTTTACCATAGAAATAACATTTTATTTATGATTAATGAACAATAACTCATTTTACTTTTGAATATAATTTATACTATTTAAGCTATTGCTTTCTAAAGGAACTCATATTTTGTATTTATTTATTTTGGCTTTTTAAGACAGGGTTTCAGATAGTCCAGACTGAACTTGGATTTAATATGTAGTTGAAGCTAACCTCAAACTCCTGATCCTCTTGTCTCTACCTCCCCAGTGCTGAAAATACAGATTTGAATCACCACACCTAACATGGATTAATAATATTTTTTAACATGATGATTTTTTATTGGTAAAGTTATTCATATGATTCAATAGTTATTTCTAAATTTAGGAGTATGCCAATAAGGAAAACTTCATTCTAATTCTAACCATATCCAGAAACTTATTAATTTTTCTCTAGAGACCAAAGGAATGTCGTTTCAAACATTCCATTATCTAAGTGGTGCTCCTTCTGCCAGTTGGATGTTTATTTACTCACTTTTGATGTGTGAGTCACTGAAAATATTTTTTTAATTAATTCATTTTTATGGGACGTGTGTGGGGTGTGTGTGTGTGTGTGTGTGTGTGTGTGTGAGAGAGAGAGAGAGAGAGAGAGAGAGAGAGAGAGAGAGAGAGAGAGAGACTGAGTGCCCATAGAGGCCAGAAGAGGGCATCCAATGCCAGGAACTGAAGTTACAGATGGTTGTGAATCACCATCTGGGGTCTAGGAATGGAACCTGAGTCCTCTGGAAGAGCAGCCAGTGCTCTTAACTACACCAGCCCTTAAAAATCTTTTGAAAACTCATCCAAGGGATGAGATAAGCATTGTAGCACCATAGGCTCATTCCAGTGCCACCATTTGTCATGTTTCTAAGTAGATACTGGAACTAAGCTGAAAAGGGTGGCATCTGAGGTGACTTTCACCTGAACGACTTCCCTTTCCCACCCCTGTTTTATAGAAAAGTCAGACTATTTAATTCATAAACTGACAGCTCATGTCAGTTTCTTAAGCAACAGACAATCACATGACTCCACTCAGGTCCCAAGTCGCTCTGTTAGACTCGTTAGAGTCTGGTCTCCTGTGAGCTGGCAAGCGAGATGGGAGCTCAGACAAACCCGGGAGACTAGCTTCTGAGACGTTTCTGAAGGACATCAAAGGAAGTGTCTCCTCCTATGTAAAACCATAAATTGCCTCTCCAGAATCCACCCCCTAATTAACAAACCAGTAAAGCAACACACAAAAAATGAAATGACTAACGTAGGAGCTCATGGCCAAAGCATAGTAAAGCTGGGCCTTGAACCCATGACCCCGACTCTTAATCCAGGGCCTTCCAGTGTTTATAACGACATCCTGTGGCCATTTAAAATACTATCCCAGTAGAGAAATTATATTTCTCCTCCTTCTTCCTTCCCCCCTTCTTTTTTCTTCTTCCGTCTTCATTCCTCCTCCTTCTTTTCTCAAGATAATCTCTTACATACCCTAGCTAGCCTCAGACTCCCTATGTAACTGAGGGTGACCGTGACCTCTTGAGTGCTGGGATTACAGAAATGCATCACCGTTTCAACGTACGTGGTGCTAAGGATCAAACCTGGGCTTCGTGCATCCTAGGCATGAACTCAACCAACTGAGTTACATTCTCAGTGAGTGGCTTTATGACCCTTCCTGGTGTTTGTGCCAGTTACTTTGAGATGTGCAATTCAAAACTGTAGCCATGTAATAGTGACACCATTTTAAGCATTACAGAAAACAAGTCTTTATAAATACTTGTGTTTTTGTCATTAATTTCTTTATGGGATGAACACACCATAGCAGGCACACAGAGGTCAAAACACAGTTTTCAGGAGTCAGTTCTCTCCTTCCACCACGTGGATCCAGGGGATTGAACTCGGGTCATTAGACTTGGCAGCCAGTACACTTATCTGCTGGTCCATTGGGGGGGGGGGGTAGGGGAGTGGGGTCTTTTGTTGTTATTTATATTGTAAATGTTCTTAAAACTCTAATGTCATTAGGGTCTGCAGTATCAGTAGATCAACCATATGGATTTCTATGCTTTTGTTCAGGACAGGAAGAGGTCAGGATAGTACATCAGGGCCAACAAAGCCATGTGTATGAAGGGATATTTCTCTTATGGCACTGAGGACCAGAACAGCCAGAGAACAGGCTTGCGTCTTGACTCTGGCTCCCTCCCATCTACTTCAGCATGTGTTTTAAGGCTCATGCCATATTACCTCAGCCATGAGCTATTTTTTCCAAGGACTGCTGAAATAAATTGAAAAAAAAAAAGAACCCAGTGTTCCAAAGTGGACTCTCATGGGCTTTCAGCGCACACTGCATAAATAAAAGGTTTACTCTGCAGCTCAGGGAAGAGAAAATGTAAATAAAAGCCAGCTGCTCCTCTCCAGGAGCAGAGGACATCTGACTTCATCCCCACTTTCACCCATGTCCCAGTAAATGTGTGGAGGACTCGGATCTGGTGACATTGGCGGCCAGACTTTGCCACACATTCGAATAACCTCAGGGTTATGTATTAAGAGGCTGATACTTGATTCCTTACCCCTAGATATGTGTTAATTTTCAGGGTTCGTCAGTGGGCAACAAAGACTTAAAAGCACTGAGGAGGCCGTGTGAACATGCCTGAGGAACAGGAGGCTGAAGTACCGATCTGTCATTTTATTGTCTATCCGATGAGAGCTGTCCTGTTATCATAGGTGAATAAAAGGAGGCCCAGGGGCTCAGCAGTTAAGAGCACTAGCTGCTCTTCCCAAATACCCAGGTTCCATTCCCAGCACCTACGTGGCAGCTCATAGCCATCTGTAACTCCAGTTCCAATGAATCCCATGCCCTCCTCTGGCCTCCATGGGCACCAGGCCCACATTTACATACATGCAGAAAATACTCCCGTGCACATAAAATAAAAATTAAAGCCAGGTGGTGGTGGCGCGCGCCTTTAATTCCAGCACTCGGGGGGCAGAGGCAAATGGATCTCTGTGAGGTCAAGGCCACCCTGGTCTACAAGAGCTAGTCCCAGGACAGGTTCCAAAGCTACAGAGAAACCCTGTCCAAAAAAAAGAAAGAGAGAGAGAGAGAGAGAGAGAGAGAGAGAGAGAGGAAAGAAAGAAAGAAAGAAAGAAAGAAAGAAAGAAAGAAAGAAAGAAAGAAAATAATAAGTCTTCAAATGGGGAGGACTCAAAGGTAGAGAATGTGGTGTGCTGGATTTTTATTGTTGTTTGTTTGTTTGTTTGTTTGTTTGTTTTAAGCAGGGCCTCACTATGAAGCTCTGGCAGTCCTGAAACTCAGCATGTAGACCAGTCTGACCTCAAATTCAGGGAGACCCCCTGCCCTCCTGCCCCTGCCCCTGCCCCTCTGCCTCTCTGCCCCTCTGCCCCTCTGCCCCTCTGCCCCTCTGTCCCTCTGCCCCTCTACCCCCAGACCCCTGCCCCTCTGCCCCCCTGCCCCTCAGCCCCTCTGCCCCTCTGCCTCTGCCCCTGCCCCTCTGCCCCTCTGCCCCAAGTGCCAGGATAAAATTGTGAACCCCCATGCTCCCACCAGACCAGGGTCTTATATATTCCAGGTTTGTTTTAGACTCACTAGGTAACTGAGGATGACCTTGAACTCCAGATCCTCCTGCCTCCACCTCCCAAGTGCTAAGATTGCAAGCATGAATTACCAAACCTTGTTTGTGTGTTGCTGGGGATAGGACCTGGGGCTTTGTACATGCTAGGCAAAAAAAAAAAAAAAAAAATATCTCAACTGAACTACATTCCATTCTCAGGCCCTCAAAATATTTTAGCCTTCCTAATGCATCATTTTTAATGTAGTATTTAAATAGTGAGTAAGCACTGATTTTCTTTTTCTCACATAAGATTTACTATATCAAAGATTAGCTTTTCAAAAGAATGCTTTAAATTATTTTTAATTGTTTAAAGCAGAATATGTTAAGATATACTCAAAAGTTTTAGAAGCCCTAATTTTCTAATATTCTAAGATAAATTGTTATCTAGTTATTAAAATACATTATATGAAGATCACTAACTTGATTTAAACTCTTTATAAGAGGAATTAAGTTTGAAGTTTTGACTATACTGCACTAAGATTTCTTTCCTTGTTCAAAATGCCTCATCTAACTAAATTATTTTGAAAGAGAAATCACTATATTACTAAATCCAGAAGGAGGCACGGTGGCTCACACCATAATCCCAATACACAGAAGGCAGAGACAGGAGGATAGCCACCAGCTGGAGACCAACCCGGTCTATGTAGAAAGTTGCAGACCAATCATGGATCATGGAGAAACCTTGTCTCAAATAAATCAATAAGCAAACTTACAAATCCTGCTGGTCAACTCTCTAACAAGTAACAAACAGCACCAACGCCCATGTACTGAATTGTTAACACTAACCTGGGACATTCTTTTCTACGTGTTCTGACTCATATTCCTTTACATATGTTACTGTTTATGAGGCAGGGTGTGTGGAGATCAGAGGACAGTTTTCAAGCACCAGTTCTCTCCTTCCCACTTCACAGTGGTTCTCGGAATCGAACCCAGGTCATCAGATTTTTGAAGCAACTGCTTATAATACACTGAGCTATCTTGCCTGCAGCTTCACCTGATATTCATGACAACAAGCCTCACATTCATAGAAGCAAACCATTGAAACTAAAGCTGCTCTTGCATAGGTGAAGACAGCAAATAGGGGACCAAAAATTGTGGCAAGTCTCTTTTATTGTCCGTTTATCCCTTTTCCATAGAAGTTTCTCGGCACTTCATTGGGAACTTGATAGCATGAAGTCATAATAATGAAGTCTGCGTGGACTTCGGGCCAGGAAGAAAGCTGTCCAGAGAGTCCTCTTAAATGCAACTGTGGAAATATAACCCTGACAGGTCTTAAGGCAGTGATACACTGCACATGGACTGTGATCAGAATCCCCAAGTGCAGTCCCGGCTCTACGACTAACTAATATATATATTGCTTTACTCTCTCTGTGCCTCAGCATCTTCATCTGTGAAATAAGCAATGATGTTAGGGTTGCCTCAAAAACTTGCTGAGAGGAACGGGTGGATGGGAATGCATTTTGGAGCAGGAAGAACAACCTGTGGCACATGGTAAACACATGGCCCGGCTAGAGCAGACAGAGCTCTGCAGTCACTAGTGGCATCAGGGCTCAAGGTAGCTGCAGATTGATGGCATTGCCACACAGAAGCTGGATAACCAGCTCTACAGAGGTTCTGGACTCTCAAGGCCTCTGCCACTAGATGAAAGAGAGAGGGGGAAGCTACCTGGTGTCTTGCTACACTTTGAACATGAAGAGTTCATCTCATTAGGTATGATAGATAGCTTCAGTGTCAGCCGAGCTATCTCACTGTCAGCGTCTAACGGTGGGATCTGGTCTTTCAGATGGTGCACATATGAGAAACCAAGCAACACAGGCCAACCAATGCTATTATTTCTTGGCCTTAGTCAAACTTCAGAGTCCTCATTCTTAAGGTAATAATACCTACTTCCAGACACCAATGCCAATGGTATCCCAGAGCCGTTGCTCAATTATCCTGGGAAACTCTCCCAAGAGTTATATCTATAATTTTATATTCAGTATATCTAAAGGAGTTTTACTAGAGTTGGTTCAGAAGTTCATCATCCTGATGGATCCAAAGGCCTGGTCCGACCTTCTCATCTGAGTGTTGACCTAGACACTCTCAAAACAGGGCTTGGAGTTGTAAGAGAGACCACAGACAGAGATTGTGAACCTTCAACAGATGGGTTGGCAAACATCTGCCATTCCGACTCATGTTTTGACTTGAGACTCCTCCTCACAAGAACCATCTCTAACCTGAAATTACCCAATCTAAGAATCATGGGGACACATCGATCTGGGAAATGGAATCGAAATGTCTAAGCCGAAGCTGGAGAGATGGCCCAGCAGCTAAGAGCACATAGTGTTCTCGCAGAAAACCTGAGTTCAGTTCCCAGCACCCATGTCAGATGGCTCAGAAGTGCCTTTAATCCAGCCTCAGGGAACCTAATGCCTTCTTCTGGTCTCCATGGACAACTGAATTCACACATGCACATACCAACACAGACACACACAAATGCACACAATTAAAAATTAAATAAATCTTTTTTAAAAAAACCTATGCAGGGCTGGAGGGATGGCTCAGAGGTTAAGAGCACTGGCTGCTCTTCCAGAGGTCCTGAGTTCAATTCCCAGCAACCACATAGTGGCTCACAACCATCTGTACTGAGATCTGGCACCCTCCTCTGGCGTGTGGGCATACATGGAGGCAGAATGTTGTATACATAATAAATAAATCTTAAAAAAAAAACCTATGCAGACATCAAAGTAAATTTGTGTGCAGCATAACTAACCATTCTTGATACTTCCCAACACGGTCTGTGTCTGGAATCTTATTCACAAGTGCGCACACTTGAATAGAGACCTACTGTTCTACAAGTTCAGTGTTTATGGTTTTGAACATTGTCATGGCCTTGAAAAAGAGGTACAGTGAGTGAAGTTTTATATTTAATCTGACTCTCCTTCCTTTTCCAGGGAAAACAGAAGCCTATTTGGAAGCCATTAGAAAAAACATCGAATGGTTGAAGAAGCACAATAAAAAAGGCAACAAAGAAGGTAGGGGCTTGCTGTGGTTGTGCATCACAAACTTCGCACATTTCCCCAGAGTTCTTTTTCTACTACAATCCTTGAAGTCAAATTGACTGAGTTAAAGTCTCTTCTTAAACTCTGACTCTCAGATGTCATGGGTGATATGCCCCCCACCCACCCCCACCCCCCCCCCCCCCCGCTTCTCTTTTGGTTTTTAAGCTATCACAGAGAAGAATGGTTTTGTTTGCTTGTTTGTTTTGTTGAGGTCAGGTGTTACACTCCCAGCGTCGGTCTTTCTGCTTGTTATTCAGGGTCTTTTGAGTTTCCATGTGAGGTTTAAGATTTTTCTCTGGTTCTGTGAAGCATGTCTTTGGAATCTAATGGGGATTACATTGAACTGTATACCATTTGTGGCAATATAGTCATTTTCACGATATTAATTCTTCTCGTCCATGAGCATAGGACATCTTTCCATCTTCTAATTTCTTTCACCTCCTTGGTTAAGTAAAGTGTCCGTGACTGCCCTAAAACCCATGTAGACCAGGCTACCCTTGAGTTTACAGAGATCTGCTTGCTCTGCCTCCACAGTGCTGAGATTAAAGGTGTGTGTCACCGTGTCTCACTTGGTGACTTTTTTGTCTCAATGGCCTTTTGAAGCTGTTATGAATGGGATCCCTTCCTACTTTCCTTCTCAATAAGTTTGTTATTAGTTTATAGAAATGCTACTGTGTTTCACATGTTGGTTTTGTATCCTGCTGCTTTGTTGAAGTGTTTATCAGATCCGAGAGTGACGGCAGTCTTTAAGGTCTTTTCGATGTAGGGTCATGTCTTCTGAGATAGAGAAAATTTCACTTCTGTATTTTCTACTTCTATTGTATTGTGTTGCTTTTCTTTCTTTATCCTGATTTATTGCTCTATGACTTTAAAGACTGTATTATATAAAACTGGGTAGGGTGGTCACCCTATCTCATTATAGGTGGCAGAAGAAATTTTTTAGGTTTTCTCTATTTAGAACAAGGTTAGATATACATACATACATATATATATACATGCTTTTATTGTGTTGAGATACAAAACATTTCTTTTTCAAATCAGTTTTTAAAGCATTTTCTTGTTATTTTATTATGAAAATGTCAAGTAAAGACAAAGTGAACAATATAATATATTCATGTCTCCAGCACCCATCTTGAATAGGGACCAGATTTTGACATTTTGTCTATCCTGTCTTACCCCAGATCTCTTTAAGGTTTATTATTATCATTATTTATGAGATAGGGTCTCACTTTATATACTAGTCTTTGGTCAAAATCACAGCAACCCTACTGCCTTAGCTCCTCAGTGCTGGAATTATAGATGTGATACACCTCACCTGGCTCTTGGAGTATTTTAAATGGGTATTTTCTGAGCACATAGTGGGTATATTCTATGGTCTCAAAGGCAGTCCTCCCTCACTCACATAAAACAAGTTTAAGAACAAGACCCTGATCAATATTCCAGAGATACAAAGATGAGAAGATGCAGCAACCACACACACACACACACACACACACACACACACACACAAAGGTAGTTTACCATATCATGGGGCCCTGGTTGGATCTACTCGTATTGTCCTCCTTGGGCACAGGAGCATTGAGGAGCACTGAGGTCGGGTCATCTTGGCAACACAGACAGTTGGGGAGAGGGCTGCAGGGAGGAAGAATCTTCTGAGGAGGAAGAGATAATAGGTACAATTAATAGGTGGGCAAGGAGACTATTGTGTTCCCGAAACTGGACTTCCCCCAGGAACCTGTGTGTCTGTGGGGGAGGGTCAGCAGTCAGGTGTAGGAAGTGATGGCAGCCAGGCCAGGAAGGGGCTTTGTACACTCCACAGTGGGGGATAGTTTTAGCCATAGGAGCCTAAATTAGAAGCTAATATGGTTTTAAAAGAAAAGCATCCAGCAGTCGTGTGGTTACAGATTGAAAATGAGGCCCTGGAGAGCAAGAAGAGGCCCAGATCTGGAGCAGAGATATGAGGAAGAAAAGATGGTGCAGAAGCATAAGCAAGCCAAGGAAATGAAGGGAGAAAAGAAGCTCAAGGGCTGAGAGGAGAGTGAGCCATCCAGAGTGATTCCAGGGGCTCAGCCAGGGCAGCTGCAGGGCGGTGCCTCTCAAGTTTGGAATCATTTAGATCACAGGAGTTCCTCCAAGTATCTGTGTGCCACTCTGAGTATGGAAACGTGCTATGAGGGGATTTTGCCATTGTGCAACATCATAGATGAAGCCAACACAAACCTAGTGGAGATCAGTCACTCCATATGACCTCTTGACGCAATCATGTGATGCACTGTGTCCATCATGAGAGCTCAGAACCTGTCAGTCATTCCAGCACTTGAGAGTCCAAGGCAGGAGAATCTCCATGAGCTCAAGGCGAGATTAGGCTACAGAGTGAGTTTAAGACCAGTGCTGGCTACCAGTCCTGTGTGACCCTGTCTCAAAACAAACAACGACAACCAAAGAGCTGGGGATACAGCTTAGTGCTAGCTTCCTGGCCTATAGCAGGCCCTGGGTTTAATCACTAGTACCACAAAATAGATACATAAGTGAATAAACAAATAAAGGAGTAGGCCAAAGGAAGTGCTCATTTGAAAGACAGACAGAATGAAAGAGGTTAGCCAACATCAATCTCTGACCTCCACAAAGACACACTCACACAGGTGTTCCCACATGCAAACATGAATATACATATGGTCACGTACAAAACAATTTACACAAACAATATGTCATCAACTCTGTCATTGTTTTAAAACACATCATTTTCGGTATCACCAACGCCATCAAGGACTTCAGAAACTGAAAATTTAAAATGTTCCACTTAGTATCAAAGAAATTCATCATGGACCAAACTGCACCAGAGAGCAGGTGCAAACTGCAGACATACCAACTGGGAGTGTTTATGGAAGCACTTCTGATTCGCGTTTGCGTCTGACTTCTGGTCACAGCCAGCACTGTGCTGTTCCCATCCAGTCCCATTCCAGAGCAACCCACCCAGTGAAGCCTCGAACCCCGTGATTGAAGAGGGAAGGGGTGGGAGAAAACTTCACTATATATAAAGGTGTTGTTGCTCTAAGGACACCATGTGGTACATAGTGAGCTCGGCCTCCCTGCTTCCCTGTGAGGACTGCTTGGCATGCATAGGGTGGCTCTCGATGCCTGCGGAGGTCTAGGTGCTAGGGTCATGCCGTGGCAGTGGCTGCGCAGACAGGACAACTTACCGTGAGTTCTGACCTCTAGCCTCTGTGGTTTCCCTGTTTGTCGCGGGGCTGGGTGACCTGAATCTCATTCTAAAACCCAGGGAAGGAAAATCTATGTGGAGTGGTTATGAGGATGATGACAAAATCTCATATGACTTTGTACTGTTTACTTTCTGTTGCCATGTTAAAATGCCAGGACCAAATGCAGCTAATAGAAGAGGGAGTTGATTTGGGCTGAAGGCTGCCGAGAAAGAGTCCATAATGGCGAGATGCACGGCAGCAGACAACTAAAGCAGGGAGCTAATCACACTTTATCAAGTCACAGATAGTAGACAATGAATAAGAGCCACAAGTAGGCTATAAACACTCAAAGCCTACACTCAGTGACATAACCCTCTATCAAGGTTACATCTCCTAAGAGTTTCATAATCTAAGTGCCACCAACTGGGGATCAAGTGTTGACCTAGTTTCTGGTGGACATTTATCATTCAAACGACAAGCCTCTTGGTTTTTGTTTTCAAAACAGGGTCTAAAGTAACCAAGGCTGGCCTTGAACTTGCTAGGTAGTAGACGATGACCTTGAACCTCTGATCCTCCTGCCTCCACCTTCCAGGGTAATATAAAGCCCTAAGGGTGGGGAGGAAAGATATGCTTTTCAAAATGTAAATTGCAAACCGAGCATGGTATCACATCTGTGTAATTCTAAGGCTGAGTCAGGAGAATTGCCTCAAATTCAAATCTCTGGTCTTCATAGTGAGTTCTAAACCAGTCTGAACTACAGAGTAAAACCCAGTTTCAAACAAAGAAACAGAAATTAATACTTGAAAAACAAAGGAGATGGGGAAGGGTATGGGGGTCTTTAGAAAGATGTCACAATCTTCCTTGGGGACCTCTTTATTTTGGGTGCATGGTTTGATGGTTTGCCTGGATTATTAAGGATAGACATAGGAAACAGGAAAGGTTTGGTTTTTTGCTCCATGTACACGATTCAAACAGCCATGAAATAATCACAGACATTCTTAACTTGGAAAAACAAAGCAAAATAAACAAACAACAAAAGAAAATACTTAAGCTGAAGTCATAGGTTCTGGAGGTTGCCTTTAACCATAATTTTGCTATACTTGTGAAAGCAGGAGGTTTGGGACCATTCCTGATTCAGCAACAGCACCTTCTGGGAGTTTATTTAAAATTCAAAGACTGGGTCCTCACCCCAGACCTGAGTATAAATCTGCAATCTCCAAGAGCCCCAGACACCACATACACATTAAAATTTGCTAAGCCCTGTGTAAACGGAGACTGCAGGTTTGTTTCCTGGCTGCCCAGACCCGGAATAATCACACAGAAACTATATTTATTACATCACTATTTGGACTATTAGCTCAGGATTCTTATTAATTAACTCTTACATCTTAAATTAACACATTTCTATTAATCTGTATCGTCACAAGGTTGTGGTTTGCCAGTAAGGTTCCCATGTCCTTCTCCTTTGGCAGCTACATGGCATTTCCCTGACTCTGCCTACTCTATATATCTCTCTGTTCAAGTTTTTCACCTAACTATATTCTGCCTTGCCATAGGCCAAAACATCTTCTTTATTAACCAATGGTAATAAACATATTCATAGCATACAGAGGGGAACCCCACATCAGCCCTGGTCTAAGAACTTGTTTCCTTGTTGGTGGTGGTATATCCCCCTGGGTTGTAGTAGAGAGATAATATGGTACCCAAAAACACTTGAAACAGCACAGTATGGTCCAATCCCAGAACACCATGTCTCCTATTGTGAAGGTGAAGGCTGGAAATTTATTTAATACACAAAATGTCTCTTAACAATAAATACTGTGATGGGTTTTCTTTTTGCCTTATCTTTTCTCACAATACTCTAATAATATTTTCTAGATTATGACCTTTCAAAGATGAGGGACTTTATCAACCAGCAAGCTGACGCGTACGTGGAGAAAGGCATCCTCGATAAGGAAGAAGCCAACGCCATCAAGCGAATCTACAGCAGCCTGTGAAGATGGCAGGCAACCTGAGCCTATCAACTGTTCCAGCAAAAACAATATAGCTTAAAAACTAATTCGGCAGTTAAAGATTTACCCTCCCAGGAGTATTAGAATGTGCTGAATTTACAGTAGTTAATCCCTTAGAAACGGGTAAAATAGAGATCTCTTGCCATAAATACCTTATGAAAAGTAAAGCATACGTAAGCTGAGGTTTTTGTATATAGAGTCCGTATTTCCTCTTGGATTTACATTTTATAGTCAGAGATGTGCTGCTCTGGAAAAGCCTCAAATGGGTTGAACTAAGTGTAAACCTTCTTCCCACTGTCTTATGCTCCCTGAAGACCTGAGAAGTCCTGTTTCAAGGCATGCTGGACAACTGAGCCCTTGTCGGGTGTTTGTTACATAATGCTTCCACTAGCGGTTCTCTGTTGGGCATTGGAATAAACCCACATTTCTTTATAGCCTTGATATGCTGAGAAGCAGCAGCTTCTTTTTAAAAAAAAAAAAAGGTTTTACTTGAAATAGAAGTATATTTCCTCCCTCCCTTTCCTCTCTCTAGCCCAGTGGTTCTCAGTCCTCCTAATGCTGCGACCCTTTAAATAGTTACTCAAGTTGTGGTGACCTCCGACCACAAAATTATTTTCATTACTACTTTATAGCTACAATTTTACTACTGTTGTGGGTTGTAATGTAAATATCTGTTCTCCTACTGGTCTTAGGTGAGCCCTGTAAAAAGGTTACCCACAAATTGAGAACGGCTGCTCGAGTCTCCCAGCTACTTATTCCTTCCAGCCCCTTCCGTGTTCCCCATACACACAAACAACAAAAACAGACCCAATGACACAAAAAGGAGGTTGAAAATGGGTACGAGTCACTGGGCATAGCATTGGGAATATAGCAGTGACAGAATGCTTGCATACAGGCCTGGATTTAATTCTCAGCACCACACACACACACACACACACTCACATAAAGGCATACCTTTATAAACACATATATGCATACAGTCACACACATGAACACATAAATGACATGCACATACAAACACAAAACTGAATTTAATCAACAATTTACTCCCTACTTATATTTCCCTTTTTTTAAATTTATTGAGGTTTCAGACACTTATTGCTCACTCAGAGATAAAGATTTATATAGTCAAGAAGCCCAATGAGGTCAAACACTGTTCAAAGGCAAAGTCAACATTTATGCTCCATTCCAGTCACCTAAACTGGATTTGATGCAAGCCATGTTGCCTCACAAGAGAGCAATGGATCAGGCAGCATGGCAGAAAAAGAGGTAAAAATCACCAGGAGGAAAAGGTTACGAATTTTAGGCTCCTGTAACTTGTTTGTTTGCCACCACCACAAGCACAAGACTGGAAACAACCACACAACCCAATAGTCCTCCCTGAATGCCAGTGGTCCTCCCTGGGCCCTAGTGCTCCCAAATCGAAGGTGGCATTGGAGTACGTTACTCAGTGTAAAATAATTTCACACATAGTTATATATGCTTACCTGAAACCATAAACGTAACAAGCTTTGTGAATTAGCTTTCCTTGCTTCTGGTGACCTGCTGGTGCCTACCCTGCTGTTCTGAAGCCATGCCCATACTCACAGTGACAGTGGGTTTTCACACATAGAAGATAGTTCTTCCAGGAGAGCCACAGAGGCAAACAAAACACAAAGCCTGCCAGAAACACAAACTAATCTCTCCTCATGTTCTAGAGAAGCTGGTACACAGTCGCAGGTGAATGCAGAGACAGAGTTCGAACCACCTTAGCCCAAACTGCATTTCCCAAAGCATATTGACTCAAAGCATATTGACTCAACTGTGCGATGAATCATCTGTGCTGACTGACTCTGCATTAGCCGTGCCGCACATCGGCTTCTACCTCAGACAGGAAACCGGCTCAGGCTGGATCATCTTATCCTCTCACTTTTCTACCTAACTGTCTATGCAGGGTTTTGTTTTTTTGTTTTTGTTTTTTGTTTGTTTGTTTTTTTTTTTTAGGCAAGAAGTTTGTTTCTTTATTTTATTGTGGTCTTCATTAGTGCCTCTTGGTAACCAGGACAGAAGGGGCACACTTGGTCCTATTTTTATAAACAAGAAGATTCTGCCGGGCGTTGGTGGCACACACCTTTAATCCCAGCACTCGGGAGGCAGAGGCAGGCGGATCTCTGTGAGTTCGAGACCAGCCTGGTCTACAAGAGCTAGTTCCAGGACAGGCTCCAAAGCCACAGAGAAACCCTGTCTCGAAAAAAAAAAAAGAAGATTCTTTCACAAAGGGACCAAGGTCACCGGATAAGCTCAAGTTCATGAGGTCAACAGATGGTGACACTGGGGCAGAAGCCGGGTCCGAGAATCTAGGTCCTGTCTACAGTGACTCCATGACAAGGTTCCCCAGTGCTCTACCCATGAGGCAGAAGCAGGAAGGACTCGAGTTTGAGGCAAAACTGACCTGTAGCAGACCGTGTCACAGAAGAAAAACAAACAGCAAAGGTCAACCGGGTGACAAAAGCCTGCAATCCCACTCTGAGAAGGTGAAGCAGGAGGATTGGGAATTGAAGGTTGCCTGGGATACCTAGTTCCAGTTCAGGCAGCCTGGCCTGGGGGAGGCAAATCAGGAGGCAGCAGCAGGACTGCTGTGCATTTGAAGCCAGGCAGGGCTAACAGTGAGTCAGCCTGGGGTAGATAACAGGATCCCGTCAGAACAAACTAACAAAGAATCCCTCTAGTCCAGTACATTTAAACTGCGGCTACAAAATTACTGAAAGTTTGAAGAGATATTTTAGCTAGAAATTGCTGACAGGAAAACATAAAACATTAAGAAAAAATATTGAGAAATATATTTCAGCCTATGGTCATAATTTCAAATTTGAGCTTCTGTGATATCATCAACCTTTGCCAAATTAAATAGTTTTTTGTTGATCCTATTTTTTATTATTCCTATAAGCACAGTAGCTTGCTTGGGCCTCTTCTGTTTTCCTTTTTTGTTTTCTCTATTTGAACTTCCACAACTCGGGTTGGAGAGATGGCACCGGATACTCTTCCAGAGGAAGCTGTTTCGTATTCTTTTGCTGATGTTTGTTTTTCACTTAACATAATGCTTTGTGTTTTGTTCTTTGTTTCTCATAGGACCCTTGAAATAGGATGCTCTCTCTCCCCTCTCTCTCTCTCTCTCTCTCTCTCTCTCTCTCTCTCTCTCTCTCTCTGTGTGTGTGTGTGTGTGTGTGTGTGTGTGTGTGTGTGTGTGTTCAGAAGTTGACGTCAGGTATCTTCCTCTCTCTTTCCATTTTACTTACTGACTCAGGCTCTCTCTGAACCTGGAACTTCCCAATTCCAGCTTAGTCTCGCTGTCCAGTTTGCCCCAGCTGTCGCTGTCTCCGCATCATGATTGCTGGGATTACAGGTGGACAGCATGCCTGCTCGGCTTTCATGTGAGTTTTGGGGATCTGAACTCTTGGTCCTCATACTTGCTTGGCAAGAGATTTATCCACTGAGCCACCCTTCCAGCCCCCATGTCCTTTACATGTGTGCAACCAGGAAATCTGAACTCAATTCCTCATGCTTGCACATGAGCCCATCTCCCCAGCTCAGAATTGGAAACTGGGGTATTCTCTTGATAGTACTTTTTTTGTTACTACTTGTGTTGTGGAGGTCTTTCTTTCTTTCTTTCTTCCTTCCTTTCTTTCTTTCTTTCTTTCTTTCTTTCTTTCTTTCTTTGTTTCTTTCTTTTTTGGTTTTTTGAGACAGGGTTTCTCTTTAGCTTTGGAGCCTGTTCTGGAACGAGCTCTTATAGACCAGGCTGGCCTTGAATTTACAAAGATCCTCCTGACTCTGCTTCCCGAGTGCTAGGATTAAAGGTGTGCGCTACCGCCGCTTGGCTTCTTTCTTTTTTAAAAACATTATTTATACTTTATGTATATGAGTGCTCTGTATGTATACCTGCACACCAGGTTGTGAGCCACCAGGTTGCCAGTGGTTATGGTGATTATGTGATTATGGTTGTATGAATAAGAATGGCCCCCACTGGCTCATATATGTGAGTCTGTGGTCACCAGGTGGTGGAACTGTTGGGAGAGTATTGGAAAGGTGTGGAGAGATGTGTCACTTGGGAGACGGGGGAGTCCTGAGGTTCCAGAAGCCTGGGCAATTCCCAGTTAGTTCACTCTGCCTCACGTTTGTGGGTCAACATGTAAGCTCTCAGCACTGGCTCTGCACCACGCTTGCCTGCCTGGCCGCTGCCATGTTCCCCATCATAACGGTCATGGACTCACCATCTCAAACTGTAAGCCCACAAAAGCTCTTTTTTCTAGAAGTTGTCTTGGCCACGGCCTCTTAGCACAGTCACTGAAAGGGTAACTGCAACAATGACCTGGTACTACAGGCTCTGTTCCACTAATACCCCAGGGCACCTGCTCCTGATGAGCAAAAGGCAAGGAGCAAAACAGGGAGGGAAAAAATAACAGAGAAGAAGAAAGGGGCAATGAAAACAGGGAAACCAAAGCCCCTTTTACTCCACAGAAAACAGGCCCTTTGGGGGACGTTAGGGAGGGTAACTATGGGAATTTCTGCCAAACCCTAAAGACTTATTTAACCTAGTTAAACATATTTAAACTAGTAATTGAGCAGAGGTCAAGACTAAAAATATATCAATTGTCAATAGTCTATAGCTTAAAGTTTGCTGCTATGATCTATACACATAATAAAGGCAAGATGAATTAAATGAAGCAAAAACCTAACTTTTAACTCAAATGAGCAGTGCTGATACACTGTAAAGTGTATTAATACACTGTAAAGTGTAGTGTCTGAAGTGACACAGATAAAACCTAAACAAGATCCAGTGTGTCTCACACTGGGGTAGTTTTGTGTGTCCTTCTGTAATCTCAGCACTTGGGAGATAGAAACAACTGGATCAGGAGTTCAAGGTCATTCTCAGTTACACAGAGTCCAAGGTCAGCCTGGACTACAGGAATCCTTATCTTTTGAACAACAAAAAAAGCCTAACTTTTAAACAAAAAACAAAACAAAAATCAACTTTATTTCTCCATTTTGAAAAAAAAAAAAGAAGGCTCCTATGTGAAAACATAGTTTATTTTCTCACCCAGACATTTGTATTTTACTTTTACAAAATAGCAGACAAAATTTGGTTCTTTACAGTAGTACAGAATATGTGATATTGAAATATATACTATAGCACTTGAGTTATAAACACACAGCAAATGCATTAGCACTTTACAGCCACCAGGTTTTCCATACATTTAGGATCTCATCAGGAAATAAACATTGCTTTTGGCTTAAATATATAAATAGTCTCTGATGCTCTTTGTAGCTACAAAAGCCAGTCTAAAACTACCACCATCTACCAAAGTGATAGGCTTTAGAATACAGTTTTGCTATCATGCCATAATAAGACTTAACTACAGGAAGCCAGAGGGATTGCTCACTTCAGCGCAGCTGCGGTTGCTCTACTTAACTGTGGCTTGAAGGTGCGCGCTACGGGAGCCCAGAGGCGGCATTGCCTCTGAAACCCCAGCCGGTGGATTCTTTAGGGTCCAGCCATGTTGTGATCTGGTTAGAGTGATGTCTGCCAGTCACTAACTGTGATAGAGCGAAGCGGCATAGGGGCTTTCTTCATCCCTGAAAAAGTGAAAATACGGCAGAAATCAGTGTTTATAACTGTATTCAAAAACACACACATACGACTTACTATCCATTTGTCACAGAAGAGCAGAACTATATCAACAACACACAGTGTGTGCCTTGGAAGCCAGAACAGTCATACTTGTTTAGGTGAACCTTCTTCCCTCTTCTAAGGGACACTCAGTTATTAGAATAAACAGTAGCATTTGCTTACTTTGCTTACATAAAATTTAAATCTATTAAACATACACTAAATGATATTTGTTTTGTTGTTTATGTTTCTCTTCTTTCTCAAAAGAATTTAAAGCCAGGAGTGGTGGCTCATGCCAGTTGGGAGGCTGTGGCAGAGGACTGCCAAGACTTTGAGGCCAGCTGAACACTGAGACATTTATTCAAAAATAAACGAATAAATAAAATAAAAGAGGATTCGAGATCTATACAAAAATGGCATATATTATAATCCAGAAATTTTAAAACAAGGACAAAGAAATCAATATGTTAGCCTTTGTAGAATGGACGGCGGGCTGTGTCCCGCCACCCGGCTAGCTTTGCCCAAAATAATTACACGGAAACTGTATTCTTTTAAAACACTGCCTGGCCCATAGTTTCAGCCTCTTATTGGCTAATTCTCATATCTTGCTTTAACCCATATTTAGTAATCTGTGTAGCACCACGAGGTGTGGCTTACCAGGAGAGATCTTAACCTGCGTCCATCTCAGAGAGGAGAAGCATGGAGACTCACTATGGCGGCTGCCTGAAGCGTCTCCCCACTCCTGCTACCCAGCATTCTGTTCTGTCTACTCCGCCTACCTAATTTTCTGTTCTCTTAAAGGGCCAAGGCAGTTTTCTTTATTAATTAACCAATGAAAGTAACATAGACAGATAACTCTCCTCCATCAAGCCATTAAAAAAAAGACAAAGTGGTTGACCCTGATGTGGGAAGTCCTTCTGTATATGTGTTGCTTTTATTGGTTAATAAATAAAGAAACTAGGGCAGAACAGAGCTGGGGGCGGGGGAGGGAGGTCGAGTCAGGAGACGTCATGGAGCCGTCAGAGGAGAAAGATGCCAAGCAGTAACCTGAACCTTGCCGGTAGGCCACGAACCTCATGGTAAAATAAAAAATAATGGAAATGGGCTAGATTAATATGTAAGAGTCAGCCAATAAGAAGCTAGAGCTAGTAGGCCAAGCAGTGATTTAATTGATACAGTTTCTGTGTGATTATTTCGGGAGTCTGGGTGGCAGGAAAATGAACAAGCAACCTCCTACTACAAGACCCTTCGCATCAATTTTACTTACAAAAAAGCTGCAAACAAGAAAAAAAAAGAACCAGTAGTTTGTGTCCCATCATGAAGTCATACAGGAAGAAGGACACCAATTACATAAAGAGAGGGAGGTTTGCCCGAGGGTCAAATTTCAAATTACACAGGAACCTTTGGGGATCCTAGTCAACAGGAGCAGTGCCTTGACAAGGGTTCTAAGAATCGGTATTTGGTGTCTTCTTTAGGGCACTGATTCCCTTGAAGGTCTCATGAGCTGTTCTAGTTCCAGCTGCTACCTCCAACTGCTAACTGGACAAAGAAGCAAACTTTTTATGCTAAGTAACAGTGACAGCAGCAGGACAACAGCCCATGCATCAGGGAACAGCTCCACTTGGATTTCATAAATTAAAGATGGCTTTCTAGGGCTGAGGAGATGGAGGCCGTCCACAACGAGCTTGCTGCACAAGCGTGAGGACCTGAGTTCAATCCCCAGAAACTACATAAAATGCTAGACATGGTAGCAAACCCATAATAATCCCAGTGCTGGAGAGGCCAAGGCCAGGGAGAATCCCCCAAACAACCAAACTAGCCTACTTAGCCAGTTTCAAAAGACTTGGTCCCAAAATTACAAGGTAGATGCTGGGTGATGGTGGTGTCTGCCTTTAATCCCAGCACTTGGGAGGCAGAGGCAGGTGGATCTCTGTGAGTTCGAGGTCAGCCTAGTCAACAGAGTGAGTTCCAGGATAGCCAAAGCTATACAAAGAAACACTGTCTCAAAAAAAAAAAAAAAATGACATCTAAAGTTGACCTCTGACCACCGCACTCCTGTGCTTACACATATTGCACAATTGTGCACCTGTGTATACACACACACACATTTTCTACAATTAAAATAGATTTCAAACAAGAATATTGTAAGAGTATTCTGGTCCAAACTCTGACACCTATCCCAGAAACCATCACCTGCTCTCTTCTTTGAGTTTTCTGGCTGCCTGTGTTGATAGCTTAATCTGCAAATCAAGTCTCTGAAGGAAATCTCTGGCAGACACTTCCTCAGGCTGTGCAGGCTCGGGATCTGGATCCTGAGGACTGGGAGGGGGCAGTTCTTCCCCAGCCACCACAGACTCCTCTTCATGACAAAAATTGCTATCAACAGTTTCCTTTTCTGGAGAATCAATGGAGTTAAGTCCATTAAAGAGCAAAGGCTTCTCTGATAGAATTGGGATGCTCAGAGTCTTCTTCAGAAATATACAGTCATTGGTAAACAGTTTATTGGCCCGTTTAATCTGTTCCATCTAAAACACACACAAAAACAAGAAACAAAGAGTTACATACAACCAAGTATGAGTTGAGATTATTATAAACATGGGCTGTGCATATTCATCAACAATTGTGTGCAGTGCTGTGCGGGCTAGTTTCATGGCAACTTGACATGAGCTGTAGTCATTTGGGAAGAGGGCCTCTCAACTGAGAAAATGCTTCCATAAAATGGTCCTGTAGACAGTCTGTAGTGCATTTTCTTAATTAGCGATTGATGTAGGTGGGCCCACCCCACAGGGGTAGTACCAGCCCTGGGCAGGGGGTCCTGGATGATGGAAGAAAGCGAGCTGAGGAAGACATGAGGAACAAGCCAGTAAGCAGGACTCTCCATGGTATCTGAATCCTTTCCTGCTTCCCGGTTCCTGCCTTAAGCTCCCGGCCTGACTTCCTTTGATTACAGAGAGCAAACTGAAGTAGACCCTGCCCCCACCAAGTTGCTTTTGATCATGGTGTTTATCACAACAATAAAAAACTCTAAGGCAAATACTTTCTCTGCATTCCAGGGTCTTTTCCTCTACAGATAGCTCCTGGTATTTCAAAAATAACATGAAAGTCATTTTCTCCTACAGAAGCAGATTTATTTACTTGTTTGTTTTGTTGGGTACATTCTGTTGGTTGTTTCATTGGGTGTTCATTTTTGGGGGGCGTTTGCTTGTTTGAGACTGGATCTCATGTCACCATGGTTGGCCTTGAATTCACCATATAGCTGAGCACGACTCTGAACTTCTGGTTCTGTCCCCACCTTCCTAGTGCTAACATGATGTGACACAGACCTGGTTTATATGTTGCCCGGGGATCAAATCTTGGGCTTCATGAATGCTAGGCAAGCACTCTACCCACTGAGCTACATCCCCTGCCCTCTGCAGGAAGCTTCTAACATATATTATTTCTTCTGTAAGACACCTTTACTATCAATGGCTCTTAATCACTGAATTTTTATCACTTATTTGTTTTCATTTAAAATACATTT